>NC_058403.1:147681813-147843922 GCF_002201575.2 Neomonachus schauinslandi | reverse complement strand
CAGTGTAGGAGGGTTCCCCTTTCTCCGCATCCCCGCCAACATCTGTCATTTCCTGACTTGTTAATTTTAGCCATTCTGACTGGTGTGAGGTGGTATCTCATTGTGGTTTTTATTTGAATTTCCGTGATGGCTAGTGATGTTAAACGTTAGTCATTTGCATGTCTTTTTTGGAGAAATGTCTGTTCATGTCTTCTGCCCATTTCTTGATTGGATGATGATGATGATGATGATTTTGGGTATTGAGTTTGAGAAATTTTTTTTCCAGAATATTTCTTTTATTTATTTATTTACTTATTTATTTATTTATTTATAATTTTATTATGTTATGTTAGTCACCATACAATACATCATTGGTTTTTGATGTGGTGATCCACGATCCATTGTTTTCGTATAACACCCAGTGCTCCATGCAGTACGTGCCCTCCTTAATACCCATCACCGGGCTAACCAATACCCCCTCCCCCCTCCCCTCTAAAACCCTGTTTGTTTCTCAGAGTCCATAGTCTCTCACACCCAAAAAACAAATAATCAAGTCAAAAAGTGGGCAGAAGATATGAAAAGACACTTCTCTGAAGGAGATATAGAAATGGCTAAAGACACATGAAAAAATGTTCATCATCATTAGCCATCAGGGAAATCCAAATCAAAACCACATTGAGATACCACCTTATACCAGTTAGAATGGCAAAAATGGACAGAGAAAGAAACTGCCACAGCTTCTTAACTGGCTGCCTCCAATTCTGTCCTACTCCCGTCCCGTCTCTTCAATACATCTAGGATTTCAAAACTGTCAATCTGATTGTCACTCTTTTGCTTAAAAGCTTTCAAAACTGCTTAGCCCTTGCTCTCTGAGTAAAGGGTGAACCCCTGAGCTGGCTTCAAGGCCTTTTGTGATGACCCCATCTTACTGCTATAGTCTCTCACCACCCACCCTCCAGCTTCATCACATACACACATGTGCATGTGCACCCACACTCCCAAGTGTTCCACTGGATCATGTTCTCCTGTTCTCCTTTGCCTCCAGGCCTTTGTATGTGCTGTTCCCTCTACCTGTGGTACTCCATTCACTTTTTACCAAAGGATGAAACATTAATTCATCCTCTCGGCACAGACACTGCTTCCAATCCATGGCTCTTTTCCCACTCCCACAAGTCTGGGTTGGTTGTCTGAAGCAGATGCTGCTGTTGGCTGAATCTGTATGTCCCTGGGTCCTACCTGAGGCTTTCCCTGGCGACTTGATCACCCTCTTCCCTAATGCATGCCAAGTCAAAAACCCAGGAAAATGATTATGTCCGGAACCCAGCAGTCTGGAACCAATGAGGGACCAAAGTTGGTGTATAAATACTCTAGTGCCCTCACTCCATGGAGATTAAACTCCAACCACCTTCAGTGGTCACAGGCTTGATAATGAACCTTAATTGGCCACCTGCTCTTCCATGTATCCATTCTTCCCTCTCCTCTTGGTGCTTCCTGGGATCACTTCCTGAATAATCTACTTGTGCTCTAATGTCTCCGTGTTTCCTTTGGAGGGAACCCCCACTAAGACACTGCCTCTCCTCTGCTCTCCCATAGCGATCATCATGTCAGTAATCACATTGAATGGTAACTGCCTCCTTGTCAGTGTGTCTTCATCATTAGTTGTCTGTTTCATACATCTCATGTATCCCCAGTAGCTACCCCAGTGCCAAGCAGATAGTAAACATGGTCAACACCTCAAATAGATGCTTGTAAATAAATGGGTCATTGACTAGATACATGGATGTGGGGAAGTAGGCACAAATGGATAAATGGATAAATGAGTAAATGAATGAATGAATCCTTTCAATTAGACCGACAACTTGACCTGTTCCCCTAACAGTACTATAGTATCATTAATTTCTGGGCCAAGACTTGCCTTTTTTGTGGAATCTTCATCAGAATCTGATCCTGGAGGCTGGTCTTTCCCAGAGTCTCTCAAAAAAAAGGACTTTCTTTTCCTTTTACCAAAAAGCTTTCTCTTCTTTGGGGAAAAAGATGATGCTTCAAGGGAATTAAGTGAACTTCTGTCAATTCCCATGGCAACCAGAGCCTTAGAAAGTGAACAAAAGCAATTAATAAACAGATTATACCTCCCCATAAAATGCTGCAAATGACCCAAACTTTGCAAGTGTTCTCTCCTCTCTTCTGGAAGCATCATACCATTTAGATTGTTCATCATGTACTTGGAATACGCTAGCTTTGTTATTATTTATCAGAGGCACATATCCTGTTTGTTTACCCACAGAAATTGCAGCCTCAAAGGCAAGGTTAACTCTTTCATATCTCTATCACTAACTCTGAGCACAGAGTCCAGTATGTGCTAGGCACTCAATAAATATTAGTGCCTGATGATGCAGGTATTAGGCAGGATGGGCTCTCCACTGACGAATCTCTGTGGAGCATGAGAAAGAACATGTTCCTGAAATCTTAGAATGGGAAAATGATACCAAGGAAACAATGAGAATGGGCTATAAATATGACAGGAATTTCAAGAAGGGAAAGGTGATCTCAGCTATTGTCTTTAATGGTAGCCCAAACCCTGCCAAGCAAAGGCCCTGAACACATACATCTCCAGATTCCCATAAGAAATCCTGGACCAGAGCCTTAGTTTACATATATGTACATTTTATCCTCTAGCCAGCAGTCTGGGGTCTGTCCTAGAAGGCCCAGATTTCAGAAAATCTAGGGTTCCTGGTTCTTAAGAGCTCTGTGCCTGGACTTCATAGTGAGAGACAGCAGCAGAGCCAGTGTTCACAGGGCTTCAGTTCCCAGAAAAGCACCAGTAGACAAAGCTCTGAGACCAGGTCTCATGGCCTCTGCAGTACGCCCCCACCCAAGCAGACCCCACTATCTGACACTGCATGCCCTTACCTCCTTCTCCTCTTTCAGTAGCCGCTGGGCTTCCTGGAACATCTTCTCCTTGGCCTCTGTCTCAGCAGCTACATTTCTGTTCTGTTCCTCATAAGCCATGGTGACAACAGCCAGGGTTAAGTTAATCAGGTAGAAAGAGCCCAGGAAGATGACCACCACAAAGAAGAAAACTGAGTAGAGCCCTGAGGCACGCAAGGTCTGCAAAGGACAGAGCACACACTTGCCTCTAAAACCTTTTTCTACAGAGGGGGGACCGTCACCTCAAGCAGACATGATACAGTTGCAATCGGTCCTCCTCCTCGTCTATAGCCTCCCATCACCCAGGGACTCTTGATGCCCATCAGTGAGCAGAGGCCATCCTTATATTCCCACTTAAGACATGGTACTTTGTTATGACTTTCTCAAGGGTAGTTGCATTTTAGAATTTAAAAGACAGGAGAGAAAGGAATGCTTCATGAAAACTGAAGTGCTGGTGGTGGAATCCGGAGAGGGGTAACGTTTCTAGGAAGAGGAGATGGTTTTTTATGTTTCTAACAGAATATCTAAGGTAGAATTTAACAGTACAACTATTGAGGATGATAAACAGATGACAAAGGAGGAGGGTAGATGATAAGTTATGAATAAATGACAGAAAGATGAGTGATAGAGAGGTAGGAAGGAGTGGAGGGGGGAGGGTGGAAGGAGAGAGGGGGAAGGAGAACGAGAGAGAATAATTAGATAACCTGTTGATAAAGCTTCTCCCAGGAATCTTGGGTCATAAGCCGAAACATGGCAAGAAAAGACCAGCCAAAGTTGTCAAAATTGGTATAATTATAGTCAGGATTCCTTTTGGTGTGTGTGCATTGAAAATTTTCAGAACAGGCACTAGATGGAAACAACGGAACAGAGGAGGAATTACGTTCCCTGCAGGCCAGTTTCCCTCCCACCCCCCATCCAGCCCAGCCAAGGCACCAGCTCTTCTGAGGGCCACGGGCTCATAAGGGAAAGTTCTGGGTGCAGACTATTTATAGAGGGGCCATGCCCCACCTGCCAAGCCTTCCAGCCTATCCCTTACTGAGGGCACTCACTGACTCTTTTCAGATGGATTGATTAGTAAGCTCATATCAGCAGGTTTTCATTAAAAATTAAGTGCAGTGATACAGTGAACAATTAGTGGTAATAAAGGGCAAGAGAAACACATATGCACCAGTACACATCTTTTACAATACATATATGAGATTGTTCTTTGACTATTCTCTTGCGCCTTGCTTTTTTCATGGAACAATATAGCTTGGAGGTCTTTCCACACAAGCTATACAAGGAAATATTTCTTTTCATGTCTTATAGTTCTATGATTTATTTAATTGCTCTGCTAGTGGTGAAGATTTAGGGTTTCAGTTGTTAACAGTCTTTTGTTCTCATTACCATTTGGGTCTTATTTTACAAACAGTAGATCTCTTGCACATAGGTCTTTGCCCACATCACCAAAGCACACATCATTAAGTGCATCTATCAGATAATACTAAGGGTAGATACTTTCTTCATTTTTAATAAATATACTATTTTGATCAAAGTAATACATGCATGTGGTTTAAAAATCATGTGGCACCAAGCGGCTTGTAATGAAAACCATTCCATCATTCTTTAATTATCATTTACACACTGCCAAGTCAACAACTTTCAACTTTTTATGTCCATATCTTTAAAGATAACATTTATGCTGATATATACCAATTTTAGTCCTTGGTGATTAAGTTCCTGCTAAGATGAGAGTTAGCTCCTCAATATCCCATCCCACTTATCACTACTTATATCCCTCTTTTCAAAAAATACTGTGGCCTGTGTCAATGGCTCTCTGGGGTTGGATACATTTTTTCCTTGGCTCTTGTGTGTTGCTTTTTCCAAGTTTTACTTTCTCATTTCTGGAACAAATTTCAAGTGGCTTCTTAAGAAGACTGGGTGATCTTTGCATATGTGAGTATATCTTTATTCTACCTTCACAGCTGATTGATTGTTTGGCCAGAAGTAGAAATCTGATTTGAAAGTAATTTTTCCTTAGAAATATGAAGGCACTGTGCAGTTATTATCCTGTGTGGCTGTTGAGAATTCTGATGCCATTTTGATTTTTGTTCCTCTGTGGGTGACCTTTTACTCTTTGGTTTTAGAATCTTTTCCCCGAAAGTCCACAAAAATGCACTTGGCATGGACCTTCTTCACTCATTGTGTTGGGCACCTTGTGAGATGCTGAGGGACTTGCATCCTTAAGCTCAGGAAAATTCTCTGTATTGTGGCATTGCTAATTTTCTCCCTTTTGTTTTTTCTGTGCCCTATTTCAGGAATTTCTATTTAGTCAAAAGTTGGAACTTCTCGTTTGATATTTATTCTCATATTCTCTGTCTCTGTCTTTTGTTGCTACTTTCTGAACTATTTCCTCTACTTGACCTTTTAATTCTATTACTGATATTTTGTAATCATGTTACCAAAAAAAAAAAATCTTTCTTGCTTAGTGACTATTCCTTTTTCATAATGAGCTATTTTTGTTTTTATGCATATAATATCTCTCTTAATTCACTGAGGACCCTATTTAAAGTTTTAAAAGTCCTTTTTTGTTCTCTCTGAACTGTTGCTTTGTCCATGGTTCTTATGGCCTGAATGTTTGGGTCCTCCTGAAATTTTTGAGTTGCAGTCCTAATCTCCAATGTGATGCTGTTGGGAGGTGGGGCCTGTGGGTGGTGATTAGGGTGGGAGGGTGGAGCCCTCATAATGGGATTCACACCCTCATAAAAGAGACCCCAGAGAGCTTCCTTTCTGCCATGGGAGGACACAACAGAGAAGACTGCCACCTACAGCCAAAAAGAGGGCCCTCATTAGAACCCAACCAAGCTGGTGCCCTGATATTGGATATCCAGCCTCCGGAACTGTGAGAAATAAGTTTCTGTTGTTTATAAGTCACCCAGTCTACAGTATTTTGTATAGCTGCCTGAACTATGACAATGTTCATTTTTCCTGTTTCTTTATCTTGGCCCCCTTTATGCCAAAGACTTTCTTCAGCTATCTGGTGAGCCTGGGCTGTTCAGTCACATTTAATCAGAGGTCCTGACAAGTTGATTGGGAGTTTGCTTGGTGGGCAGAGTAGGACTCAGTGAGTGGTAGGCTTTGCGTTAGGGTGACTCAGAAGGAAGACATCCATTGTGCCTTCTTCCCCACCAGACCTCAGTGAAACCCTGTGAAGTCCCAGCACCCTTATTTTCCAGGAACCTATTGGGGCTGAACCTAACATACTTGATTTATCTTACTTCTTGGTCACCATTCAAGATATTAGCTTGTTTTGTCCAATATCCCCCTGTCTAGATATGCCTTCCTGTCAACATATACAGGTAATTAAGTCTCTCCTCCAGTGGTCCCATCTCGGCAAAAACTTCACCAGTCATTCACCCCAGAAGCAAGAGAAACACCTCTAACAGTTTTCTCCCAACACATCCACCACCCTCCCACACATACACTCGTGCACAGTGTACATGCCAACCCCCTTCTTCAAGTCACTATCTTGTTCTTTCTGTCTCCTAAATGTCTTTGGAATTCATCCATCCATTTCTCATCATCTCCACTGCACTGCTTTGTGACTTTCATCTGTATCAACCTAGTCTTCTAAGTGGCTGCCTTATCTGCTCTATGCATCCATTCTCCACATAGCAGCTGTAGTGACTTTTACAAACAACTAATCTGCTCAGGTCTTGTTTCCTTTGTGATCAATGTAAAAATCCTTGGCACTGATGGGCTACCAGGTCTTGCAGTGTTAGTTCTAGTCTCCTGCCTCTGCTTAATAAGCTGCTGGGCTTCTTACTGCCCCTGAGCTCATGCCCTCAGGCCCAAAGCCTCTCCCCTTACTATTCTATGGACTGAAATTGTTCACTCTATATCCTCACCTACCAGAACCTCCTACTCATGCTTTAGATCCACATTGTGGTCACCAGTCAGTTGGTTCTCAGGGAAGGAGGCAGCAAGTAAAGGCTGAAAACCAGGCCTGGGCCCTGGACAGACAGAGAGCTGCCTATGAAGGTGACCTTAGACCTGCCATCTCCTTGGAAACTACTGTGTTATGATCAATGGGGAAGGTCATGTACTAGGAGTTGGTCTTCTATAAAACTCCTAAGCTTTGAGACTACACCTAGACTAGAGAGCTATGATTGGTACACAAGCTTAGAGAGATGAGGACATGATAAGGACCAGTTAGAAGCCAAGGCTACTATGTCTATGTGTCCAAGTGGCCGACCCCACCTTGGATTTTGCCTACAGTAACTGTACTTACCCTGTGTGGGGTAAAGGAAGCACTGTATGTGACAGCTGTTGGTCCCCTCATTAAATGAAAGCACTGTGGATGCAGTGTGTCCTGTTGCAGATCATTTTAGAGAACTCAGTAAACCTTTTATTAGAATAAAGTCTATGATGTTTTGTGAGTTTGACTGAATCTGAACCTATGACGACCCAGGTGGCATTAGAGGACACTTCCCTCATTTTACAGACAGGGTTATACCCTCTGTTCAATTTCTCTCAGTACCTACATGTCTCTCTTAAAACACTCATCACACTTTCAAGGAGTCAAACACACTTTCTCTCCTTCCTGTGAGATGCCAGATTCAAGAGGAAAGTGATCTCTAGCTCATATTTGCATTCGTTGGGGCTACCACAGAATTTGGTATGCTATTAGCCTTTGATACATATTTGTTATTGAGGAACAAATTTAGCCTATTTTATCAGAGTGACTAGCATATTATCTTAATTTGAAATACACTAATTAAATCATCCTGAATTGAATTTCTCACCACAGAGAGCACTGATACTCTGGAAGAAAGAAGGGTATCCCTAAAGGGCCAGAGAGCTATGAGCCTCTAGGGTGAATGTGTATGAACACACATACAACTGTATATGAAATTAGAGGCAGTGGTGGTCAACACATGAGCAAACAGAGGAAGATGTTCAGATAGTCTTGCATCAGGTCCATGCCACTGGACAGGAAATAAGGACTCCATGGGGCTCTCAGTCATAATGTTCTTCCTACCCTTTGAAAGTCTTGAATACCCATTTCACAAAGTCAAAATATCCCATTTTCAGTAGGTTTCTTCAGCTATAAATTCAACATGACTTGGAGAAAGCTACTCTAAACACTTGGAAATAATTATTATAATATTAATTATAATTAAGTGTATAATTTTACTATTAATTTTTAAATTAATGAATTAATTTTATTATTAATAATTATAATAATGAATTATTAATAACTTAATAATGCATGTCTAAACTTGCCTAGACACATAAATAATCAGTACTGTTTGCCACATTATCCCAAAAGGTCCACTGGTACTGTGCTTGGGAGAAAAATGGAGATATGAACCTCTTACCTGTTACCCATCCAGATGCCACACATTCTGAATTCAGAGGAATTTTTCTTTTCAAAGCAATTGTCTGAGAAGGAAAGAATCATAAATTCAGATTAAAAAAACAAACCTGAAAGGAAAGACAATAGGAAATATGCCAGATTTGCTTGAAACGAAGGGTTTGGAATCCTCTGAAATGATCAAAGTGGATGGCCAGAGAGGAACCAGAGCCTAACCCCTCAGGAAGGAGTAAGAGAAAAGGAGGGAAAGGAAGAAGGAAGAAGGAGGAGGAGGAGCAAGCAGCGACACCACCATGCCCCTGAGGCCCCTCAGTGCATAGAACTGGAGCAGAGGCCATGCCCTGGGGAAAGTTGGACACAGACTCAGCCCAAGACAGTAATGGAGAGGGCTTAGCCACATGAGATCCCGGACACATGAAATTGCTGTAGGGTTGACTTCAGTGTGGAGAGGATGCAACAGGAAAAGAAGTGATATCATTGGAGAAAATACCCAAGGAGAAGGGCTGGGAAGTTGCTGGACAAATGCAGGCATTCTGAAGACTTCTGCAAAACATGACAAAGAATCAGGCAGATCCATAGGGGAAGAGATAGGAGCTGACACCACTTGTGTGGATGTGGCTGCAGGCTTTGCCTTCTCCATGGAAACCCAAAGAACGAGGCAGTGCTCTAAGAATGCATCTGTCTGCATGAGAACTCTGGATGGATGAAGTCATCCTTGCTCCTAAGAGACTCTGTAATGCAGATCTATAGATAGTATGAGTGATGACAATAAAAGTTAACCATGCACAGACCAAGATGTGAAAGGTGGAATATTTACCATCAGGGTTATCGATATTCCTACAGTCATTATGGAGACATCTCTGGTTCAGACTTCCCATGAAGAGCTGCTGACCTACCAGGGCGAAGATGCTGAGGCAAAAGAGAGTCAGGATCATCACGTCAACAAGCTTCTTCACAGAGCGCAGCAAGGCCCCAACAATGACCTTCAGACCTGGGGAGGAGAAGGACTGGTGTGGGGAGAAGCCCCCACTTGCACACACAGCAGACAAGGGCAAGGGTCAGGAAGGGAACAGCCAAGGCCTCAAATATCGCCTGGCTACAGGCTGGAATCAGAAACTGGCCTGGCCTAGGATTCTGATGCCATGGGTTCTGGTTCTAACTCTGCCTGAGAAGTTGTATGGCATTGAGTAGTCCAGCAGTCTAGAGCTCAGCCTCTTCATCCTGCCCTGTGTCTGCCACAGGGCTGCTCTGAAGAATTAGTGAGAAGACTTTGAGTAGAAACATCCCATGCAGACAACTTGATTACAGTTGTACAGACACCTCACAGCTGAGGATTTCATGCAGCACCAAGGCCAAAATGAGGCCACCCTAGAGGAGACAGACCTGTATTTAACATTCAGTAGTCATCACCTACTACAAGGTATGCAAGGTGCCATGAGACAGTGCTAAATTGGGGGGCAGGGAGCTAGAAGGAGGAGCTTTGTCTGGACCCAGATAATGAGAATATTCTAGGGAAAAAAAACTCAGATTACTACTTATAATAGGTTTTTTTAAAAAATTCAAGAAATATTTACTAAGCTCCTACTGTGTCCATGGCACACTGCTAGGCTGCCAAGATACAAAATAAGAAAGACATAACCTTGTGGTACAATGGTAAATGTTTAAAATCAGCTTTCTGGGGGTGCCAGGGTGGTGCAGTCAGTTAAGCCTCTGACTCTTGATTTCTGCTCAGGTCATGATCTGAGGGTCATGAGATCAAGCCGCATGTCGGGCTCTATACTCAGCACGGAGTCTGCTTGGGATTCTCTCTCTCTCTCCCTCTGCTCCTCCCCACCCCTGCTCTTTCTCTTTCTCTAAAATAAATAAGTCTTAAAAAAATAAGTCAGCTTTCTGTGTGGGAGAGGAGTGTGTGTGCAGAGAAAGTCCTATCTATAGCATTTACAGACTTCTTTGCTGAATTATGTAGTGTAGATCCCTTTTCTCCCTCCAGAGAGCCCTCTCACCCTGCTGGTTTCAAGCTAAACTACATGACATCCCTGGATGCAGAGCTGGAAAAGGACATGCACAATCTGCTGCTGAGGAGCCAGAACAAGTCAGCTCCAGTACACCACTGAGTCAGGGGCTCTGCTCTCAGCACAGCTGGAGAGATAAACAACCAGACATGTCTTACAATGTGTGAGATGGCACAAAGTGGCAACGTTTCAACTAATTGGTGTAAACCATGACTGGTAGACTTGAGAACAGAAAGCAACACCTAATGGGAGGCCATGCAGCAAATGACCCTTCCACAGTGTGATGCCACATAAGGAGGAGGCTTCAGGACAAGCTGGGACATTCACTGTATCCCCAGCTGCAGCCAAACAAGCAGATGCTTCAACCTCATCTACACCGGACTCTCATCTATAACAGCATGCTTGAGTCTTCTCCAAAGCAAGAGCATCTGGATGAAAGATGGCTCTGATTCCTGAATAATTTTTACAAAGTCCCTTAAATGATCCTACCTCACATCCTTACTTCCAAAAAGTATCCAAGGATCTCATGAGTTTCATGGGTCAAAATGGAGACTATGTTCACCCGCTTAGAGATGAAGAAGGAAACACTAGAGCTGCTAAGTGACTACCTGATGTATATATTACCCGTTGGAAACACAAGGCAAAAAGGCCCTAAATTTACCTGGAAAACCAAGGTCCACCTTGCAAAAGAGGAAGGAAAGGAGGAAAGGGACAAATTCTACATAAAGTGTCCTTGGCTGCCAGTTTATCACTATGTAGTTTTTTTTCTGAGGTTTCAAAAAATAACCCACTGCCTCTGTTTGAAAGGATCCAAATTGCTTAGAGTTTTGGTAGTGGAGCTAAGCATTGATAGAAGAGATTAGAAGGGAAGGGAAGAAGAAGGGGAGAGTGAAGGACTCCAGAGAGGGAATATCTTTTAGTAAAGATTTTTTAATGTAAAGGAAAAAGGAAGGAGAGGAGAAGGATATGCCATAATAACCTCATTTTTTATAAACTCTGGTTCATATTCACAACCCATCCTTAGCTTCATCCTGATTCATAGAACACCTTCCTTACATAGCTTCCAGGATCCACCTTTCCCGCTTACTTTCTGGTGGCTCCTGCTCATCCCCTTTGCTGGTTTCTCCCCTTCTCCCTTCACCTTTAAGGTAGTGCCCTGGGACTCAGTCCTTGGCCCTCTTCTATTTTTCATCTAGGCTCACTCTCTTGGTGATCTTATCAGATTTCATGGCTCCAAGTATCATCTATAGGCTCATGATTTCCAAAATGGTATCTCCAGCCCAAGCTGCTGCCTGGACCTCCAGACTTGTATACCTCATTACCTACTTGATACTTCCATCTGATGTCTCACAGCTATCTCAAACAGAGCACATCCAAAGCTAACTCCTCATCTGACCCCTAGACCTGCTCCTCTCACAGCCTTCCCTGTGTCAGTCTACGATGACTCCACCCTTCCAGTCACTCAGGCCAAAAACCTTGACTCATCCTTGACTCTTTTCTTTTGCTCACATCACACATACAATCAGCCTATCAGGAAATCCTATTGTTTCTACCTTCAAATTCATAGAGTCGGACAACTGTCTACCAATTCTTCTACCACCATCTGATCTGAGAGCACAACCATCTCTTTTCTTGGATTATGACAGTGGCCTCTTGTGTCATTTTGGGTTCTCTGAGAAGCAGATCCACTGGAACCAGAAGTGCAAGAGATCTGTTGGATGACCTGCCTGTGAAGAAGAAGGCGAAGCGAGTACAGCTGGCTGGGAGAGCATCAGACTATGACACAGGGCTGACACCTGGGAAAGGAGAGTGGTAAGGAAGGAGGACCGGACAAGAAGAGCCTCAGACTGTAGTGCCACTGTGAGAGAGTCTCAACCAGGTTCCTGAGAAGCCCCTGAGCTAAAGTCCTTTAGGACTTTATATTTTAGGAATGGGCCTGCACTAGTCCCCCTGACATGCAGGGAAAGTGTGATCTTGGCATGAACATGAATGCAGTTGTGAATCCAAAGATGCGGCAGCTGGGATCATCAGTCAGCTATGCTCCCTGCAGCAGGAGATCTGAGTGGCACATTTCCATGATGATCACCATGCCTCCTATCTGATCTTTCTGCTTCCACCTTTGCTCCCCCACATTCTATTCTCCATGCAACAGCCAGAGTAGTCCATTTAAAACCTGTCAGATTAGATGAATGGATAAAGAAGATGTGGTGTATGTATAAAAATGTGTGTATATATATATTTACACACACACACACACACACACACACACACACACACACAGTGGAATATTACTCAGCCATAAAAAAGAATGAGATATTGCCATTTGCGACAACATGGATAGACCTAGAGGGTATTATGCTTAAGTGAAATAAGTCAGACAGAGAAAGACAAATACTGCATAATTTCACTTACATGTGGAATCTCAAAAACAAAACAAATGAACAAACAAAACAAAATGGAAACTCATAAATACAGAGAACAAACCGGTGGTTGCCAGGGGGATGGGAGGAGGGACATGAACAAGAGTGAAGGGGAGTGGGAGGCACAGGCTTCCAGTTTTGTAATTAATAAGTCATGGGGATGAAAGGTACAGCATAGGGAACATAGTCAATGGTATTGTAATAGCATCATATGGTGACAGATGGGAGCTACAGTTGTGGTGAGCACAGCATAATTTATAGAATTGTGGAATCACTATGTTGTACACCTGAAACTAATGTAACATTGTGTGTCACCTCTACTTCCATAAAAACAAATCAAAACAAAACCCCTGCCAGATCATGTGACTCCTCTGCTCAAAGCCCTCATGTGGCCCCCATTTTCTCGAGCAAAGCCCTAGTCCTCCTAGTGGTTATGTGCCTCCCCTTCACTTATGTGGTCCCACTTCTACCACGCAGCCCCTCACTCTGTCTACTCAGCCCTACCTATATCCTTTCTATTCCTCAGCCTGCACTACTACTGGCTGTCACCTGTGCGCAGAACACTCTCTCCCATATATCTGCTTATGAAACTCCCTCACTGCCTTCAAATCCTCTCCTATCTCCCATCCCCCAATGACACCTGTTCTGAGTACTCTATTGAAAACTGCATCCTGCATCCCTGAACCCCTGTGACTTCCAATAGCCCTCATGTTGTTTACTTTTCCTTTTTATTTTTCCATGGCACATATCACCTTCTAAACAGGATAGATAATTACCTCTTAATTATTGTTATTGCTTAGTGTCTGTCTCCCCACCCCAACCCAGAATGTGAACTCCATGAGGGCAGAGACCTCTGTCTGTTTACTCACTGTTATGATATACCCCAAGCAGCTAGCACGGTGTCTAGACATATGCTCAAATACACATTTATTGAATGATCAAATAAATGAGTAAAGCAGGATTTGTTTGGTTTTGGTTTACATGACATCTTGAGAAATTTTATATATAGAAGAACATTCCTCCTGCTAAGAGGCAATGTTGAAAATCAGAGTGACTTACCTGAAACCACTGAAATTGCTTTCAAAGCTCTGAACACTCGGAAGGTACGCAGGGATGACAGACTGAAGATGCTTTCCCTGGCTTCTGGTATGTATGTTGCAAACCTATAAGACAAAGCATAGGAAAAGTCTGGGCCTACTCAGTCCTACAGCCACACTGTATATCTCCACAAAGGCCGCAAATAAACATGGGCCCTGTGTCTATCATGGTGAAATCTGGGGCCTCACCTTCTCAGCCTCACCTTCATCTCAGGGTCTGGTAATATTCTCTGTTGCTGTGGACTACAGATTGCACAGGAGGCTGTGCTCATTTATATATATATATATTTTAAAGATTTTATTTATTTGACAGAGAGAAACACAGCAAGAGAGGGAACACGAGCAGGGGTAATGGGAGAGGAAGAAGCAGGCTTCCCGCTGAGCAGGGAGCCCAACACGGGGCTCGATCCCAGGACCCTGGGACCATGACCTGAGCCGAAGGCAGATGCTTAACGACTGAGAAACCCAGGCGCCCCCTCATTTTTATATTTGGACATAGATGAGGATTCCTTGAAATAGTATGCAGTTGTGGCTACATCCATTGATAATAGAAATCAATTGAAACACTTATTGACTACCCAGTTCCAGGCCCAGTGCACTTCCCTAAGGTCTCACTATGTGGCCAAGCCCGGAAGAAACCCAGGCAGTCTGACTCCAGAGCCCTCATCACTGCACTACACCACTTTTCAATAGCCAGGAGCACCCAATCATTGAATTTCAAGTGTAAAACTCTGCTATTAATAGCATCTACTTCAAAGGGCTTTCGTGAATATTAAATAGGAAAACATATGCAAAGTGCTTAAAACAATGACTGGCACAAAGTAAGTAATGTGAGGTTTATTATTATTGTGCTGGCAGTGGACCATTACTCTTCTTGTTCTTTATTTTGCTGACTCTGTTTCATCATTCAGATGCCAAACTGATGTCGTTTCCTTCAAGAAGAACTTCAACTCTCACCTCATGTCATATACATATACATAATAATTAACTCGAAATGGACCATGGACTTAACCTTAAGAGCCAAATCTATAAAATTCCTAGGAGAAAATGAAAAAAAAAAAAACTCCTTGAGAGCTTGCAGTAGCCAAAGATTTTTAAGACTCTGTGGTTCCTCCTACACGTTCTGACAGCCCAATATATGCCCAATTCCTGTCCTAACACTCACCCTACCAGATTGTGATGGTTGTTAATTTTCTCTCTTCCCATCTGGACTGTGAGTTTCAAGAGGGTGAGAACCATGTCTGTTTGTTTTGTTTTGTTTTCATTATCACAACCCCTGTATCTTGCACAGAACTTGGCCCATAATAGGCCAGTGTTTGGGAAGTGAATGGCTAAAAGAATGAGAGCATGAATGTGGCCTAGAAATGAATTCATGCTGGAGGTCTCTGGCCAGTCAGCTGCATGGTGCTGTTCAGGGCCAACCAACACTGTACTCAGAGCTCTAGGCATTATTAGGACACAGTTACTCACGTAGACCCACACAAAGCCCTGGTGGAAGCCAAGGAGCTTCTTTCCCACCCTGAGTTTCCTCAATAAACATCTTTGACATTCTTACGCTGTTACAATGACAACGGAGTCCAGCCAGTTCCATGGATCTCGAAGAAAAGAAAACTCATCCAGAATAAAACCTCTTGCCAATATTTTTATCAAAGCTTCAAAAATATAAATCCCAGTGAAGACATACCTATAAAGCAAATCATTCAGAACAAGAAGGAACATGATAAGTGATGTGAAAAGCAGGGAGCCCATCTGTCTTATCTGGCCTTTATGCAGTTTTATCCCATTTCAATGTGACATTTAACATTCTGATTTTCAGCAAACCAGAGTTCAGAGTGGTAGGTTCCTTAAGCAAGTTCTAGTAGTTAGAATTTCTGAGAAACAGGCCCACAGATAAAATTGTAAAGCTGCTCTTCAATGCCTAGCTCTACAACCATATTCTTGAGAGTTGTTTTAGCCAACATGGGACCTTAGGTCTGGGGGCTGTCAGCGCTATTTTGTCACCACTATTCTAGAATTGTCACTTTGATGTACAGAAGTGGATGATGGCAAAGGAACAAAGAGAATAAATGACAAGGCTAAAAACTGGATCTTTCCATATCCCATGTTCATGGATAGGAAGACATAATACTAGTAAGATGTTTGTACTACTCAAAGTCATCTACAGATTCAGTGCAATCCCTATTAAAATCCCAGTGATATTCTTTGCAGAAATAAAAACATCTATCCTGAAATTCATATGGAATTTCAAGGGACCCTGAATAGCTAAAACAATCTTGAAAAAGAAAAAGTTGGAGGTCTCATACTTTCTTATATCAAAACTTATCATAAAGCTAAAGTAATCAAAACAGTGTGGAGCTGGTATAAAGAAAGACATATAGACCACTGGACTAGAACAGAAAGCCCAGAAATAAGTCCTAACATATATGGCTAAATGATTTTCAAAAAAGATGCCAAGACTATTCAGTGGAAAAAGGACAGTCTTTTCAACAAATGGTAGTGGGAAAGCTCAATATCCACATGCAAAAAAATAAAGTTGGACCCCTACCTTATACCATGTACAAAAATTAACTCCAAATGGATTAAATAGCTAAGTGCAAGAGCAGAAACTATACAACTTCTAGAAGAAAATATTTGCAAATCATGTAAATACCCAGAATATACAACTTAACAGCAACAACAAAAATTACACCGTATACAAAAATAAACTTAAAATGGATTAAAGACTTAAATGTAAGAACCAAAACCATAAAATTCCTAGATGAAAACTTAGGCAGTAAGCTCTTTGACATTGGTCTTAGCAGTATTTGTTTGGATCTGTCTTCCCAGACAAGGACAACAAAAGCAAAAATAAACAAATGGAACTACATCAAAGTGAAAAGCTTTTGCACAGCAAAGGAAACCATCAACAAAATGAAAAGGCAACCTACTAAACGGAGAAGATATTTGCAAATGCTATATCCCATAGCCCCCTATGGGATAATACCCAAAATATATAAAAAACTCACACAACTCAATATCAAGCAAACAATCTTATTAAAAATGAGCAGAAGACCCAAATAGATAGTTTTCCAGAGAAGATATACAGATGGCCAACAGGCATATGAAAAACACTTAAGGTCACTAATAATGAAGAAAATGCAAATCAAGACCACAGTGAGATATCACCTCACATTTATCACAATGAATATTATCAAAAAGACAAGAAGCAAATGTTGGCAAGGATGCAAAGAAAAGGGAACCCTTGTGCACTGTTAATGGGAATGTAAATTGCTTCAGCCACAATGGAAAACAGTATAGAGGTTCCTTTAAAAATTAAAATAGAAGTACCATATGATCCAGCAATTCCACTTCTGGAAACGTTTTCCAAAGAAAATGAAAGCATTAATTTGAAAAGACACACATACTGCTATGTTAATGCAGCATTATTTACAATAGCCAACATATGGAAGCAATCTAAGTGTCCATCAATAGATAAATGGATAAGAAGATGTGGTATATATGCACAATGGAATATTACTCCACCATAAAAAAGAATGAAATCTTGCCATTCATGACAACAAAGATAGACCAGAGGGTATTATGCTAAGTAAAATTAGTCAGACAGAGAAAGACAAATACTGTATGATTTCACTTATATGTGGAATCTAAAAGGCAAAACAAACAAAACAAAACAGATGCCTAGAAACAGAGAACAAACTGATGGTTGCCAGAGGGGAGGGGGATGGGAGATGGGGGATGGATGAAATAGGTGAAGGGGATTAAGAGGTGCAATCCTTCAGTTATAAAATAAATAAGACATGGGGATGTAATGTACAGCATAGGGAATACAGTCAATAATATTGTAAGAATTTGGGGGCACCTGGGTGGCTCAGCTGGTTAAGCGACTGCCTTCGGCTCAGGTCATGATCCTGGAATCCCGGGATCGAGTCCCACATCTGGCTCCCTGCTCAGCGGGGAGTCTGCTTTTCCCTCTGACCCTCTTCCCTCTCGTGCTCTCTGTCTCTCATTCTCTCTCTCTCAAATAAATAAATAAAATCTTTAAAAAAATAATATTGTAAGAATTTTGTATCGTAACTAGACTTACTCAGCCTTAAAAAGGAAGGAAATCCTGACACATGCTACAACATAGATGAACCTTGAAGTCATTCTGCTAAGGGATGTCACAAAAAGACAAATACTGTATGATTCCACTTAAATGAGGCACCTAGAGCAGTCAAATACATAGCAACCCAACGTAGAATGGTGGTTGCCAGGGATTGGAGGGGCATTAGTGTCCAATGGGCACAGAGTTTCAGTTTTGCAAAATGGAAAGAGTTCTGGAGATGGATGGTGGTTAATTGGTTGCACAACTCTGTGAATATACTTAATACCACTTAAAAATGGTTAAGATGGTAAATTTTTTGTAACCTGTATTTTACCACAATTAAAAAGAAAAACCTATTTCCATTCTCTTCCTTGAGTCTTTCATCATGATCTATCCTCTAATTTATTTCCCTTCTGCCCCTTCCTCCTTCAAAAACAAACAAAATAAGCAAATAAACAACAACAACAAAACCCCACAATATTCCATCTCTCTTGTTATAATCCCAAGCTGTCAAAAATGCTGGTTCTGTACACACACACACACACACACACACAGGTTCCCCTTTAGGGACAGAAACAATCAGTTCAAACAATCTAAACAATTTGTCATTTCACAGTAAAAGAAGTGGACCTTTTCTGGTAGAATATCCAGCCACTGTCAGCCCACAAGTCTAAAGAACTAAGGTCTTGGGAACTTGAAAAATCCAAAGTAACCAAATCCAAGGGAGAAATGGTTATGAGTGGCTCTCTGCTTCAGTCTTTTTGTTAAAGCTGATCACCTTTTAGGTGACAAATGAACACAGCAGATTAATTAATTCATGTCGGCCCTGAAACTCAGGTATAATTTACAAAGTTAAGGGTATTTTGGAAAAAGGCTGTAATTGCAGATTTGTGGGATTTTGCAAGTCTCCATCTAGATCTCAGACAATTGAGGCAACAGCCTCTGGCTGCCATTTCTGCCTGACCACCCGGACTCCCACCTCCTACCCCCCTCATTCTCTCTTTTCCAGCAGAAGCCTGGCCAATAGAGGGACAGGCAGTCCAACATGACATATGATATGGAGTAGAGCCATGCCCACCACCGGGAACAGGGCTTGGGAGCTCCATGATGGGGAAACCCCAACCCACCAGGCAAATAAGGCCCTCTGGAGTGTGTCACTGTCAGTTCAAGCATGGTTAGGGTATCCAGTCAGGGCCATGGGTGGTGTCCAGATAGGTTAACAGAACACCATGACCTGATCCTAGGGCCCTTTGGCATTCATTCTCTGAAAACTATCAGCTTAGAATCAATTTCCCATTTAAAAGTTTTCTAACCAAAGGACTCTGACAAAACTAAAGAAACTCTCCCCCCATGGGCCTAACAACTCTGCTACATGCCTTCTTTTATAAAACCATTTTCAACAGCCTTCTCCCACCCCCACTTTCATGAATCCATTGCCAGTCCAAATGCCACCAGGGGACAGCAGCATCTTCCCTACAGCCTAGACAAGGGTCCTTCCATATCTCTGCCTTATGGGTCTTTTAGTAATGAAAATGGCCTTTGAGCAGATTAGCATCCAGTTGGGCTACTGTTTTCCATTAATAGAAAAAGAAAACTCATTGCATCTTACCAGAAGTGCTGGCCAGGCAGACCACTGTTATGGGAGCAATCCCCATTCCTGGATCTGCCTCCTCCATAGATCTCACTTGGTTGACTACAAAGGCTTCCAGAGACACTGCAGTAAACAATGAGCAGCAGCCCCTGACTATCAGTTAGCTCCTTACGTGGAATAGCCAACTCTCTAGAGGGGAGACCATTTTCCCCAGTGATATTGCCAGGATGGTTTCTATTCCCGGGGGTGTCCATGCCCCTTGTTCCAAGGCATAGCCCTGAACTCACTGGCCTTAACTAGATCCCAAGTCCCACTTAGCAACAGAGAAGAAGCAATCACCTAAAAGTAATGCAAAGAAGGAAAGCTAAAAATAAAACAAAACAAAACAAAAAACACAGCAGGGAATTAAAATGAAGTACTACACATACCTGATTAACAAAAAAGAAGGCAGGAATGAAAGAACAGCAGAAGAGCAAAGGAACAAAAAACAGATGAGATCAACAGAAAATGGAGAGAAAAACAGCAGACCTGAATTCAAGCATATTCATAATTATATTAAATGCAAATGAAATAAATATTCCATCAAAAGGCAGAGATTGAAAAATAGACCACATAATAAACAAGAACCAACTATGTGCTCTTTATAAAAGATACACTATTAATACAAAAGATACACTATTACTACAAAAACACTAACATGCAAAAATACAATACACTATTAATACAAAAAAGTGTTGAGAGTAAAAGGATGGAAAAAGATATGCCACACAAACAATGAGCCTAAGAAAGCTGGAGTAGCTATGGTAATCTCAGACAAAACAAATACTAAAAGGAATGATACTAGAGATAAAGAAAGACATTTCATAATGATAAAAGAATGCATACATCAGGAAGATATAATAACCATAAATCTGTACGTGCCTAATAATAGTGCTGCAAAAATACACGAAGCAAAACTTGCCAAAAAGAAAGGGGTAATAGACAAATTCACAATCATAGATGGAGACTTCAAGCCTCTCAGTAATTCATAGAAGTACTAACAGAAATGATAAAAGGATAAAATCTAAATGACATTATCAACCATCTTAACCTAACTGACCATTTTCAGAATATCATACCAAACAACTGCAGAACCCACATTCTTTCAAGTGCATGTGAAACATTTCCCAGGGTAGAACCATAAAATAAGTTTCTCCTAATTTCAAAAGATTGAAATCTTACAGAGTATATTCTCTACAACTAAATTAAATTGGAAATCATTAACAATAAGACAACTAGAAAAATATAAAATATTTGGAAATAAAAAACAACACTTCTGAATAACACATGGGACAAAGAAGAAATCACAAGAAGAAGTAGGGAATATGTTTAACCAAAAGGGAATAAAAACACAATGTATCAATATCTGTGAGATGAAGCTTTAGCAGTGCATGGATGGAAATTTGTACAAGAAAAGAAGAAAGAGGGGGGCGGAGCAAGATGGCAGAGGAGTAGGAGACCTGGATTTCGTCTGGTCTCAGGAATTCAGCTGGATAGGGATCAAACCATTCTGAACATCTACAAACTCAACAGGAGATCGAAGAAAAGAAGAGCAACAACTCTCTCATCAGAAAAGCGACCACTTTCTGGAAGGTAGGACGTGCGGAGAAGTGAATCCGAGGCGATATTCGGGAGGATAGACGGTGGGGGAGGGGCCTCCGGCGGCCGCTTCTGGCAAGTGATAGAGCCGCGGAGCACAAAATCGGAACTTTTAAAAGTCTGCTCCGCCGAGGGACGTCACTCTGGTGGCTAAGCAGGGGGTGGAACCCTTGAGGGGACAGTGTGGTCTCAGGACCCTCGGGGTCACAGAAAGACCGGGGGTGCCTGAGTGCGGCAGAGCTCGCAGGGATCGGAGCGGGGAAGCCGGCTGCAGAGGCGGAGCCCAGGCGCGGGCTCTCAGCTCGGGGTTGCCAGAAACCGTGATCCGCGGCACAGTCGGGCCACTGCTCCTCCAGCAGGGACCCAACAAGCGGCAGATCCGGGGAGACTCACCTTCCTCCCCCGGGAGGAGCCGCGCGGGAGTGCGCCGCAGGGATCTGCTGGGTTTGGAGACTCCACCCGGGGTCGGGTGCCAGAGATAGAAACGCGCGGTCACAGGCCGGGTGAGCACGGAGTGCGGCTGGAGACCGGGGAGACGGGAGTGACTGACGGCTTTTCTCTGGGGGCTCACTGAGGAGTGGGGCCCCGAGTTCTCGGCTCCTCCGGGGCGGAGATTGGGAGCCCGCCATTTTCACTCTCCGCCTCCAAAGCTGTACGGAAAGCTCGCAGGGAACAAAAGCCCCGGAGAGCAAACCCGAGCAGATTACTTAGCTGGGAGGGGGCAAGGGCGGGGCAATTCCACCTCCGGCAAAGACATTTGGAAACCACGGCAACAGGCCCCTCCCCAGAAGATCAGCGAGAACAGCCAGCCAAGACCAAGTTTACCCATCAATGAGAACGGCAGAACTCCAGCTCTAGGGGACTACTGAACATAGAATTCATGGCTTTTTTACCATGATTCTGTAGTCTTTCAAAGTTAATTTTTTTTAACTGTCTTTTTTTCTTTTTTTTTTCTTTTTGAATTTTTCTTTTTCCCTTTTTCAACCAACATCTTATCAATCCCTTTTTTAAAAAAAAAAAAACATTTTTATTTTTCATTTTTAGACTCATATTCCATCCCTTCATAGTAGTTACCCGTATTTTTGGCTTATATATATAAGTTGTTCTCTCTTTAAAATTTTGAGATAGTTTCTTCTAACAGATCAAAATATACCCTAAATCTCTAGTATATGGTGTTTTCTATTCCCCTGCCTGATCACATCCTCTCCCTTTTTTTTTTCTTTTTTTAAATCCTCTTCTTTCTTTTTTCAAACAACTTCTTATCAATTCCTTTTATAAAATTTTTTATAATTTCCATCTTTACAGTCATATTCCATCCCTTCATCATATCAACCCTTATTTTTGTACATATATAAGTTTTTCTTTCTTTAAAATTTTGGGAGGCACTTTCTTCTAAAAGACCAAAATACACCCCAAATCTAGTGTGTGGCACTGATCTATATACCAGCCTGATCATATATGATCACATTCTGGTTTTTTTTTTGTTGTTGTTTTGTTTGTTTTTGTTTTTATCTTTATCTTTTTCTCTTTTTTCTTTTTCTTTTTTCTCTCTTTCCCTTTCTTTTCCCACTGCTTCAGGTCTTTTCTGATTTGTTTAGAGTATATTTTCTGGGGACGTTGTTACTCTGCTAGCATTTTGTTCTCTCATTAATCTATTCTCCTCTGCACAAAATGACAAGACGGAAAAAATCACCTCAACAAAAAGAACAAGAGGTAGTACCGACTGCCAGGGACCTACTCAATACGGACATTAGTACAATGTCAGATCTAGAGTTCAGAATCATCACTTTAAAGATACTAGCTGGGCTTGAAAAAAATATGGAAGTTATTAGAGAAACCCTTTCTGGAGAAGTAAAAGAACTAAAATCCAACCAAGTAGAAATCAAAAAGGCTATTAATGAGGTGCAATCAAAAATGGGGGCGCTAACTGCTAGAATAAATGAGGCAGAAGAGAGAATCAGTAATATAGAAGATGAAATGATGGAAAATAAAGAAGCTGAGAAAAAGAGAGATAAACAACTACTGGATCATGAGGGCAGAATTCGAGAGATAAGCGATACCATAAGACGAAACAACATTAGAATAATTGGGATCCCAGAAGAAGAAGAAAGAGAGAGAGGGGCAGAAGGTATAATGGAGCAAATTATAGCAGAGAACTTCCCTAATTTGGGGAAGGAAACAGGCATCAAAATCCAAGAAGCACAGAACCCCTCTCAAAATCAATAAAAATAGGTCAACACCCCAACATCTAATAGTAAAACTTATGAGTCTCATAGACAAAGAGAAAATCCTGAAAGCAGCTCGGGAGAAGAGATATGTAACCTACAAGGGTAGAAAGATTAGATTGGCAACAGACCTATCCACAGAGACCTGGCAGGCCAGAAAGGACTGGCAGGATATATTCACAGCACTAAATGAGAAAAATATGCAGCCAAGAATACTCATCCAGCTAGGCTGTCATTGAAAATTGAAGGAGAGATAAAAAGCTTCCAGGACAAACAAAAACTAAAGGAATTTGCAAACACAAAACCAGCCCTACAGGAAATCTTGAAAGGGGTCCTCTAAGCAAAGAGAGACCCTAAAAGCAACATAGACCAGAAAGGAACACAGACAATATACGGTAACAGTCACCTTACAGGCAATACAATGGCACTAAATTCCTATCTTTCAATAGTTACCCTGAATGTAAATGGGCTCAATGCCCCAATCAAAAGACATAGGCTATCAGACTGGATTAAAAAACAAGACCCATCAATATGCTGTCTGCAAGAGACTCATTTTCAACCCAAAGACAGCCCCAGATTGAAAGTGAGGGGGTGGAAAACCATTTACCATGCTAATGGACACCAAAAGAAAGCTGGGGTGGCAATCCTTATATCAGACAAATTAGATTTTAAACCAAAGACTGTAATAAGAGATGAGGAAGGACACTATGTCATACTTAAAGGATCTATCCAACAAGAAGATCTAACAATTGTAAATATCTATGCCCCTAACATGGGAGCAGCCAATTATATAAGGCAATTAATAACAAAAGCAAAGAAACACATCGACAACAATACAATAATAGTGGGGGACTTTAACACCCCCCCTCACTGAAATGGACAGATCGTCTAAGCAAAAGATCAACAAGGAAATAAAGACTTTAAATGACACACTGGACCAAATGGACTTTACAGACATATTCAGAACATTCCACCCCAAAGCAATGGAATACACATTCTTCTCTAGTGCCCATGGAACATTCTCCAGAATAGATCACATCCTAGGTCATAAATCAGGTCTCAACCAGTACCAAAAGATTGGAATCATTCCCTGCCTATTTTCAGACCACAATGCTTTGAAACTAGAGCTCAATCACAAGACAAAAGTCAGAAAGAACTCAAATAAATGGAGGCTAAAGAGCATCCTACTGAAGAACGAATGGGTCAACCAGGAAACTAAAGAAGAATTAAAAAAATACATGGAAACCAATGAAAATGAAAACACAACTATTCAAAATCTTTGGGATGCAGCAAAGGCAGTCCTGAGAGGAAAGTATATAGCAATACAAGCCTTTCTCAAGAAGCAAGAAAGGTCTCAAGTATACAACCTAACCCTACACCTAAAGGAGCTGGAGAAAGAACAGCAAATAAAGCCTAAACCCAAGAGGAGAAGAGAAATAATAAAGATCAGAGCAGAAATCAATGAAATAGAAACTAAAAGAACAGTAGAACAGATCAACGAAACTAGAAGCTGGTTCTTTGAAAGAATTAACAAGATTGATAAACCCCTGGCCAGACTTATCAAAAAGAGAAGAGAAATGACCCAAATCAACAAAATCATGAATGAAAGAGGAGAGATCACAACCAACACCAAAGAAATACAAACAATTATAAGAACATATTATGAGCAACTCTATGCCAGCAAATTAAATAACCTGGAAGAAATGGATGCATTCCTAGAGATGTACCAACTACCAAAACTGAACCAGGATGAAATAGAAAACCTGAACAGACCTATAACCACTAAGGAAATTGAAGCAGTCATCAAAAATCTCCCAAAAAACAAAAGCCCAGGGCCAGATGGCTTCCCAGGGGAATTCTACCAAACATTTCAAGAAGAATTAATACCTATTCTCTGAAACTGTTCCAAAAACTAGAAATGGAAGGAAAACTTCCAAACTCATTTTATGAGGCCAGCATTACCTTGATCCCAAAACCAGACAAAGACCCCATCAAAAAGGAGAATTACAGACCAATATCCCTGATGAACATGGATGCAAAAATTCTCACCAAAATACTAGCCAATAGGATCCAACAGTACATTAAAAGAATTATTCACCATGACCAAGTGGGATTTATCCCTGGGCTGCAAGGTTGGTTCAACATCCGCAAATCAATGTGATACAATACATTAACAAAAGAAAGAACAAGAATCATATGATCCTCTCAATAGATGCAGAAAAAGCATTTGACAAAGTACAGCATCCTTTCTTGATCAAAACTCTTCAGAGTATAGGGATAGAGGGTACATACCTCAATATCATAAAAGCCATCTGTGAAAAACCTACAGCGAATATCATTCTCAATGGGGAAAAACTGAGAGCTTTCCCCCTAAGGTCAGGAACGCGGCAGGGATGTCCACTATCACCACTGCTATTCAACATAGTATTGGAAGTCCTAGCCACAGCAATCAGACAACAAAAAGAAATCAAAGGCATCCAAATTGGCAAGGAAGAAGTCAAACTCTCACTCTTTGCAGATGATATGATACTTTATGTGGAAAACCCAAAAGACTCCACCCCAAAACTGCTAGAACTCATACAGGAATTCAGTCAAGTGGCAGGATATAAAATCAATGCACAGAAGTCAGTGGCATTCCTATACACCAACAACAAGACAGAAGAAAGAGAAATTAAGGAGTCGATCCCATTTACAATTGCACCCAAAACCATAAGATACCTAGGAATAAATCTAACCAAAGAGACAAAGGATCTGTACTCAGAAAACTATAAAATACTCATGAAAGAAATTGAGGAAGACACAAAGAAATGGAAAAACGTTCCATGCTCATGGACTGGAAGAACAAATATTGTGAAGATGTCAATGCTACCTAGAGCAATCTACACATTCAATGCAACCCCCATCAAAATACCATCCACTTTTTTCAAAGAAATGGAACAAATCATCCTAAAATTTGTATGGAACCAGAAAAGACCCCGCATAGCCAGAGGAATGTTGAAAAAGAAAAGCAAAGCCGGTGGCATCACAATTCCGGACTTCCAGCTCTATTACAAAGCTGTCATCATTAAGACAGCATGGTACTGGCACAAAAACAGACACATAGATCAATGGAACAGAATAGAGAGCCCAGAAATGGACCCTCAACTCTATGGTCAACTCATCTTTGACAAAGCAGGAAAGAATGTCCAATGGAACAAAGACAGTCTCTTCAACAAATGGTGTTGGGAAAATTGGATAGCCACATGCAGAAGAATGAAACTGGACCATTTCCTTACACCACACACAAAAATAGACTCCAAATGGTTGAAAGACCTCAGTGTGAGACAGGAGTCCATCAAAATCCTAAAGGAGAACACAGGCAGCAACCTCTTTGACCTCAGCCGAAGCAACTTCTTCCTAGAAACATCTCCAAAGGCAAGGGAGGCAAGGGCAAAAATGAACTATTGGGACTTCATCAAGATAAAAAGCTTTTGCAAAGCAAAGGAAACAGTCAACAAAACCAAAAGACAACTGACAGAATGGGAGAAGATATTTGCAAATGACATATCAGATAAAGGGCTAGTATCCAAAATCTATAAAGAACTCATCAAACTCAACACCCAAAGAACAAAGAATCCAATCAAGAAATGGGCAGAAGACATGAACAGACATTTTTCCAAAGAAGACATCCAAATGGCCAACAGACACATGAAAAAGTGCTCCATATCGCTCGGCATCAGGGAAATCCAAATCAAAACCTCAATGAGATACCACCTCACACCAGTCAGAATGGCTAAAATTAACAAGTCAGGAAACGACAGATGTTGGCGGGGATGCGGAGAAAGGGGAACCCTCCTACACTGTTGGTGGGAATGCAAGCTGGTGCAGCCACTCTGGAAAACTGTATGGAGGTTCCTCAAAAAGTTGAAAATAGAGCTACCATATGATCCAGCAATTGCACTACTGGGTATTTACCCCAAAGATACAAAAGTAGGGATCCGAAGGGGTACGTGCACCCCGATGTTTATAGCAGCAATGTCCACAATAGCCAAACTGTGGAAAGAGCCAAGATGTCCATCAACAGATGAATGGATAAAGAAGACGTGGTATATATATACAATGGAATATTATGCAGCCATCAAAAGGAATGAGATCTTGCCATTTGCAACGACATGGATGGAACTGGAGGGTATTATGTTGAGTGAAATAAGTCAAACAGAGAAAGACATGTATCATATGACCTCACTGATATGAGGAATTCTTAATCTCAGGAAACAAACTGAGGGTTGCTGGAGTGGGGGGTGGGGTGGGAAGGATGGGGTGACTGGGTGATAGACACTGGGGAGGGTATGTGCTCTGGTAAGCGCTGTGAATTGTGCAAGACTATTGAATCACAGATCTGTACCTCTGAAACAAATAATGCAATATATGTTAAGAAAAAAAAAAAAGAAGAAGAAGAAGGTAGTGGGAGGGGAAGAATGAAGCGGGGGAAATCGGAGGGGTAGACGAACCATGAGAGACGATGGACTCTGAAAAACAAACAGGGTTCTAGAGGGGAGGGGGGTGGGAGGATGGGTTAGCCTGGTGGTGGGTATTGAGGAGGGCACATTCTGCATGGAGCACTGGGTGTTATGCACAAACAATGAATCATGGAACACTTCATCTAAAACTAATGATGTAATGTATGGGGATTAACATAAGAATAAAAAAAAAAAAAGAAAAAAAGAAAGATCTCAAACCAATTAAGTTTCTACCCTAAGAAGCTAGAAATAGAAGAGCAAATTAAACTCAAAGTAAATTGAAGGATGATATTAATAAAGACTTTGAAACCTTCATATATTGCTGGCAGAAATATGAAACAGTGCAGCTGCTTTGGAAAAGTTTGGCAGTTTCTTACAAAGTTACTCATATACTTATCATATAACACACAGCAATTCCACTCCTAGGTATTTATCCAAGGGAAATGCAAACATACATCCACAAAAAGACTTTTATACAGAAATGTTCATAGCAAGTTTGTTCATAATAACCAAAACCTAGAAACAACCCACATGTCCATCAATAGGTGAATGGGTAAACAAATTGTGGTATACCCATACAAAGGAATACAACTCAACAACAAAGAGAGGAAAAGCTAGTGATATAGACAAGAGCATGGATGCATCTCAAAACATGCTAAGTGGAAGAAACCAGACATGAAAGTATGGTATATACACCATATGAGTCCATTATATGAAATTCTAGAAAAGGCAAGACTAGCCTAGGGTAACAGAAAGCAGATCAAGCCTGGCGTTGGGAGTTGGGGTGAGGGGATTTACATGCCAAGAGGCATGAGGAAACTTCTAGGGTGTCTGGAATGTTCTGTAATGTTGATTGTGGTGGTTTCTATCACATAGTTAAATATGTGATCAAAATAAGAGATCTCTTATTATTCTGTCAATTTATTATTCAATATATTCCTGAAAGACTAAAGCAGTAAATATGTTAAGTTAGAAAAACTAAGACAATATATAAGAGAATATTTATTAAAATACAGAACTTTCTAAGTTGAAAAATTAACTTGTATGTCTGAATAGCCAACTAAAAATTACAAAAAGTTAATATTTTAATTATACAAAGAACTCACTCAAACTTACCAGGATAAAAGCAAAAATGATACATGGGCAAAAATGGGAATACACAATTCACAAACTAAAACAAAAAAGTCCAACCCATCCAGAAATTAAGGAAATGTAAATATTTTCAACTCTATAAATTAATAACTTTTCCAAACATTTTGGAAAATATTTTGTCACCATATATTTTTCAAGCATTAAATGTACCTTCTAATCCAGCAAACCCATTTCTAAGACTATCCTAAGGAAATAGTAATTTTTAAAAAGTAGGTATATGCAAAAATGTTGCTTGTTGTAATATTTATAGTAGTAAAATACTAGAATGGTTAAGTAAATTATTGTTTATTCACCTGATAAAATATTATATAACCATAAAAGTAGATTCCTATAAAGACTATGTAAACACAAAGAAAACCACTTAAAAGCTAAACAAAATTTGTATGTGTGCTGTTTATTATTTTAAAATTTTAAAAACAATTATAAAAAATATGCCAGCATTTGTGTTGGGGAATTGGGATTATGGGTGAGTTTGTCTTTCTCTATATATCTGAACTCTGATGTAATTATAAGTCTTTTAGGTGTATTTGTTTAAAACCTTAGGACGGACGTGTGCAGGACACACACTTACTCAGCATTGTCGGTATCTATATTGCTGTTTTCCTTCCCATAGACAGTGGCCATGAACACGCAGTTGATGATGACGGTGCAGATGATGAACATGCTGAACACTGTGACCGCTGTCCGTTAAGGCAGGTACACTACAGGGTGGCACATATCATCAGTCATAGTAAAGGCTGTGGGCATACCTCCAGGTCTCCTTTTCTGCAGGTGCACCCGTCTGCTTACCGTGAGTGTTGGCGAAGAACAACTCATAGCTGTCCCCTCCTCTGAAGAACTGTCCTCAGCCGAATGGCAGCCTCCTCACCTGGAGGGCTACAACCCCCTTCCTCATGTCTGACCGCCTGAGACTTAGAAAAAGCTGGCCCCTTGCTTCCAGGGGGGCAGCTCTGTGACATAATTAGTGCTCCAGAGCTCCCGGTGGGCTCAAGCTGATGTGGGATCAGCTGAGACCCCGTTCTTACTAGCCTCCTCTTTCTGCTCCATCCTGCTTCCCTCTTTCCTTCTCCAGAGAGCACTCCTCAACTAAATCGCTTAAATAAGAATCCCCATCTCAGGCTCTGCTTCTAGGGAATACAACCTGAATGGTTATTCCTTCCCATGCCCCCAGTACTTGATTATGTCTACCAGTCTATATGTCTTTCTCACCTGTCCCAGTCTAAAACTGCCTGGTGTCACCACTCCCTGCTGCACACATCAGGAATGCTGCCTGTCTTTACTCTTTAAGACTGAGTTTGGAAACTCAAAGTCTTAAGAGTTTGGGGAGTCATTTAAATGGGTGAAATGGGCAGATGCTGGGTCACAGGAGTGGAGATGTGGTGAAGCAGAGCCGAAAGAGACAGTGGTTCCTTACTACACCGATTTTTGCCAGGTAGGAATGCAGGCCTAGACTTTATAGAGGTTCCATCTTCAAAAGATGTTGGAAATCTGGACTTTTAACATTATAGGGTGTTTCCATAAAGTTTTAAACACTGTGTAGGTCCAACACAACACATTTAGCGGCTAAATAAAGAGCACAGGTTGACAGTTTGCAACTTTGTTTGGGTCTCAACTTAGATGATCCTTTCTCCAGGAAGTCATCCTGGATGCCTCCAAAGCACAACTACCACTCCCAAACTGCCCATCTCACTAACGAAATCGCCTGCCTTTTGGGCCTGTCTCCTTCTGGGGCCACAGGATCCTAGAGCGGGGGCTAAGTCTTGTTCACACACAGCACCAGCACAGCCCCCGCCATGCAGCAGTAGGCACTCAGCCAGTATTTGATCCAAGAATGAGCTACTTCCACTCAACCAGCATGTGAACAATCTGGGGCTCTTGCACTTTTCACATGACCTGGACTTAGTAAAAGATGCAATGAAAAGATATGAATGGACCGAGATTTTGATGGCTAAACTTCGGATTGGATTGAAAGGCCCAAAAATGAACAAGGCACGCTTGGCACTGAAGCGGTAGATTGTTCTCTTTTTGTTCAACACCATAAATGTCTGCAAAAACAAACAAACACAACAAGAATTACATGTAGTGACAAAACAATATTTCTCATGAGTTCATTTAGAGAAAATTCAGTGGAACCACAGATTGAGGTGTGGCTTGTTTTATTATGATCATGCCAGTTTCTAATTGGAGTGCTGTCATTCTGAAGTCTGATACTTTCTGACCAGCCTACACTGTGACTCTGGACACCAACAGATCTACCATGTGGCCTAGGTCTCAGAGTCCCAAGATAAGTACTGGGCTGTGGACTGTTTACCCAGTGTAATACTCTGGAGGCTCCAGAAATGGAGCATATAGACCCTGCAGATAAACAAAGGTGGAGACTAGTAACCGGGGCAAGAAAACCCTTCATATTGTACTCCATGGTATGTATCTATGGAGATAAGAACTAGAAGGGAACTTGGAGAGATGGAAGTAGTACTGAACATTCACATTCAGCAGATTATTTTAAATTATTTTGATTACAAATGAAAACTTCGTAACAAATCTTAGAATAGTCAGGGACCTAGAGAGTCCATATTGTTGTACCTGAGCAGTTCTACATGAGATAGTCTATCAATCAATTCTAACCTTGAGGATCATCAACAAAAAAGTCATCAAATTTCCCAGACTTGTTCTCCCGTTCCCACAGACATTCAGGCAAATCTGCCTGTGGTTCCCAGCTGGTGGGAGAGGCCCTACAGAAGGCATCTGGAAATGCATGTGGGTGTTTTTGATTGTCTGTCACAATTACTGGAGGCCCTACTGGCCTTTATTGAGTAGTTCTAGGGATGCCAAACCCGGGACAGATCTGCTAAATGGTATCCTGTCCCATCCAAAATGCCCACCCTGCTCCACTGAAGAATACCATACCTGCACCCATTTCTTCCTAGTAGGTCTTCCTGGGCTTTGGGAAGGAAGCGGCCCCTGGACAACAACCCATCACTCACAGGCTTCTAACATCAACTCCCAGACCTCCTTTTTTCCATTTAGCTGTAATCTGGCTGTCCCCTTATATGTCCCTAAGGTTTTAGTTACAAAAGCCTTCACAGAATGAGGGTCATTCCTGTTTCCCCATGTCTCTGCTCCTTTAAGATTTGCAAAAGTACTACTTGACATGTAATACAGTATGTTCTTATACAGAAAAGACAGGCCTTATCACCCAGGCCCAATATAGCAGGGTGGATGCTGCCTTGGCTGAGGTACCAGAACTTCAGTCACTGCCAACCATCAACCGTCCTTCATTGAGTTGCTGGAACTTACTTGTCTGCTGGCCATCTGGCTGCAGGAAAAAATGGAGTAGGATATTTTCTGTTGCCTCTATAACAAAAGGAAATGGGCCACAGAGTTCTTTGAAAGCTATGAGCTCAGGAGCCCAAGACCCACTTTAGGGATTCTGGGCCTTTCCTTTGGATAGAAAGACAATTTTAGGGCAGAAAGCAAATCTCTCCTTGAGGTGGATCACCCAGATTAATAGGTGGCATGATATGGCTCTGCCTCTGTGCCCCTTGATATTTTATTAATGCTATCTCTGACTGCTTTCAATATTTCAACTAATGGTGTATTTAACTATACTCACCAGGGTTTTAATTATTAAAATGATAGGTACCAGCTCCTTCTGTCTGTTTGCTGAATCCACCCCTTTCTCTGTAGCTCTTCAAAATGGAAATTTCTAAAGATAGGAAGTAGCCTTAGACTACAGAAGGAGCCCATGGGTTTGAGTCACAACTCCATTCCTTACTGGTTGTTTGGCCTGGCCCAATCTACTTCCCCATCTAGTTGTTGGATTCCTCACCTGCGAGGTAGAGTGGTAACTACCACATATATCTCACATGACTACTGAGAGTACCAGCCACATGGGGTCATGAGTGTGCAGAACTCTAAAAGAGTATCATATCTTCTGATTTAAAGGGAGAGCCCAAGCTAAGAAGAGATGATTCTAGAACAGAACCTATCCTCCCAGGACTGTCTGCAGCACACCAAGCTGCTGCCTGCTCCAGCCTTGAGGCAGAAGACCTCCAGCAGTTAACTCACATTTAACAACTCTGCCTCCAAGAAGGCCCTGGAATTCTGGGGCATAAGAAGGAGAAATACTGGACTGTTTTTGTTCCCTCATCTCTCACCCCTTTCTTGTTTTTCCCACTCACACCCCACTTTCCTTTATACACATAGTTCCCATTTGGCCTGGTAATCCTAGGTCTGTCCTAATACAAGAACATACCAGGCAACATTTCTCTGGGGAGATCAATTTCTTATGGTTGCCAGCAGAAAATGGTCTCAGTAGCTCATATTTCTGCCCAAATTTCCTTCCTTCTGAACTCAGTCTGGTGAGGTAAGTTTTCCATTCTCTGCTGGATCACATAGTGAGATGATGATGGTAAGGTCTTCTGAGATTTCCTGAAAGGGGAGTACTGTCCTCACTGCCCCAGGCTTTCAAAAAGCCATCAGAAGAGCCCAGAGCTCACATTTCCTCACTCAGGAGCCCCTTTAAGGAACTTTCACTAGAATTTCCCTACAAGAACTATATTCAAGTAGGTTAAACAGTGATAGCAAAGGAGAAGGGCAGACATCCCTGCAAACTCCAAGATCAGTGTTTGGAGATTCTTATAATAGCCATTATAACTGCATGGTTAGAACACCCCAGACCTCATTCAACTACCTTATGATTTTTGTAGAATGGGTCCAAGTCTTCCAGGGGCCTTGCTATCAGCTCATGGGGAATGTCACCATAGAGTTTGGGCAACTTCCTGGAGACCTTTAGGTCAAGCTGAGGTCGAGGCTGGGGTTCTGATGCTGTCTGGTCTTTGCACTTCTTTTTCTCCTTTTGGATGGCAATCCTCTTCTCAATTGTAGCCAGAGTGTCAGAAGTGAAGGGACGGAAATTCCGCTCATCTGGAAAGATCACTGGGTAGCACCTGTCATCCATTTTCATCCTCGAGACAGAGATAAGCAATAGATCCTCAGAGAGCTCTGAAAGGTAGAAATCACACAGCCTGCCCTGGAATTCCACTTTCCAAGGATGAGGTCATGGGGGACTATAAGAATTAAGTGAAGTGAGGGGGCTTGGAAGTTCATTGGCTGTGGAGCAGGTCAGAAGAGGTGACCACCATTGTAAATACAGCAGGAATTTGGGGCACAGGGAAAACCAAAGGAGGCCATCATTCTTGGAGGACCTGGGTGTAAATGGTAAGTTAAGTTCAGGAAAAATGGGCAGAAGAAGCCCAGTCTCTAAAACTGAGACCCAAGCATTGAGCAAGACAGTAAGACTGAACCCACCGAACTACTGAAGTGGGGCCTGCAGATGGTGGCCCAGTGGCTGTAGTGTGAACAGGAGCAGAAAGAATAGGGAATTAATTGGGACATAGCTATGGGTTGCAAAATCAAAACCGTAAGTGCATGCGTCTTCTCACTGTTTGGTCAGCAAAGTTCTTACAATGTGATGGAATGGAAACAAAAAGGCTATACACACAGGCACAAACATTTACACTAATACCTATGATTCTATGCCAACTTTTTTACTTCTGAGACCCTGATCTGGCAGAAATGAGACCCCAAGAAAGCAGAAAGGATTTGCCAAAGCTAACAGGGTCATTCTGCCATGGGCTAATAGCTGTACTGGCCCCTATCCCTGACAGCCCTTTCTACAAGGACTTCCTCTACAACCTCAAGTTTAAAAGTAGGCTCTGAGAAAATGCAGTAGTGCTCAGGTTAAATGCCTTTACTCCCCATGCCAAGCATCCTCTTCCTTTCTTATATACCTGAATGCCAATCTAATATTGATTCCCAAGGCACTCCAGAGAATTACAATGGGTAATCCAACATAGCATTGGTTTGTTCATTCAGCAACCCACGTGCCAGTGTCTGTTCTAGGAACACTGCTAGGCACTAATGGAGAAGAAACAACAGCCCCTCCTCCTGGTCCTACAAGTTATGCTGCCCTGGTGTCGTAGGGGTGAAGACAGATAAAAGACAGGAAATTACAACAGAGTAAGACAGATGCTAATATAGGGAGAAGTAGAGGGTGCTATGTTTGTGCATGGGATAGGTGTCTAACCAGTCTTGGGGAATCAGGGATGATCTGCCAAAGCTTTAATGTCCCAGTTGAGACCTGAAGGGGATGTAAGACATAAACAAGAAAAAGGGAGGACATTAGAATGTGGTAGGAGAAACAAACAGCATGTACAGGGACCCATGGGTGGAAAAGAACATGGTGTCTGTCAACAGGTTCTGTCTGCCACGGATGGAGATTCTGTGGGATGGATGGCCAGATAAGGCTCCAGTCAGCATTGAGAGAGCATGTGGGGCCCTATAATCCTTAGTAAATATCATGGATTTCACCCTGAGGGTGATGGGGAGTTGCTAAAGAGTGGGTTGTTGCTGTTGTTGTTGTTGTTGTTGTTACAGAGGAGTAACACTATCAGGTTTTTAAAAAATATCCCTCTTATTGATGAGAATGGATAGGACTTGGGACGAGGGGCTGAAAGAGGTGAGGAGCTGGAATTACAGAGATTGTTGCAACAATCATAACCACTAAGGATGACCTAATGGAGTGGGTAGATCTGATAGTCACTTAAGAAATAGCCCTGACCAGTGCTTTATGGGGAGGGAGAGATTTGAGGGACAGGAAGTAGCTGAAGTTCCTGGCTTGGGCAACTGGGTCAACACAGTGCCGCTCACTCAGACAGTGAGCACTAGGGAAGGAAGAAGTTTTGGGGGAATAAACTGAATTTAAAACAGATGGAATTGAAGCTGTTTGTGGAACCTGCAAGTGAAGAGAACCAAGAGGCATTTGAATACAGAGCAAACATAGCTTACACATTAGCCTCTGAAAAAAGCATATTAAAAAAAAACAACAACATAAACTTCTCTTGAAAATCCCTCAGGAAGGCACCATACTGATGAGGCACCCCAACTCAGTGGTCAACAAGGTCAATACGGCCAATTCTTCTTTTGGTGCTAGAACCGGTTACCCTTTCTTCAGTTAATCCACAAATTGGTCAGATTGTGTTTAAGGGCCATGATAAAGGCAACATATGTGTCTTTAAACATACTAAGGGTAATGTGATGCCCATAGTGTGAGTCATATGTCAACTGAAATGACATAGGGAATCTAGATTCACTGGATTCTGTTCCATTCATTCAGGGTCAAGCTCTTTATGAATGTGCTGGGTGATGGAATTGGCCACACTACTTAAATTACTCTCTCTCTCTTCCCACCCCTCCACTCCTCCTCCCTTCCATTCCACTCCCCTCTCTCCATAAACATATATGATTGAATTGGTATTAATGAAGTGGAAATATAATGAGACTCTACTGTATTTGGTTCTAGAGCTCATGAAAGACATTTGAGACAGGGATGGAGTCCTCTGCAGTCAACAGTATATGAATGTTAGGTGATCCTAGAAAATAGATGAGCCGAGAAAGACCCTGGATGGCAAAAACCAGACTTTATGCTAAGTTATAGCAAGGAATCCAGTATAGGGCTGCTATCATAATAAGGAGACTATTAAAGAAGAAACTGGACACTCTGCCCCTGTTGTTCTGACCCTGGGGATATTTTGCTCAGTCTCTAGTAGAAAAGAGGCTTGATGAAATAAGTAACACAAAATAAAATTGAGAACCCCAGAAACTGTGCACATTAAAATTTGTTATAAATGCTGAAATAACTAAAGAATCACGTGTTAAAGTTGACATTGAAAACTACAAAAATTGACCCGGGAATAAGAGGACTTTATAAAAATATCAACTCAAATAAATCTGACAAAATAAAATCACATGCAGTAAAATTTTCTTAATAACTGAAAAAATTGATGAAAGAATCAAATATTTTTAATAAAAGCAGACTCAGGATAACTGGACTATAGGAATACAGGCTGTGCATGCAAAATTAATTAAATTAATAAAAATCAATATGGTATAATTGGTAAAAATTTGGAATGATTCAAATCATCATTGTGAAATTTATACCTCAAATATTTAATTCTGAAAAATTTTTCTGCACAGAAAATGGATTGCATTGCATGGAAAATTGGTTGAAGAATTAAATTGGCTAATGTACAATTCTTTCCCAAGCTTCACTAATAATCAAGTATGATGGCAAATTTTTCAGACACTGAATGACTTTTTACAACAAAATTATTTGAGTATATGCTCCCAAACAATGAAAAGAGAAGCCAAAAAGTGGTGGATGCTTGGAATCCAAAACATAGTGTACCTAACCCAAGAGTGCAATAAAAAAATTCCAGGTAACTGCACTACAGTCAGCTTAAAAAAGCAATTGATCCAACTAGAATTAGAAGTCAGAGAGCCCTAAGAAAAACCCTTCGAGAGTAGAGTAAATTCTCTGTAACAAAGAATATGATTAAGCAACTGGTTTCTTAATAAGTAAAAAAGAAAGGCAATTAGAAGTTCCATCAAAACAATAGCTCCTCGAAAAGTCAGGTTTTACGTATGAAGCCAACTAAATGGCTTGAGCAGCTGATAGAGGAGGAAAAAAAGAAAGTCCACTTGACCTTGACACTTAGGACATTCTTTTTCATGCAACAGGTCAGTGACATCAGAGTCCATTCCCTTCTCTATGGGTCCAAATATGGTACTTGGTTTTAGAGACTAGAAGCTACAAAATCATTGTATCATAAAAGTTATATACCAGTTTTTAATTTTAACAATCATCCTATAGATAAAGCAGAATTAATTACAATTACAGAATAGAATTCAAATTATATAAATGTTATAAAATGTTATTGCAAGCTAGAGTTGGAAAGCAAAGACTAAGGGAGACTCCGAGCCACCAATTTCCTCATCTTAAACACCTAGAGAATCGGGGCGCCTGGGTGGCTCAGTCGTTGGGCATCTGCCTTCGGCTCAGGTCATGATCCCAGGGTCCTGGGATGGAGCCCCGCATTGGGCTCCCTGCTCGGCGGGAAGCCTGCTTCTCCCTCTCCTGCTCCCCCTGCTTGTGTTCCCTCTCTCGCTGTGTCTCTCTCTGTCAAATAAATAAATAAAATCTTTAAAAAAACAAAACAAAACAAAAAACACCTAGAGAATCAAGACATTCTATGGAAGGTTGATGGATCAAGCAATCGAGTATAAGTCTAACCCTTAAAATTATGCAGGTACTCAAGGGCAAGACAAAATGAAAAATATACTAAGTAGCAGAAACTGGAGGAACCACGGGGACAGCAGAAGGATTACTGTCAGTACACTAAATTCCTCATCTTGCACAGAGGCAATTCGATAACTGCTACTTAACCTTGATGAATCAAACAAATAGAAGAATAAGAGAATCAATTAGAGTTAGCCAGACAATGACCGGAACACTGAAACACTGAAAGGGTTAAAAGTGGAACTGAGGATATAGGCGAAGGTGGGGACATTTTATTTTTTGTGTGATACCCTTCCCAGCAATTCTTCCTTCTGAGTTGTTTGAATTATGTGCATTTAAGTGTTACTTTTATAGATTTGCAAAAGGACTGTAAAAATCCTCCCAGGGCTCCAAACATCCTCAGATTTAACACAGAGAGTCAAAATATCGGGTACAATGACGGGCTCTAAATCTCCTTGAGTCATAAAGGAAGGAGGCATAATCTCAACTTGCCGTCCAAACCAGGAGGCCAGCGACATGTGAACTATGATTTCACACAGGAAACCACAGAGACTGGGAGGCCCATGCGGAGGCCCTGCCAGGCCTCCCTGAGGTGATGCACTAGACTTGCAGGGGAGGTGGGGAGTTGCCCATCAGAGAGGGCTCTGCTCCTTCTCCTCTGAGGACTGGCCCTCAGCAGGCTCACAGGCCCACTCCTGCTGAATAGACAGAAGATAAGCACTCATCCAGGAAAGAGGGCTGAGGCTTCACATCCTTAAGCAGAGACCATAAATTCCTCGAGAATTCACTTGCAGTTAAGATTAGGTAGCTCCAGGCTCTACTTCCAATCTACAAGCCTTATAGAGGCATTAGATCTGAACTCCAGTCGCTCACTCATTCATGCACTGGGCGCTGGAAATGCAAAATGATTTAAAACACCATCCCAGCCCTCGAGGTTCTTACAAAGATGTGGGGAATTAGGTGAGTCAAGATGGAGGATGAAACCACACAGTGAGTGTGGCTGCACTGGGGGGGATCTTTAGGTGCTGTGGGAGCCCAGAGGACACAGTGGTAATGAAGAATCAGGAATCATTGAGCTGGTAGGACAACAGGAGGTGTGCGCATGTGTGAAAACACTGAGGGCAGCAAAGGGCTTTTGTTTCTTATTTATGACTCTACCAGCTGTTATAAAAGTTGCATAACTTCACTGTGCCACACATCGGCAGTTTGCCCACCAGACCTCTCTCCTTCCTTCTCCTCTTCCTTCTCCTCCCTGCTCAGTGCCTATGCGGCTAATTCACATGGACCCCTCAGTTGGATCCCCTGAACTCTGACTTCTGGTTGGGTTTGGCCGATGCAAGGTACCAGACCCAGGGAATGGTGGAAAGTGAGGTCAGGGTTTTCCTCCCCACCTCTCCGCCCAATGGCTGCCATGCACCACAGCTCCTGCCAGCTGGCCCATCCACAGGGCTCTCTCTGGTTCTGTAGAACCACCTTCTCCTGGCCCCTTCAGATGTGAGTGTAATGGCACCCCATTCTCACCACTCCTGAAAACTGCCTCCTCACAGGTTCCTGTTACTGAACTCTGCCTGCTTTTAAAAAATATCCCTTTAATAAAATACCTTCAAAATGCCCAGTTTGAATGTACCATCTGTTTCCTGCCAGGGCTCTGGCTGATGGAATCATCCAGTAAATAAAATTTAGAAAACAAGAAAAGGAAATGATCACCCACAAACCAAAGTAATCTAGCACATGCAAGTTTTAACATTTTGGTATATTTCTTTTCAGCAGTCTTTATGTCCATATGTTTACATAGCTGGCATTGTTACGCATATGCAATTTTACCTCATAATTACATTTTTACAATGATAGTTATCATTTAATGGCTTCTACCCTGTTTCAGGTAAAATTCTAATATTACATTATCTCATTTAATCCTCAGAACAATCTCATGAGATAAATATTATCCTTGGGGGCTTTCTGAAAGGAAATACTCATCTGGAATGAAAGTGAATTATTAGTGGCCTTCTCTTAAAAGGCAGGGGTTTTAACTTTATACCTTCTTAGACTAGTGTCTCTCTCCAATTTTCTCTGTCAGTAAGAAGCCAAACTGGACAACCTGATCCTCACACTTTACCCTAACCAGTAAGGGAAGTCACTGGGAAAGTCACCAGAGGTTTGTAACTGCATGACCAAAACATTTCGATGTGGATCTGGTCCATACAACCTGAAACACCACACTGAGGTTAATAAGAGCTATAAACTATGGGCTAAGCACTGGGTCAAATGCTTTAAATGGATTATCTCTCATAATCTCTCTTAACTTCCCAGGAAATCTACAAGGTGGATATTGTTTTATCATCCACATTCTATAGAAGAAAACATAAGGGCTCAAAGAAATTGAGATACTTGCCTATGGTCACATAAGGAAGTGCTAGAGAATCTCAATCCCAAGTAATCACCACCATGTAATACACCTACCTGCCTAAGCTAAGACATCTCATGGAGGTGAGAGAAGGGAGTCAGGATGAGAAAACCACACAGCTCCCAGCTGGGCTGGGCGGCGTCTATGACACCCTCACTGTGTGATGTACTTCCCAGAACATCAGCCTCACTGCCACCTCTTCATTCACCTGTCACTCCCACAGGCATTCCACTGCCCCCACCATGACACCCTCCCATCCACCCAACCCAGACAGCCCAACGGTACCGTACGCTGTAAGATGCCCCTTTGTCCACTTTGGGTGGTGGTCCAAACAACAAGATCTTAATTTTGGTGACACAGAAGCCATGTCCATTAATGCGGGTTACAAAAAAATAATACCCATATGAAAATCAGAAAACAAATGAACATTAACAGATTTTGACACAATCGATCTCAATCCAAAATTCAATCCCAGGTTGATTAGCTCTTCAGAAAAAAGAATTTTTTTTTAAGTGTACATTAATTTCTGATTAAGTTTAATTGGCCACAGTGAACTCAGAAACTATTTGGAGGATTTGCATGATAGTCTCAGGATATAAGACTTGAACATATCTTTTTCTAGAAAAACCCAATTCCTGACATGAAGTCCAGTGTTATGAGCACCTGTCAGGCCAGGTAGCTGTCTCCTGTCCCCATGGCCCCAGGCCTTCTCAGAGCACTTGAAAGGAGGAGAACTACCCCCATGGACCCCATCACCTGAGCCATGCATCTTGTGACTGGTTCCTGACTCTGATTTGAGCAGGAATGATACAAAAGGCCTGTACCCCATCCTGATGGAAAAAAACAGAGCAAGTTCCATAATGACAGGTCTAGCCTTGAAAGCACAGAAGAATAGGGCTGCCCCCAGCTCAGAGGACTTACCTGCTTTGGTAAGCTGGCTCCAGACAGCAGTCCCAGTGGCACCTCTCAAAGCTCTCCACAGAGCAAGTCTCTCAGAGTCTGAGCTCCTGCTCCTGGCAGTTGCAGGCCTTCTGGGAGGGGCGGCTCGGAAGCTGGGTGGAGAGCGTGAGGAAGGCAAATGGGAACACAGCCAAAGTGATTTTAAAGAATCGTGTAGGAAACCCTGTAACCAGAGAAGTGACTGAGATGGTACTTACATTTATATTTTGGAAGCATCTGCCTTTAATCAGCGCTTAATCTAACTCTGTAGAAAGCATCATTAATAAAGAAACAGGTTGTTTTTTTTTTCTTTGGCCTCATCCAAGTGGGTGAGAGAACAGCGAAGAGTCTATCTGAAAAGCCATGCTGGGCTTCTGCAAGCAGCTTAGCCTGTAGGCCACCTAACCCAGGCGCACTGAGGTTTCACCCCCCAGGACATACTAAGGCCCACAATGTGAAATTGTTCATAAGGCACCCAGTCAGCTGCTCTTCCTTTCTTTTTTCTTGTGCCATCAACACTGGGGGTTCCCACCTATGAAAACACATGCTTGCTTATGTGATTGTCATAAAGGACACCAAGAAAATCCTTTGGCCGCCAAAGCAACTCCATAAAGGATCTGTCCTCAAGCCCTGAACTCCCCCAAGTTAGTTTTTGTTTTGTTAATTCTCGAGGACAATTTAGATCTCTTTAGAAAGTGTCACACCATAAGCTATTTTCAACCATTGTCACCTTCCAGAGGCTAGCTGACAGCCAACAGGGATAAACAATGCAAGATGGGTGTTTACATGGGGGCAGGAGGGAGGAAGTAGGTTTAAAGGAGTGTTGGAGTAGAATTACAGGCAGATTTGGATCCTGCCAGAAGTGGCACTGAACACTAGTCAAAAGAACTGGGCATAAATCCCAGCTCTACCACTAAAGCTGCATGGTATTGGATGAAGCACGCACTTTCTCTGAGCCTTAATTTTCTTTGCATAAAATGGGATAATTCTTTCAAATCTCCTTAGTCTTAAGAAGCAAATGTGATGATAGCTATAAAAACATTCTGCAAATACTGGATATAAGTATCTTCATTTTTAAGAGGGAAAAGGCCTGGTTGCTTTTCTCCCCCAACTGACTCAACACCTAGATCCCACGCAGAGAAACTGAAATCACAGGCATGGGATTAGTACCAGGCTTGGCACAATGAATATGCCCTGACTTTTTAAAGCAGTGATCAGAAATTCTAAACCCCTGTCTGATTTCAGAGTGATTCTCAGAATAACGGAAGACCAAAGAATAGGAGAAGTACTTAGAGTTAATAAATAAGCATTTTTTATATGGATAAAAATGTGTATGTCTGAAGAGGTAAAAGAGGCCTCTACATCCATAACCTTAAAAGGTCCTGGCCTTTTTACCACTTCTTTTTTTTTTTTTCTAAAGATTTTATTTATTTATTTGAGAGAGAGAATGAGACAGAGACAGAGAGCATGAGAGGGAGGAAGGTCAGAGGGAGAAGCAGACTCCCTGCTGAGCAGGGAGCCCGATGCGGGACTCGATCCCGGGACTCCGGGATCATGACCTGAGCCGAAGGCCGTCGCTTAACCAACTGAGCCACCCAGGCGCCCGGTCCTGGCCTTTCTAAATATAAACTCTTTGCAAATATTATTTTCCTCAGCTCTATTATTTTCTGACTTCCCACTCCGAAGGTTCAGAGAACATCCTAGCTTCATCTTCAAGGTAAATGCAAATGATTCCAAATGTAAGGACTTGTAAAGAGTAACACACCAACACAGGCCACCCGAGCAGTATGGGGTTTGCATTCAGGACTTTCCCCAGACTCACCTCTCCTGTGGAGAACTTGGGGAAGGCAAATATGCATTTGAAAGCTGGAGCAGAATCCCTGTGTTGAGTCCTCATAATAAGAGGATGTTAACATCAGCACAGGGTCAGGATGGCCCACATTTGCATTCCTGAAGCCATCCAGCATTGTCACCTCTCTTGGGTGCTAGCAGGCAGCAAGACCCTGGTGGTCTCAGTCTTGCCATCTGATAAGCTGACCAGCTTCAACATCAGTGGCCAAGTCAGAATCATCAGCTTTAGCAGCAGTCACACATCCATCTGTTTATTTAGCAAAGATGACATTGAACCTCCACTATTCAAAACATCTGAAAATACCAAAACAAGACCTGAGTCCTTAAGGAGCATGCAGTCTGCTGCATGAGAAAGATGTACAAAGAACTATAAGCAAAAAAGAGGGCATCAAGGAGCTGCAAGCAAGATGCAAACAGAGGTCTCCACAGAAGGGATCAGGGAGCAACTCATTTTGGGAAGGCTTCCAAGAGGAGGTAGGATTTGAGCTGAGGCTGAGATAATGAATGAGAACTCAATACGCAGAGCAAGTAGGGATGGACTTTCCAGGAAAAGCCTGAGCAAGGACACACAGGCCTGGAAGGACAGGACATGTGTAGAGAATCTCAAGTGGTTCTATGAGGATGGACAGGTGACAAAGAGAGGAACACAAAAGAAGAGGAGGTTTTGCATGGCCTTGCATACCACTTGAACACAACTATGCAGTTTGAATTTGAACTTGTATTGAGTCACAGGCATGGTACTGGCATAATCTTAAGCTTCTGATAATATATAACCACCAACTCTTCTGTTTCCCTGATGTGCACTACTACTGGTGTCTCACTGACATGCAAGTAAATAATGTTCATGGATAATGCCAAGGGTAGTGACATACACCATAGCAGGTGTGGCAGCCAAAGTGAATGGAACATTTGTGGGAAAATCTGGAGGGAGCAAACCAAGGGGAACTAACTGGCTGTGACTGATTTAACTGAAGTCAGAGATGGCCTGAGGAAATGTAGCAGTGGTACCAAAAGCAGCTGCTCTACTCAGAAACCTCCTAAAAGCTGGTTCCTGTATATTCTGCCCTCCCTGATGCCACAGGGTCAGCCAAAGGCTTGCACATACATGTAGAGACTGAGCAAAGGTTTCAACGTCCAGCTCCTGAGGTCTCTTGCAACACAAGAGTGAAGACTGCTCCATCCTCTAACTTCCACGGTTCTTTCCTGGCACCTGCATTTAGCATTTAGTTCACTGTGATTCCACTTTCTGATATGTATGCTGATATGATGTGTATTTCTGATATGTAATATTGAGGAGTCTTTTGGTTGCAAGTAACAAAATCCTAACCCTAGTATACAGTATAAGCAGAAAAGAGACTTTATTGGCAAGGATCACAGGTGTCACACGGAATCCAAGGGAAGAAATGCTATGGACCCAAATGGAATAGAACCCCAAACTGAAGACCTGAAGGAAACTCAGGAAGCTCTGTCTCTCTTCATCTCCTGTTTCTATTGCTATTACCCAGCCTCTATGCTCCCTTTTTCTACTGTACACTACCTTTTTGTGGTCCTAGTGGACCTGACAGAAAATGGCCATTCTCAACCTCTGTGTTTAAATGCAAAGCCCTTTCATTCTGTGATACAAAAATCCTTGGGGAAGGACCTGAATCATCACACTTGGCTCCAGGGCCTGACTCTGAACCAATCAACAGAGTTCAGGGAGTTGGAGGTCAGGCAGCTCTCACTGCCAACCTGAGGATGGATCCAGAAAGAGCAGCTCCTAAAGAACCCCCAAATGGGGACAGCACCAACATCACAATGTCTTAAGGATTAAATGAGGCAACATGTATGAACTTCTCTTTGTACACTCTTAAATATTATACAAAGATACAACTTTATGGTTCTTTGGGAACCAAAAGACCTGGACTTGAATCCTACCTTGTTGTGCCACCTAAAAGCCATGTGATCTCTTTTTAAAATTTCTCTAAATCTTGGTTTCTTCATCCAGAAATGGTACTGATAACATCTACTGTCCACAGCATTCATGAGACTTAAATGATCAGGGGATTCTACCACTTTGTGAACTGTAAAGTACAAGCTAAAATAAATGTAAGTGGTTGTGGTAAGAGTCAGTGTTCACACATGTGGTCCCCCACTAACTACAGTGTCCTTACCACCCCACCCCCACAGATAGAAATACACACACTCCAAAGTCTTTATACCCACCACAGTCCCTACCACACTTAAGCTCCAGCAAGCAGTAGCTACAGTGGATTGCTAACTTATTTGCGTAGGAGGGAGAGGGGAATAGGTGGAGGAAGGGAGGAAGGGAGGGAGGGAGGGAGAGAACAAGGCAGGCAGACAGGCATGCCGCCAGGCTGAGGCTGGGATAGGTGGCCAAGTCTATATGCAAGCCCAGTAAAGGGACTGGCTGGAAGTCAAAAAGGATATAATTAACTTAAGAATCACAATAAACTTGTAGCCACACTTAATAGGTTTCAAGTATTTTCTCAATTTACCCTGGCTTCATTCTTCTCGGTTTGCCCTTGTTGAGGAGGAAGGGAAAGGAAAAAGGCAAGGAAAAATCTTAAAGAGACAGCACTCCCAAGCCTGTAAATAAGAGGAACTGGTGTAGGCTTTAAACAAACACTCAGTGGCTTGCCTGACGTCAGACCTCTGTGCAGCCACTCCTCAGAGAACACAGAGAGGAAGGGAGTTGAGCTGTAGTGCCAGGAAGAAATATATCTGACCTATGAAACTGCCTTGCCTGACCTCCCTCCCCACCACCCATCCCAGCCCCCTCCTCAACCCTTCTCTCCAGGAGCCCTTAATACCCTAGAGGCTGAAAGTAGTCTCAGGGCTGCAGCTGAGTATCCCTTGAAGAATTCAGGCAGGTTTGCCTCATGATGCCCTAGTTGTTTTGTCATTTCAGCTTTTTCTATGCTTTTTCCTGACTGAGCAGAAAATGGATGTTGGTATTTCTGGAGCAAATTTAAAGCCATCTGGAAATGAATTCACAATGTGTACAGAAGAGAAACAAGGTCTTCTGAGGTTCAAGTTCAGAAACAGAATGACTGGGTGTCACAGGAGGAGTTGGAAGACCCTCCTCCTCTGTTGCATCTCAGGTTAAGTGCTTCACACCAAAACCTAAACTTGATGATACTCAGTTCTCTTTGTTTATTTATTTATTTATTTTAAAGATTTTATTTATTTATTTGACAGAGAAAGACAGCGAGAGAGGGAACACAAGCAGGAGGAGTGGGAGAGGGAGAAGCAGGCTTCCCACCGAGCAGGGAGCCCGATGTGGGGCTCAATCCCAGAACCCTGGGATCATGACCTGAGCCGAAGGCAGACGCTTAACAACTGAGCCACCCAGACTCCCCACTCAGTTCTCTTTAAAATCTTGAGCACAGTAGTTCCTCTGGCTACCTCCGTAAAAGGTGGCCTGACCAAAACCTCGGAAGTACTTGAGCCTGTGGCCATCAGTGGCTATCTAAAGAATGTATCCTTTTATCTGTAGCACAGATGTTAGCTGTCTGCCCCTCTGCTGTCTCCTGGACCCACTCCTGCTGTCCCTTGCTTCTGGCCCTGAGGGAATCTCTCTTGGCCTTCCCCAGCCCCATTGGGCCCTCAATTCTTTTTATTCACTTCAATTTCCTACCATCTTTCCTCTCAAGAATGAGGCAAATTTATTTCCATGCCTTGAGCATAACAGTTTGAAAGATGTTCCCTATTTTTTTTTAAATGCATGCCCTGGGTCTCATCTGCCATCTCAGGCAATTTATCTGAGTATTTCTTTCAAATAAATAATATGTTCTCTGCAAAAGAAATTTTAGTAAAGAAGTATGTCTCCACCTGATTGGATTGCCATAATTTGGAATTAAAGGTAATACTATCTTATTTTGTTTGCTGTCAATTTTACATTTAATTTTAGAAATTAAAATGGATACCTGAAATTTTAATTAATTTTTTGAGGCCTTATTTTTAAGACAGTTTAGTCTTAAAAGACACCATGAAGTGAGTATGTATGTACAGGTTTCTAGATGCCTGGAGAGTCAGACCATTGGGGTCCCTCTGCAGCTTCCCCCCTCTGCTCCTCTACACTCTCTGGAATTATCTATGCCTTGACCAATCAAACCTATCAGCATCTCTGCCCCTTAAGGCCAGTGAGACCACTCATCCACAGCACCCAGCATGAATTTTCTTCTTAGAAGGTGGGTCAGGTTAGGCGGCAGTAGGCACACCCTGACCATGGGACCTTCGATGTACTCCCAGAGCCTTGGGACCTTGCTCAAGAGAAAGGGCCTGTGTGGGTCTCCTTCAGCCCCTCTGAAGGCCCAGGCTTCCCTACCTCCACATCCTTGGGTACATCTTCCACCATCAGGGAGCCAACAGACCTCAACATGAGGACAGAGCTGCTACCAGGGTCCCTGTGGGGGGCTGAGGGTCTGACAGCCTCAGTGACTCAAAGTTATAGCCCCTGTTGCCCCAATTCTATTATTACCACCCCAGGCCCAAATCCAGAACACAAGCATCTGATGAGAGTCCCTGAGAGCCCAGGTATACATTCACACTCACTCATACATACATACACAGAGTGAGAACCCAGCAGAACAGAGATGTGAAAGTAAATATGACCCAGAAAACCTAGTTTCATTGGGGCCACTACCTGATTTCTGTAAGGCTGGGCTCCCCACACCCCAAACACCATGGGGCTAAGAAAGGGAGGCTCACAGACCTGGTGATCCCAAAGAGGAGACAAACCAGCAAGCAGGCAGACAAATGGCCACCCTGAGTGGCACTGGCCTGGCTAAGGCTCACTTCCCTGACCTTACTTACCTACTCTCATGTAGGCTCATGCCCAAATCCACACCTGTGCTCCTGTAGGCCCCTGCACAGATTGCCCTCTCCTCAGAATCCACACCGATATTCAGAACTCAGCTGAAGCCCTCTCCTCTAGGGAGCTTTTCTCATAGCAAGGTCTTACTTTGGTGACATCGACTGTCCCCCACTTCCTCCTTTGACCATTTCATGTTGGATGAGCCTCATCACCCCAGTTACATTGAAGGTTGGTCCAGGGCAAATATTGTGTCCTCTTCCCTTGCATCAAGCAGCACCCAGCTTGGAGTTCATGCTCATAAATTAATATTCAAGCTCCCTATTAAATGGAATGAAGGAAGCTAGATGAGAGATGGCTCAGCTGCTTCCAGAAAGACACTTGTGCTTCAGAGCTTGAGGAAAGCAGGAGGAGGGCGGGAGAGAGGGAGGGAAAGGCTCACTAAAAGCATATGGAATACACAGAAGAGCTGAGCACCAGAACAAAGACTCATTTAAAAGGGCAAAGGAAACACTAGATGGCTGTTAATGGTGAACTGAATATGATAAATTATTGCTTAAATCACTTTGTTTCACTCCTTGTTGTTATGCACAGTTAATTGGAGGGAACAAAACACTGAGCCTGGCTGAACCGGATGGGAGGTGGCAGCAGTCACAGGCTTGCAGCTTCTCCAGGACCACAAAGCCATCATACAGGGATGACAAGCATGGGGCCAACCTCACTCCCTAGCCCCCTGCAGTGGCCCAGTCTCATTATCCACACTCTGGTCACCTGTAGGCTGTAGCTGTTTGCAGCCAAGTGTCCTAAAGGAGGGAGAGTCAGAGGGGTGGTCTGAGAGGCAGGAGGTCACCTTATGATCCCTTAGGCTCTGAACACCAAACTTGCCACCACAGGGTCCCACTCAGATGTCTCTCACCCTAAAGAAAGCCAGGTAGCCTCAACAACAGATTTAATCTCCATTCAAAAACTTGGATTTTGACAGGTTTTTTTCTTATGTTTCTACTCTATTCACTATATATATATCTTAAGTTCCTACTAAATTATAAAGCACTTAGAGGGGGAGAGGGTTAAGGAGACCCAGAAATGAGTAAGACACAGCTTCTGCCTTTACTCAGTTGAGAGAACAGACATTGAACTCGCTGTGGGCTTCATAGAAAAAAAATAATAATCTTTATAACCCTTAATTTAAGACAAAGAATCTGTTAGAGTCTGGGATTTTATTAATAATCCTGTGGCCAAAGGGAGAAGAAGCAGGCAAAGCAAGCCTGATAAAAACATCAGCAAAGAAAGAAATTTAGAAACATATAGAACTGTTAAAGACTAGAATTTCACAAGTAAAGTTTACATGACAATTAATTAACAAGGCTTGGGAGTTACAGTTACATGATATGGAAGACAACATTCAAATGTTGAAGTTTACATGTCTACAAGATAATTTAACAAATACTATCAAGAGACATCTTTATGGTTACAGAAATAGAAAAAGAGATATAACACAAGTATAAGTTTGAAGACCGTGTCCCTTTTCCTAAACACGAATTTAAATTTATATTTAATCTTAGGTTTAAAGACTATTCTCAACCTTCAGTTTTATCACAAGAAAACGTTTTTAATTGCTATACTCCTTTCATTAAGTTTTTGTGTAAATAAATGTTATCTCAGGAGAAAAAGCTTTTTCACAAGACTGTTAATTAGAGGCTCACAAGCTCTTCTTAGAGTCAGGAGTCAGTACAGGAAAAAAAGTGATTTTATATATATATAAACACACACACATACATCTCAGAATTAAAATGCTAACAGAGAATGGAATATGGTTTTTTTGTTAGAAAATGTGAGCTTAAAGAAGACCCTGCAGCAACATTTCCATCAGTATGGAGAGTTAGATACCTTGACATTTTTTTGCAGTTGAAACAACTAATATACTGGATAAAATTGTAAAAGATGAAGAATTAGGAGCACCTGGGTGCCTCAGTCAGTTAAGCAACAAACTCTTGAGTTCAGCTTGAGTCATGATCTCAGGGTTGTGAGATTGAGCCCTGTGTCAGGCTCCACACTGAGCATGGAGCCTGCTTAAGATTCTCTTTCTGCCTCTCCCCTTCTCTTTCTCTCTTAAAAAAGATAAAATAAAAATAAAAGATGGAAAATTAAAACATTTAAAAAGCTCTGAGAACTCTACAGATAAAGACAAAACAGAAACCCTTGAATGGAAAAGTGTTGGAACCAGCTTTTACCTAAAGGATCTCTGCCAAGCCTTAGAGACCTTATGTTTCCAATAGATGGCTGCACAGGGTATGGGACAGGCCAGAAAGCCTAGGGCCCACCTAAAGTGGGATATCTAAGAGTAGTACACTGTGTAAGGTGGGAGCATCAAAGGGCTTATGCCCATAATGCGAGGTGAACAAGAAATATAATCTGCCTCTAGAAGGAGACTGGCAGAAGTAAACACAAATCCTTTCTGGAGAAATTCCACTGTGATCCAGGACCTCAAGCAATTCCCACAATAATGTTTTAATAAAATTTAGCAGTCCATAATCAAAATCACAAAACACACAAGGAAATAAGTCACCATGAGTGAGAACCAATCAAAGCAATAGACAACACAAAGATTTTAGTTTCTAGAATTATCTTACAGAAAATTTAGGAACTAATAAAAAAGCTTAAAAATATGAGGGAACAAGAGACTGTAAATAATGATCTTTGCAAATTTTAAAATGAATCAAAAAGAATATCTAGAAAGTAAAATATTTAGTAACTGCAATTAGAAATGCAATACACAAATAAAACAGCAGATTAGACATATATGAAGAGAAAATTTTAAAACTGGAAGATATATATAAGGAAATTAGAGTAAAGTGCAGCACAGGATGCAAAATTAGTAAGACAGGTTAGGAAGAACTGAAGATAAAGTCTAATGGAAGTTCAAATTGAAGTTTCATAAGGAAGTAATAGAATGAAGAAAAGAACATTCAAAGTATATAATAATAGTGGAGAAATTCCCAGGATTGTTAGAAAAGATCAATCTTCAAGTCCAAGAATCTCAATAAATCCAAAGAAGGGAAAAAATTTTTTAATAAAAAAATTCAGGCTTCCGGTTGGTGAACACATGGAGATTTGGGGAGAATGGCGGCCTGGAGAGGGCAGGGAAGCTGTGTGCCATTTCTCCAGACCTTGCCCTGCCTAACTCTTCCATTTGGCTTTTCCTGAGTTACATCCTCTTATAATCAACCACTGATCTGGCTGACATATTCCACAGAGTCCTTAAGGCATTTGGCTTCACAGTTTTCCATCTGGCAGAGTCTTGGTGAGCTACAGATCTCTTCGGAGACTAAGAAGAAGCAGACATTTCATTATACAGCAGGTATTGGTTCTAGAAAGACCACCTTTGGGTTATTGAAAGATTGCAGAGGAGTAGGGGACCCTATTCCAACTGGTCCCCGGAATTGAGCTGGGTATCTACCAGACCACTCTGAGCACCCACGAAACCAGCCTGAGATGTAAGAAGATCTGGATCTCTACAAGCAGAATATCGCAGGCGGTTGGTTTTGAGGTACGAAGCGGGGAGCCCTGATTCCGCGGGCAGATATCAGAGGATAAACGGCAGCGGGAGGGTGCCTGGCCATGGGGATCCTACACCACCAGTGAGCGACAATCTCGCGTGCTGGGTATGGGGTGCAGACTCGCAGACTGGTAGCAGTGGAGAAAGGACTTTAGGGCAGCCCCCGGGGTGGAAACCTGGAGCTGCGGGGTCGCGTGGGCGAACTGGGAGCAGCTGGCAGTTTTAGAAGCACAAAGGGCAGAGACGAGCCCCGAACTGGAGGCAGGACTGGGAGCACTGCAGAGGGGTGCACAACCCAGGACGCTGCAGTTTATAGCAGCACGGACAGAAACAGAGATGGTGTGGCCTGGAGAGCTCACTGAAGAACAGACTGCGGTCTCTCTGCTCTGAGGCAGAGGGTTGGAAACAGTCTCTTCTGCTCTGACTCACGGAAGAGACGCGGAAAGCCACCAGGGAAAGCTGCCAGAGAACAAAAGCCCCAAAGACTGATCCCCCCTGAGCCCATCCCCCACCACAGGGGGGGCAGGGCAACTCCGCCCAAACAGGGTTGCCTGAGTAACAGCGTGGCAGGCCCCTCTTGCAGAAGACAGGCTGGGAAAACAAGAGGCCAGCAACCCTAATGTCCCAAGAAAACAGGTGCATCTTGCTTGGGTTCTGGTCAATAATTTGGACTCTATACATTCTCTCAAACACTCATCAACAGAATGACTAGGAGGAGGAGCCCCCAAAATAGAAAAGACTCAGAGATTATGACTTATGCTGCAGATTTACAAATGGATGCAGATATAACCAAGATGTTGGAGATGAAATTCAGGCTAGCAATTGTGAAGACAATGGCTAGAATGGAGAAATCAATTAATGACAACATAGAGTCTCTAAGGGCAGAAATGAAAGCTGAATTGGCAGAACTTAAAAATGCTATCAGTGAGATCAAATCCAATCTAGATAATCTAACAGTTAGGGTAAGTGAGGCAGAAGAACGAATAAGCGACCTGGAAGACAATATAATAGATAAAAAGGGAAAAGAGGAGGCCAGGGAAAAACAACTCAGAATCCATGAAAATAGAATCAGAGAAATAAGTGACACCATGAAGTGTTCCAATGTCAGAATAATTGGGATCCCGGAGGGAGTGGAGAGAGAGAGAGGACTAGAAGATGTATATAAGCAAATCGTAGCTGAGAACTTCCCTAATCTGGGGAATGAAACAAACATTCGCGTCCTAGAGGCAGAGAGGACCCCTCCCAAGATCAAGGAAAATAGGCCAACACTCCAGCATGTAACAGTAAAACTTGCAAATCTTAGAACCAAGGAAACCATCTAAGGGCAGTTAGGAGGAAGATTCCTTACGTACAGAGGAAGGAACATCAGAATAATGTCAGACCTATCCACAGAGACCTGGCAAGCCAGAAAGGCCTGGCAAGACATAGTCAGGGTACTAAATGAGAAGAACATGCAGCCAAGAATACTTTATCCAGCAAGGCTTTCATTTAGAATGGATGGAGAGATGCAGAGCTTCCAAAACCGGCAGAAACTGAAAGAATATGTGACCACTAATCCAGCCCTGCAAGAAATATTAAGGGGGGTTCTATAAAAGGAGAAAGACCCCAAGAGTGATATACAACAGAAATTTACAGGGACAATCTATAAAAACAACGTCTTCACAGGCAACATGATGACAATTAATTCATATCTTTCAATAATTACTCTCAATGTGAATGGCTTAAATGCTCCCATAAAAGAGCACAGGGTTGCAGATTGGATAAAAAGACAGGACCCATCCATATTCTGCCTACAAGAGACTCATTTGGAACCTAAAGATACATCCAGACTGAAAGTGAAGGGATGGAGATCCATCTTCCATGCCAGCGGACCTCAAAAGAAAGCTGGGGTAGCAATTCTTATATCAGACAAATTAGATTTTAAACTCAAGCCTGTAATTAGAGACAAAGAAGGACACTATATCATTCTTAAAGGGTCTATCCAACAAGAAGATCTAACAATTGTAAGTATCTATGCCCCCAACATGGGAGCAGCCATCTACATAAGCCAACTGTTAACCAAAATAAAGAGTCATATTAATAACAATACGTTAATTGTAGGAGACCTCAGTACTCCACTCTCAGCAATGGACAGATCATCTAAGCAGAGAATCAACAAGGAAACAAGAGCTTTCAATGATACGTTGGACCAGATGGACCTGATAGATATTTACAGAACATTCCACCCTAAAACAACAGAATACTCATTCTTCTCAAGCGCACATGGAACTTTCTCCAGAATAGACCACATACTGGGTCACAAATCAGGTCTCAACCGATACCAAAAGACTGAGATTATTCCCTGCATATTCTCAGACCACAATGCTTTAAAACTGGAACTCAATCACAAGAAAAATTTTGGCAGAAATTCAAACACTTGGCTAAAGACCACTCTGCTCAAGAATGTTTGGGTCAACCAGGAAATCAAAGAAGAACTTAAACAATTCATGGAAATCAATGAGAACAAAAACACATCAGTCCAAAACCTATGGGATACTGCAAAGGCGGTCCTAAGGGGGGAATACATAGCCATCCAAGCCTCACTCAAAAAAATAGAAAAATCCCAAATTCACCAACTAACTCTACACCTTAAAGAACTAGAGAAAAAGCAACAAACGATGCCTAAGCCACGCATTAGAAGAGAAATAATTAAAATTAGAGCAGAAATCAATGAATTAGAAACCAGAAACACAGTAGGTCAGATCAACAAAACTAGAAGTTGGTTCTTTGAAAGAATTAATAAGATCGATAAGCCACTGGCCAGACTTATCCAAAAGAAAAGAGAAAGGACCCAAATTAATAAAATTATGAATGAAAGGGGAGAGATCACGACTAACACCAAGGAAATAGAAACAATTATTAGAAATTATTATCAACAACTATATGCCAATAAACTGAGCAATCTGGATGAAATGGAGGCCTTCCTCGAAACCTATAAGCTGCCAAGACTGAAACAGGAAGAAATTGACAACCTGAATAGGCCAATAATCAGTAACAAGACTGAAGCAGTGATCAAAAACCTCCCGAAAAACAAGAGTCCAGGGCCTGATGGATTCCCTGGGGAATTCTACCAAACATTCAAAGAAGAAATAATACCTATTCTCCTGAAGCTGTTTCAAAAAATAGAAACAGAAGGAAAACTTCCAAACTCATTCTATGAGGCCAGCATTACCTTAATCCCCAAACCAGGCAAAGACCCCATCAAAAAGGAGAATTTCAGACCGATATCCCTGACGAATATGGATTCCAAAATCCTCAACAAAATCCTAGCTAATAGGATCCAACAATACATTAAAAGGATCATCCACCACGACCAAGTGGGATTTATCCCCGGGATGCAAGGGTGGTTCAACATTCGCAAATCAGTGTGTTAGAACACATTAATAAGAGAAGGGAGAAGAACCATATGGTCCTCTCAATTGATGCAGAAAAAGCATTCGACAAAATACAACATCCTTTCCTGATTAAAACTCTTCAGAGTATAGGGATAGAGGGAACATTCCTCAAGTTCATAAAATCCATCTATGAAAAACCCACAGCGAATATCATCCTCAGTGGGGAAAAGCTGAGAGCCTTTCCCTTAAGATCAGGAACACGTCAAGGATACCCACTCTCGCCACTATTGTTCAACATAGTACTAGAAGTCCTAGCAACAGCAATCAGACAACAAAAAGAAATAAAAGGTATTCAAATTGGCAAAGAAGAAGTCAAACTCTCTCTTTTCGCAGACAACATGATACTTTATGTGGAAAACTCAAAAGACTGCACCCCCAAATTACTAGAACTCATACAGCAATTCAGTAATGTGGCAGGATACAAAATCAATGCACAGAAATCAGCTGCTTTCTTATACACTAACAACACAACTGTAGAAAGAGAAATTAGAGAAATGATTCCATTTACAATAGCACCAAAAACCTTAAGATACCTCAGAATAAACCTAACCAAAGATGTAAAGGATCTATACTCTAGGAACTACAGAACACTCATGAAAGAAATTGAAGAAGACACAAAAAGATGGGAAAATATTCCATGCTCATGGATCGGAAGAATAAACATGGTTAAAATGTCTATGCTACCCAGAGCAATCTATACCTTCATGCCATCCCGATCAAAAGTCCAATGACATTTTTCAAAGTGCTGGAACAAACAATCCTAAAATTTGTATGGAATCAGAAAAGACCCCGAATCACCAAGGAGATGTTGAAAAAGAAAAACAAAGCTGGGGGCATCACGTTGCCTGATTTCAAGCTATATTACAAAGCTGTGATCACCAAGACAGCATGGTACTGGCACAAAAACAGACATACAGACCAATGGAACAGAATAGAGAACCCAGATATGGACCCTCAACTCTATGATCAAATAATCTTTGACAAAGCAGGAAAAAACATGCAATGGAAAAAAGTCTCTTCAATAAATGGTGCTGGGAAAATTGGACAGCCACATGCAGAAGAATGAAACTCGACCATTCTCTAACACCATTCACAAAGATAAACTCAAAGTGGATGAAATACCTCAATGTGAGACAGGAATCCATCAAAATCCTAGAGGAGAACATAGGCAGTAACCTCTTTGACATCGCCCACAGCAACTTCTTACAAGATACATTTCCAAAAGCTAGCGAAACAAAAGCAAAAATGAACTTTTGCGACTTCATCAAGATAAAAAGCTTCTGCACAGCAAAGGAAACAGTCAACAAAACAAAGAGGCAACCCAGAGAATGGGAAAAGATATTTGCAAATGACACTACAGATAAAGGGCTGCTATCCAAGATCTATAAAGAACTTCTCAAACTCAACACCCCAAAAACAAATAATCAAGTCATAAAGTGGGCAGAAGATACGAAAAGACACTTCTCTGAAAAAGACATACAAATGGCTAACAGACACATGAAAAAATGTTCATCATCATTAGCCATCAGGGAAATTCAAATCAAAACCACACTGAGATACCACCTTACATCAGTTAGAATGGCAAAAATGGACAGGGAGAGAAACAACAAATGTTGGAGAGGTTGTGTGGAAAGGGGAACCCTCTTACACTGTTGGTGGGAATGCAAGTTGGTACAGCCACTTTGGAAAACAGTGTGGAGGTTCCTCAAAAATTTAAAAATAGAGCTACCCTATGACCCAGCAATTGCACTCCTGGGTATTTACCCCAAAGACACAGATGTAGTGAAAGGAAGGGCCATATGGACCCCAATGTTCATAGCAACAATGTCCGCAATAGCCACACTGTGGAAAGAGCCGAGATGCCCTTCAACAGATGAATGGATAAAGAAGATGTGGTCCATATATACAATGGAATATTACTCAGCCATCAGAAAGGATGAATACCCAACTTTTGCAACAACATGGATGGGACTGGAGGAGATTATGCTAAGTGAAATAAGTCAAGCAGAGAAAGTCAATTATCATATGGTTTCACTTATGTGTGGAACATAAGGAATAGCACGGAGGACATTAGGCAAAGGAAGGGAAAAATGAAGGGGGGGAATTGGAGGGAGAGATGAACCATGAGAGACTATGGACTCTGAGAAACAAACTGAGGGTTTTAGAGGGGAGGGGGTGGGGGGATTGGTTAGCCCAGTGATGGGTATTAAGGAGGTCAGGTACTGCATGGAGCACTGGGTGTTATATGAAAACAATGGATCATGGATCACCACATCAAAAACCAATGAGGTATTGTATGGTGACCAAAATAACAAAATTAAAAAAAAAAAAAAGAAAAAATTCAGAACATCAAAAGTGACTAGATTCTAAAAGCTTCTATGGAGAAAAGACAAATCATGTACTAATGGATGGTAATTAAACTGATGGCTGACACCTCAAGAGCAATAAAAAAATCCAGAAAGGAACAGAATAAAATGTCCAATGGAATAAGAGAGGGAGAAAAGGTAAACCTAAAATTCCATGTTAACAAATATATCTTTCAAGAACAACAGTGAAATATAGACAATTTGGACATAAACTAAGAGAAGTTTATCAGCAAAAGATCCTCACTAAAAATATACCTCAAGCTGAAGAAAAATTTTCCCAGATGGAAAGTCTGAGACACATGAAAGGATGCTGAGTAAAAATATGTTAATATGGGGCCCAGCCGTCTTGTGAGAAGACTCAAGCATGTGCTCTTGGCTCAGCACTGCCTGCTGCAATCTGTGGAGGAATGTGCCACTGAGCCACCATCATGCCTGGGCACTTACAGAAAGGCTTTGGCTGTATGGTCACCAACTGATTCAACTGGTTACTTGATGATGAATCAGACCCCTTTGAGGTATTGAAGCAGCAGAGAACAAGAAAAAAGAAGCCAGCAGGGATGGTACTGGGGGCCCTAGGGCCAAGAGGGCAGCTGAACCCACAGCCCAGACCAACTCCAATGCAGCAGGCAAACAGCTGCCTAAAGAGTCCCAGAAAGACCACAAGAACCCACTGCCCCCCCAGTGTTGGCGTGGTTGGCAAGAAAGAGGAGACACAGTTGCCCATGGCGTTTAAGAAAGAAGGAATAAAAGGTGTTAGATTCTAACAGCTGCACCATGAAGGGAGAATAATTAACAGGAAACCAGAAAGGTGACCACCTCATGAATGACGATTTGAAAAGCCACTTGAAGAAAAGGATGAAGGAGGAGACTTTTCAGTTGATGGACAGATTATTGACTGGCATATCCGAGGCTGTGGTGGTCTTGGAAGAGGTTGAGGAGGCCGGGGACATGGAATTCATACCATTCACACCTAAAGACTGAATTTCATCTGTTTTGAAAATGAATTTCTCGGGGCGCCTGGGTGGCTCAGTCGTTAAGCGTCTGCCTTCGGCTCAGGTCATGGTCCCAGGGTCCTGGGATCGAGTCCCGCATCGGGCTCCCTGCTCCACGGGAAGCCTGCTTCTCCCTCTCGCACTCCCCCCTGCTTGTGTTCCTGCTCTTGCTGTGTCTCACTCTGTCAAATAAATAAATAAATCTTTAAAAAAAAAAAAAGAAAATGAATTTCTCTCGCTACACAGAAGTAACAATATGGTAGTCAGTTTTGTGTTTAGAAATGTATTGGTAGCAGGGATATTTTCATAATTTTCAGAGATTATGCATTCTTCATGAATACTTTTGTATTGCTGATTGCAAATATGCATATCCAAACTTGAAATACATGCATGAACAGTGTATCCCAGTTTAAAGCTTCCGTTTCACTTGTTATTTAATTAAGGATTTAGATGTTCTTCCAATTACAAACTGGTTTTAAATATTGGACATAATATCAGTTTTAATACCTCCTTTGCATTTTCATACATGGTCAATTGGGGGCTCATGTAAACTTTGTCAAATTTTATGCTGTGTGGAATACTAACACTACTTTAATACTACTTTAGTATTTTAACTTAGTTTTAATATTTTAATTTCTGGGGAAAATCTTTTTCACTTCTCATGATAGCTGTTATCTATGCTAAATCTTTATATACAGAAATATTAGTACTTAAACAAATTCAAAGCACATTGGTTTATTAACCCTTGCTCCTTCATGGTTCATTAAGTTCAAAATTATAATTGATTCACAATTTTAACTACATTTACTTTTAAAATGTGTGACTTTCCCATTTTAAAAACCAAACTAGACACTTTGTTGGTGAAAGTTTAAGCTACTTATTATCGATACACATCCTATCAAGTGAAGTAGTTTTATGGGTGTTGGGTTTTTTCCCCTCCAAAGGGTGGATGGAACAAGATGATTTGGCTACTGCATAATATTTAAATTGCAATGTAAAATAAGTGGCCACTCAGCATGATGTGTGTGTGTGGAAGGTCCCAAATCAAAATTGTTCTTCCGTGATCAACAACCCTTTAGCCCTTCCTTTTTTTTTTTTTTTTTTTTTTTTTTAAAGATTTTATTTATTTTTTTGAGAGAGAGAGAATGAGAGACAGAGAGCATGAGAGGGAGGAGGGTCAGAGGGAGAAGCAGACTCCCCGCCGAGCAGGGAGCCCGATGTGGGACTCGATCCTGGGACTCCAGGATCATGACCTGAGCCGAAGGCAGTCGCTTAACCAACTGAGCCACCCAAGCGCCCTAAACTTTTGTGCTGGTGTTTTGGAACTTATGATGCTGAGCATGTTCCACACTGGTGTAAATGTCTACTATAATTTTATACTTACAAACATAAAAAAATATGTTTATATGTGGGTAAAGCTAAACAAATACTGTACTAATAACAGTAAACATGCAAAAAAATAACAATAAAAATGCTTAATTTGAGGGGTGAAAGGTAGGTTAGAAATAAAATACTGGATATCAGGGAGAGGGATTTAAGCATTCTTAGATCCTTGGATTGTAATTAAGTAGGATTAAAATGTTGATTAACATTAAACTAGTGTAGGCATGTTAAAATAACTTGCTAAGAAATAGACACAGAGTGCATAACTTGCAAACAAGTTGAGAAGAAAATTTTAGTAAGAAAAAGAAAAAAAGGCAAGGATGGAGATTGTTGGACATTATGCTAAGTGAAATAAGTCAATCACAAAAAGATTCCACAAACATAAGGTACCTAGAGTAGTGAATTCATAGAGACAGAAAGAAGAATGGCAGTTGCCAGAGGCTGGAGGCAGGGGAAAGTAGGGGGTGGTTGTTTAATGGATATAGAGTTTCAGTTTCACAAGATGAAAAGAGTTCTGGAGATTGGTCTCATGACAATGTGAATGTACTTAACACTTGAACTGTATACTTAAGTAGTTGATGGTAAAATTTTATGCTATGTGTATTTTACCACAATTTTTTTGAAAAAGAAAAAAAAGAATAGAGACTGTTTTAACGAATTAGAAAAGAGTACATTATAAAAAGAAAAAAATAAGGTAGTAGAAATATATCTTAGTATATCAGTAATCACTATAAAGGTTAATAGAACTCTCCAGTTTCAAACAATGTTGTCATATTTGATTTAAAATTAAAAATCCAGTTGTAGGCTTGTTATGAGACATAATTAAAACATAAGGAAACAAATACTGAAAGTCAAAGAACGAAAATACACATACTGTCACAAACCAAGTTTCCATATTTATGAGAATTGTTTCTCAGTTTTTTACACAATCAAAGCATCCACTCACACATCATATAAGACATTTTTGCATGCAGGGGACCTTACTGAAGGCCTGGGAGATGGTGGCAGGGCCTGTACATTATAGAAATACAAACCTCTTCAAATCAAAGATTGTACACTCCTGATCTGAACAGTTCTTTGGTCACCCCTCAAAGCCCCAGGCCTCATGTGACCTCGCTGGCTTAATCCTTCTCCCTCCACCCCATCCCTCTTTTTGACAACCAGGGTCTCCAATTCTCCCTGCTCTTCATTCCAAGCAACTCCACTTTCTCCAGTCCCTCTGTCCAAACCCAGAGGAGCCTTCCTCCTCAAAAGGAATGATTTATGATTACATGTAGAATTAGAAGTATCTGGGGAAATAATTTAATATCCAATACTGCTCAGAGTGTGGATCCTTTGAGAGCAGTCGTTCCTAAACAGGGTTGAGAAGCAAACCCTCTGAAAATTTCCCTTCAGACCCTCCTAATCAGATGTCCTATGGTGGATTTGGATCCACGTGCATCTGCTAAAAAAACAAAAAAGAAAAAGAAAAGAAAATGACGTGAATAAAATTATTATGGCTGAGTACATAGTGATTACTCAAAACAAAACAAAAAGAGTGGGTTTCTGCTTCACCGTGAATTTCTCCAGGCTAGTCCAGCTCTCATAGTTTGTCTGAAATGTTGCCACGGTTTCTTCCCTGGCCAGCCTGCCTCCAGTCCTCCTCCCCTCCATCTGCCCTACACATGCCAGTTCTGAGACCAGAGCTGCTCGGATGGCTTGGAGGACTCCCCGGTAGCTATTGAATAAGAGCTACACAACCTTGAACATGTCACGTAACCTCTCTGTGCCTCAGTTTCTTCATCTGTAAGTTATAGAAAACAATAACTCACATGAGGCATGAGGTTGATATAAGAACGAAGAGTTAGCATTTGTGAAGCATTTCAAATACTGCCTGACACATCATAAGCACTCAACAAATGTCAGTCGTTACCACTGTTCATGTTATTTTTTTGTTCTGTCTTGTTTTGGTCACAACTGTCCACACTGCAGATAAAGCCGCACACTATGGCCCTCCCCTCACCTGCCTTTCTAGACTCATTTCCCACTGTGACTCCACTCCCCCCCCAAATATGCCTATGAGTTCCCATTTCTGTACTTTGCTCACTGTAATTTCCACTTGGATGCACAGTTTTTCTCTCTACATATTGGTTAATAGCAGATGAGTCATTTTTTAAAGGCATAACTCAAGTGTTACTCCAGTTCCCTAACTCAAGTTCTCTCCAGACTTCCTCTTCCTGCTACTATCCTATATCAAATCTGTATCATTTCCAGCCAGGAACATTTGAATAGTCAAACCATCTTCAGCTTCTTCCCACCAATATCACCATCCTTGATGCTTCCAAAAAAATTCCCTCCTCCTTAGAAGAACATTCTCTGATTACCTATGATGTGCCAAGCACTGCCAGAACCTTTTACAATATTTCATTACTCATTGCAAGCACCCACATAACACAGGTATTACCATCCTATTTTACAGACAAGAAAACTGATACTCATTGCCAAGGTCACTGAGCTAGTGGTGGAGGACCAGGATTTCAAATCAGGTCTGTTTCCTCTAGCACCGATACTCATTCCACAAGAATTGTCTCTGAGCCATGTTTGCAATTGTTCCCAGTTCTGTTTACCACCTGTATAACCATTAACTTACTATTTTTACTTAAATCAAGTCAATTTTTAATCTTAAATATATTCTTCCAAAAAATCTGAATGTTACTACTATCCATTAAAAACTAATAACACTGGGGCACCTGGGTGGCTCAGTCATTAAGCATCTGCCTTCGGCTCAGGTCATGATCCTGGGATCGAGCCCCGCATCGGGCTCCCTGCTTGGCGGGAGGCCTGCTTCTCCCTCTCCCACTCTCCCTGCTTGTGTTCCCTCTCTCGCTATATCTCTGTCAATTAAATACATAAAATCTTTTAAAAAACAAAAAACAAAAAACTAATAACATTTGCCATAAATAGAAAGTAATCCTGAATAATAATACCGTGAAGGTAACATTAGGTCTGACCTGTGCCTCCAGCCTTGGGTCCCTTCATTCTTCCCCTGCCCTTTTCACTCTGGCCACAATAGTTTGCTTTCTGTCCTTATTGCTTACCATGCCTCCTGAAGCCACAGGGTATTTGCACATGCTGTTCTCCTGCTCAGAACACTCTTCCCTACCCTCAGAGCTTATTTAAACTCCTTCTAGACTTTCAAATACCAGTGTAAGATATTTCCTTGGGAAAACCTTCACAGACCTCCTGAGTAGACCAAACCCCCCAATCTGGAGTCTCAGAGCACTGCAGGTCTCTCCTCAGCATTTCTCCCAGCCACACTTTTCCATTTGTTTACAGGATCCAATAAAATCTGTCTTTCTCCCTGGATTATAATTCCACCAGGGCTATGAACACTGTTGGTTCTGCTCACCACTGAATTTCTAGAATCAAGCATTGTTAATGGTATTTTCTGAATGAATGAATGAAAGAATGGTTCCTAGATTCCTAGATTTTTGAAATATCAAGTAGTAAAGTCTTGCAATTCCTTGTAGGTGTAAGTCTTCTCTTCCTTACTCAGCTCCTGTGTTTCAATTTGATAATGAGGCATGGGAGATACTGCAAGCTCTCTCCAATGAGGCTACAACTGCTTTCTGGGATCACGGAGGCAGAGCATGACCTGTTGCTCACAGGTTTTGAGAGTCAGCTTTCTGAACCTTCTGAATCCTCCAGATACTGCCATTACCATGTTCATTCTCTGCAGACCTGCTCCATGTCATTCAGATGAGCCTATGACAGGCAGGGAATTCAATATGTGAAATAAACACACAACTAATAAAGTTTAAAATGGACTTCCCTGAACCTTTAAACGTCACCCTTCCTAAAACTCTTCTCTGCCAAGTCTGCATGGTGCTTCTCCAAAACCTCTTCTGACTTGGTTTTCCCATCTCCACTGCCAATCTCTAAAGCATGCCCCCATCCTCTGGCATCTGGACCATTATAACACATCCCTCCAGCCCCTGTCTTCTTTAACCGATTCTCTAGACCATCTAAAATTCATGTATGAGCAGGCTGCCTCTCAGCTGAAAAAACCTAAATCTCCAGTTCCCTCCAAAATCTCAAAACTTCCCTGGCAAACAGTTAAAGTCCTCTTCAGCATGGCCCCAACCTTGCATTCAGCCTCTTTGCTCCACAAGGGAGAACGCTGTTCTGTGGTCACCCTGAGACTGAGCCCAGGCCTGTAGCCTGCCTACAGTGCACACCACGTGCACTGCAGTGTCCCGCACTGGGGACCAGGCAGAAGGGGGCTGTGTGTGAGTCAGTGCCACACCTGAGGAGATGCTAAGAGAAACAGGCAGCACAGGCTGCTCAGGGAATGTAAGTGCTGGGGGCAGGCATCCTTTTCAGCTCGACTCTGGGTGTGAATGAAAGGATCTCTTTCTGCTTTCTTTGAGGAAAAAAAATGACCAATTTACTTTGAAAGAATAGAACCATTTACTTCATATGGAGAAACCATGGAGCACTGCACTCAGAAGACTGAAGAAGAAGGGGCTCACTTCCAGAGGCAAAGTGGTTTTTAAAACATCTTTCCAGGGGCACCTGGGTGGCTCAGTCATTAAGCGTCTGCCTTCGGCTCAGGTCACGATCCCGGGATCCTGGGATCGAGCCCCGCATCGGGCTCCCTGCTCGGTGGGGAGCCTGCTTCTCCCTCTCCCACTCCCCCTGCTTGTGTTCCCTCTCTCCCTGTGGCTCTGTCTGTCAAATAAAGAAATAAAATCTTAAAAAAAAAACAAAACAAAAAACATCCTTCCAGGAAGGGAAATTAATGGGCGAGCAGTGCAACAAAAGACCCAGAACCACTGCAGGCAAGTATGGCATGGTGATCTTAGTCCTTAATGGGCGTTAGGGGTCACAGCTACCACACATTCTCACTGCAGGAGCACAGACAGGTCACTACCCTCTCCAAGTCTGTACCATACAGATTGTAAACTGAATGCCATTGGAAAGGCAGGAGGACAAGGAGCAATGTGTGAGAGGGTGCTATAACTGTAACCAGGCTTCTGAGCCCAGGAGAGATTTGGGGGCCTTTTCAGAGTTTCTAGTAGGTGGTGGTATCTAGCAGGGAGGATCTCACAGTTGCGCCAGCTCACACCCAGAATTTGGTCCTGAGCTTTGATGCATCAGAAACATTTCATTTATTTAATAAAACAGTTGTGACTGCTATCCTGGGCAGCCTCTTCCCAGCATCAGGATTCCAGGGAAACCAAATTAGTAACCAGAAGTTTATTCACTGGGGGTGGAAGTGAGGCAAAGGGGACGAGACAGTTGTAGACACATTTTTTGTTTTGCTTTATACCCAAAACTTACACAGAGCCTAAAAATTTTGATGCAGTAGAGAACGGGTGTGCCTAAAACCCAGGGTGAGATACACCAGAATGCCAGACACAGTACCTCACTCCCTGGGCTGCAGCTGAATAAACCTTGATGTTGGTTTTCTCTGGTCTTCCTTTGTCAACTCCTCTGTAGACTTCCACCCTTCTGCCTGCGTCTTTCATTACCATGTCACTGTTTCCAAGGTGACAGTTTATTTGATGTGTCTCCTTATCTTCCTCAATAGGAAAAACCCTAATCTCAAATCAACCATGTGTTTACAAGCCTTCTCTAGAGTTGGGCTTCCCATCCATTAGGGAAATTCTTATTACCCAGAGGTGTCACTTCCTCACCTGATGGACAAATGCAAAGGGTGCAACTGTCTCCCCTTGCACCTTAATTACATTTCCAAGAAGTAGTTCATAAACTCAGACCTGGAAAATGGCTTCGAGTCAGTTCTAGTATGAATCAGAGCTCTGTCAGCTGAGAACTGAAAACCAAGGTGGCCAGTGCTTCCCAGGCCCAGACATATGCGGGTGTCTTTAGGGATCAGTCTTGAGTCTCTCTTTCTGCATTCTCATCCACGGTCTTGGGAAAGGGCAGCAGGCCATCGACTTATGGCAGATTTTTGAAGTCAAGTGCCACAGTGGCCATCCTAAGGCAAAGAATGAGGTTAGCAACAGGCCAATCAACAGGAAAATTCCAGTTCAAAAAACCTGAGGGACAGGGAATGACCCCACTTGGCCTCAGACTTTCCAATGAGTGGGATGAATCTGACACAGAGTGCCAAGTGAGACAGCATTGACTCAGAACTATGGGAATGAATATAAGACAAAAGTAGGGACTAGGGTCAACACCAGGCCCTATTTAGAGCTGGGAGGGAGGGACAAAAAGCTGAGTACTCCAGAAGAAATGGTAGCCCTGCTGCCTGCTCTGTTGGGACCACACCTGGACCAGCTCAGGATGCAGAATTCCTGGAACTTTTAATGAGTGTAAAGGGTATTTTCTACAGGGCAAGAGGAAATGAGCTTTACTCCCAACAAAGTGCACAAATCATCCTGGCCTGCTAAGCATCACTTTTCTTAATGGTTTAATGGGCCCTGGGTAAACAGTAGGTGAGCCCCTGATTTAAATGGAAAAGTCTAAGTTTATTGAATACAACCTCACAGAGCTAATAAAGTAGGGTGGGGAGCTACTTTAAAGCTTCTACTCCTATATGAACCTAAAGGGACATAAAAGAACGCTATGGACTGTTCTACTGGAATAAGCTTAAAGAACAGTTTCAACTATTAAGGGAAGGAGATTTCTGTGAAAGTAGGGAATCAACAGAAATACTGCATGAAAGGTACAACAGCAAAGCATTACCTGATTACCTGAAATGTGTCATTGCTGCATAATAAAGACGTTTGATGGCTCAGGAAAGGGGTGGGGCAGGAGAGGGAAGCCAAGAAGGAGGACCCTGGCCCAGGGTCAGGAGCCTGGGTTGTCATGTAACACCTACCACTAACTGTAATTTTGGGGGACCCCCTTCTGGGCCTTGGTTTCCACATCTGTGAAGTTGCTGCAATAATAATAGCAATCGACACTTATTGAATGCTTCTTCCAAATGCTAGATACATGCTCCAAGCACCTTATGCAGGTTATTTCATTTAATTGTCACAGTGATCTGATGAGGTAGAAGAAGAACATTTCCGACTTCTCTGAAAAAAATCAGGAAGTCCGACAATGTTGGGCACCAGTCCAATATGGCAGAAAGAGTCAGAGCTGAGTAGAAGCCATGCTGTTTTAGATGAGACCATTAGCCACACCGTCACCATCACACTCCTATCATACTGTTTATTTTGTTTATGGTACCTGAATGGTTCTTGCAGCAAGTGGGCTTGTGGTCCCTGGATTCAATGGTCTTAATGATCCCTCCTCTACCCCTGAGAGTTGATGTTCTTTGTTCCATGTCAGCCTGCCCAGAGTGGTCAGGCCATTCCTCAACAGTCAGGCCTCAGATAGCAGGTGCTGGAAATTGTCCCGCCTTCAAGGACTCTTAGAAAGTAGGAGTGCTGGGGACTGAGAGCGGGTGCTACCGTGCCCTGTGAAATGGAGTTCCAATGGTCACTGGGCTCTCTGCAGCTTGCCTTCCCCTGAGCCAGGAGCTTGATCTCATTTGAATGGGGAGAGGAAATAGTGGAAGAATGAACAAGGACATTCTGAAACCCCCAAGGACTGTGCTAGGATGAACAAGGACCTTCCTATCCTAAGGCAAGTTACTCAACCTCTCTGTGCCTTGGTTTCCTCGCCTGTATGTTAATAATAGTCCTTACCTCACTCAACATAATACCCTCCAGTTCCATCCACGTCGTTGCAAATGGCAAGATCTCATTCCTTTTGAGTGGGGGGTGGGGTGGGAGGGATGGGGTGACTGGGTGATAGACACTGGGGAGGGTATGTGCTCTGGCAAGCGCTGTGAATTGTGCAAGACTGTTGAATCTCAGATCTGAACATCTGAAACAAATAATACATTATATGTTAAAAAAAGAAGAAGAAGAAGAAGAAGATAGCAGGAGGGGAAGAATGAAGGGGGGAAATCGGAGGGGTAGACAAACCATGAGAGATGATGGACTCTGAAAAACAAACAGAGGGTTCTAGAGGGGAGGGGGGTGGGAGGATGGGTTAGTGTGGTGATGGGTATTAAAGAGGGCACGTTCTGCATGGAGCACTGGGTGTTATGCACAAACAATGAATCATGGAACACTTCATCTAAAACTAATGATGTAATGTATGGGGATTAACATAAGAATAAAAAAAATAAATAAAAAAATAAACAGTCCTAAAAAAAAAATAATAGTCCTTACCTCATAGGGAGGCTATAAGAAGCAGAGAAAGAACCTCTATGGGTTGCTAAAAACTCTGAAGTTTCTGGTCCCAGTCCTTTGGCCATCATGAGATACCTGTGGGTTCATAAAAGAATGATCTATCTCTAATAAAAAATAAAAATAAATAATAAATAATAAACCCTTTCTGCTTAAGCTAGCTTGTATTGGGTTCTACCCACCAGGAAGTTAGAAACAGAAACTACTTAGAGATGAACTGACACATTACAAATCCTTCAGGTCTGTGTGCTTTTTCCATTGCTCTCTTCCTAAATGGTCTCTGGTACAGATAATGAACAGTTTACTCATTTTTTCCCAGAAGAATGGGGCAAAATGAAGTCCTGCTCATCACATTTCTAATTCTTTGTAGTCCAATTGCTTTGGGAAGGTTTCTACAGCAGTCATCCTTCCCCAAGCTCTCTTTCTTTCTTCTCTGCTTCCCCTCCTCAACTACCGAGCCATAGGAGGAATCCTGGAGCAGTCTTGCTTTATGACCATTGGGTTCTTTTCACTAGCAGCTGTCCCAAACCACATTTCTCCAGTTGGGTTTACTCATTCTTCAACTGAGGCCCTTGTATTGGGGCAGGTACTCTATTCAGAAACTGCCTGTTCAGAGCGGCCCCATACCTGCTTCTTCCTGGCTCTTCAACACTGCCTTTAATCAAATATGCGCCCCCTGGATTCTCATAATTGCTATTTTAGTTTAAATAGGAAAGAGTTGGGGCACCTGGATGGCTCAGTTGGTTAAGCATCCAACTCCTGACTTTGGCTCAGGTCATGATGTTAGGATTGTGAGATCGAGCTCCATATTGGGCATGGAGGTTGCTTAAGATTCCCTTTCTCCCTCTCCCTCTGCCCCTTCCACCCCCCCTAAAAAATAAAATAAAATAAAATAAATAGGAAAGAACTGGTTTTATTGCTTTCAACCCAAGAACCCTAGCTTCAATATGGTACCTCACTGGTGAGGGCAAGAGAGTAGATGGTGAAAGGGAGTTGGTTATATTGAATTGTCAAGAAAGGCCTTTCTAAGGAGGTGAAATTTCTGCTGAGCCTTCAATAAAGTATGCAAACAAGGCGGGCAAAGGATTGGGTAGAAGCATTCTAGGAAGGCAACAGTAAATGCAAAGACCTTGAGGGGGGAGCATCATCAAGGAGCAGCAAGGAGGCCATTGCAACTAGAGCCAAGTAAGTGAGCAAGAGAGTGGAAGGAGATGAAACAGAGAGCTAGGCAGAACTTGGATCCTGAAGCGTCCCTAGGCTGCAGTGAGGGGTTTGGGTTTTATGATGTGGCAAGAGCCAATGAAGAGCTTGAAAAGAGTGACATACTCTGATTTAAAAAAAAAAAAATCTTTCTGGCTGGCTGTCTTGAGGACTTCCTGTGGAAGACAAATATAGAAAGTGTAGTAAGACCAGTAAGGACACTATTTCAGGTGTCCAGGAAGATGTGACCGTGGCTTGGCTGCAAGTCAGAGTAGTGGAGATGGAGAAGAGTGAACAGATTTGCGATATGGTTTTAAGGAAAAGTTGCCTTAAAAAACTTGTTAATGGGGGCACCTAGGTGGCTCAGTTGGTTAAGCATCCAACCCTTGATTTTGTTTCAGGTCATGATTCAGGGTCATGAGATCAAGCCCCGCTTTGGGCCTCATGCTGAACATGGCCCCTGCTTAAGATTTTCTCTCTCCCTCTCCCTCTGCTCCTCCGCCTCCCCCCTCTGCACGTGTGCTCTTTCTCTTTCTCTCTTAAAAAGAAATAAAAACACTTGTTGATGTAGGGTATGAGGGGAAGAGAAGAATCAAGGTTTACTCTTAGATTTTGGACTGAACCAACTCCATAGTTGCCATTTGCTGGGATGGTAAAAACCATGGGAGAGACTTGTCATTGTATTAGTCATCTACTACATAACAAATGACCACAAGATTTAGTGGCTTAAAATAACATTAAACTGTCATTATCTCACTGTTTCTGTGGGTCAAGAATTCAGAGGTGGGGCGCCTGGGTGGCTCAGTCATTAAGCGTCTGCCTTCGGCTCAGGTCATGATCCCAGGGTCCTGGGATCGAGTCCCACATCAGGCTCCCTGCTTGGCAGGAAGCCTGCTTCTCCCTCTCCCACTCCCCCTGCTTGTGTTCCTGCTCTCACTATCTCTCTCTTTGTCAAATAAATAAATAAAATCTAAAAAAAAAAAATTCAGGAGTGGCCAGCTGGGTGCTTCTGACTCATGTTCTCTCATGAGGCTATAGTCAAGCTGTTGGCTGGGGCCACATTACCTGAAGTCTTGGTTGGGGCTGATATGCTTTACAGGTGGTTCACTCACTGGCCAGCACACTGTGCTAGCCATTGGTAGGAAACTTCCATTACTCACTACCTGGACCCTTCCACAATCTACTTGAGTGTCCTTACAACAGGGCAGCTGCCTTACTCCAGGCAAGTGATGTTAAGATCTCTTATGACCTAGCCTCAGCAGTCACACTCTGTTATTCCCACAATATCCTGTTGGTTACAGGCCAGCCCTATTCAGTGTGAGAGGGGCATGATCCCAGGAGGCAAGAATCACTAGGGGCTGTCTTGATGACTGGTTCCTACACTGTCCACACAGATGCCAGAACCAGTGTAAACAGAGCCAGTCAGGGTATCAGAGAGGCCCTGCTGGAAAAAGGGACCTGGAGAATGGGCAGGGCTAGAGCAGAACGGTTAGATTCTAGAGATATGAATGAGTCAAAAGGAGTGATTCCAGATGTGTGGAATGGACTTCAGTGGAGCCAGATGTTCCCCCATTGAAGGGGAAGCTGGGCTGGAGAGACACAAAGCCCTATTTGCCAAAAAACCTCATAGATTCCTGTTTGGGTTTCAGAATATATGGAGGAGCCCATAAGAGTTAATGAATTGTGATATGGGGAGGTAACCATATCTGTTGAAGGAAGAGGAAACCTGGAGCTGAAGATGTAAAAGCTATCAACTGAGGCAACTGGTCAGTGTTAAGAAGCAAGCATCCTCCCCACACACTCACCCCTCTCTTGTTTTACAGGAATCACTGTGACCTCATAGGGCTAGCTAAAGGCACAGGCATGCCTGACCCATATTCCTAGTTTATGCCTTCTGCCACAGGTGACAGGATCTCTCCCAGTGCCTGAAATTTCTCATTGACTCCCCAAGGAATGTGGGTTGAGTACTGAGGAAGGTATTAATCTCCCAAGACACTCTGAGACCCAAGAGTTGGCTCCTAAGAGCAGGCTGCACAGGAAGGAGAAAGCTATCCACCCCTGTGAGCTGAAAGGCTGTAACTTGAGTCCCAAAGTAGTCAACCTGTGAAAACTATCAAACTCACTCTGGGCACTGACACTTCTATGAATGCTAACTGATCAGATTTATTGAATATTACTTTAAAAATGCAAAGAACAGGCTCTGTAAAGACCCAGGTCTGCTTGTGAGAGCAGGTGCTCTCTTGTCCCAGGCCTGTCCTTATGGAAGAGTTCTCTTAACAAGGGACTGTGCTTATGTATGCCCATCTAGCTTCACCAGCAACAGGACATTTCTCCATCTGTCCCCATCTTCAGCCTCCATCCACAGAAGCACATACCTCAACTTTGCTATCCCATGAGGTATTTGGGCACAAATTCTGCAGCTGAGTCTCAGCACTAAGCCTGAAGGCAACAGCCAAACTGCCCTGCCTGCAGGATCGGGTACATAATTTGCAGTGCCCAGTGCAAATGGAACTGTGAGACTCCTTGTTAATAAATTATTAAGAATTTCAAAACGGTGACAGCAGAGCATTAAACCAAGTCCAAGGCCTTTCTAAGTGCAAGGCTCTGTGTGGCGGTACAAGGTTGCACACACACCAAACCAGCCCTGCCTACCTCTTACTTCCCCTGAGTCCACAGCTTTGATGCCTGCCATTGACATTCATCCAACCAGTCTTCATATGTGCCCCCTCCAGCCCTGGGCTGAGCCACACAGGACCCTGAAGGAGAAATACTCTTTCCTCTATTTATTATCCATCCCTTACTCTCTGAGCCACAGCAATTTCATCTTCTCACCTTCCTGGCCAGGTACATATTCTGTGGTTTCCATCATCAAAGTTTCTGGACTATCCCATCCCTCCTTCTTACAATGTTCTTCCTGTCTTGGGCAGCAGTGGCAGCCCTGCAGCCCACAGCTGTCCTCTTGGATCACCTTCCACTTTCTTCCTGTCTCAGGTGGTTGCACACATGCCTCTCACCTCTGTCCAGGTCCACTCCATTTCCCCATTGCTCTCAACACCCTCTCCCCATTTCTCCATTGTTACCAAGCCTCTGCCCAACAAAAGAGTTCTGCCTACAGTTTGGGAATACTCCACTCCTTTCCAATAATACTGTTTAGAGGTTTTTTTAGGATGGCTACATTTTAAAGATATTTTATAAGTGATAAAAGATATCTAAAAGTGTATTTATTTTATAATAAATGATTTTTTAAATGAGAAAACAGAAACAGATGGGTTAGGGTAACTTGTCCAAGGTCACACAGCTGGTTAGTGGCAAAGCCAAGGCAGGATTTCAGCACGTGCTGACTCCAACTACAATTTCTAACTAATTAGGAATTAGTGGGGCCGTAACAAAAAAATAAAGGAATAAGAACATAAAGAAACAAGACAATATGGTGCTTTTAAAAAAAATGGCTGCATGTTCTTTGGCACTATTAAGAGGTGGGGGTCCGTGTCCCTTCCTTTGAGTCTGGGCAGGCTTGTGACTGCTTTGATCAATAGAATGGGGTAGACGTGATGCTAGATCAAAAAAGGTCTGCCTGGTTCTCCTGGGATGCTCACTCTAGGGAAAGCCAGCCCCTATATAAAAGCACCAAATATCTTGAGACTGCCATGCTGCAGGGGCCATATGTAGTGTGGTGCTTTAATCAACAGCCCCAGCTGAGCTCCCAGATGACAGCCAGCATCAACTTCCAGCCATGTGATGAGCAATGCTAAACATCCAGCCAGTTGGACCCTTAGAAGATTTTAGCCCCAGCTGTCAATGACCCCCACAGGTAAGTCTTCCCAGCTGGTGCCACAGACATCATGAAACAGACACAGCTCACACCACATCCTCATTGTTGCCTTGCCCAAATTCCTGAGCCACACAACCTGTGAATATAATAAAATGGTTTTTGGAAGACCATCAGTTTTGAGGTGACTTGTTATGCAGCAGTAACTGGAAGAGACATGGGCAAGCCATGCATCTGCCCACTAATGTTCAAGTCATAAATTTCACATGACTTCCTCTAACAGCTTTCCAGAATTCCCTTAACAGGCAACAAAAAGGTGCCTCTTGTGGAGGATGTGCTTAGAGAGAGCAGGGCTTCCCCCCTCCTCATTCACACTCCTCACTCTAGCCAGGTCTGCTTTCTAGAAAGAAGCAGACAGACTAGGGTTTCAGGTCCAGTGCCATATTAACCTCTCTGAACCTCAGTTCCTCCTCTATAAAATGAGAGATGGGGCATGATTCTCACTTGGTGGATCTGGCGGGGTGGCCAGGAAAGCAAGGGCATAAACTGGCTCTGAGAACTCTTCAGTACACTCTAGGGATAATCATAGAGGCCACCTACCATCTGTTTCCTGCCCTGCCCACTCCACAGCCCCCTCACCTTGATGCCTGGGAGATACAGCCTGACTCAGTGGAAACAACATTCCCAGCCCAAGCTATTAGCTCAAGAGCCTCACATAGCTGCCATCCTTCCCCTCTAGTTTGCACCTTTCCAATAAAAGCATAGCCTCTTCTGATTACAGGAGAAATCTCTACTCTAATTGACTTCCAGGCATTAAAGTTTTACTGAGATGATCTCAGAAGCTCCCTGGGGACAGGAGAAATGCTGAGCAGTGCCGCCCTTAGGGCCCTGTGCTAGGGAAGAGTTTCTAAAACTGTTTGCTCTAAATTTTGGCAGGGCACCTTCTGGAGAATATAAAGAGCAGCTCAAAACAAGAAAAGCACTCAATTTCCCTCTCACCCCAAGCCCTGGAGAAGAGGGGCAGCTGGGTCCCAGGCTCCTTGTGGCAGCTCACTGATCTCTGAGACGGGGGCAGAGTAGGACACAGACGTGGAGGCCCTGGCACCCGCATTCCTGCCCTAACTCTGTTCATGAAGTGCCTCAACAGAGACACAAAGAAGTAAGAGGTGTGGTGCCTGTCTCGACAGGTCAGCAGTACATGTGCACACTGACAGACTGTGAGACAGTATGAGGCAATATACCTGGGTGCCAAATTAGGTGGCATGATTAGCACTAAAAGAGGTAAACTGAAGAGGGGCAGTGGAGCAGGGATTAGGGATAATTGAGGAAGGTTTCTTAGTGGAAAGGAAATAAGTGATAGGCTTTTGAGAACAATAATAATAGTAAACACTTATATACCACTTGCTTTGTGCCAAATCCTGCCCCAAGCCCTTTATACACTTTAACATATTTATTCCTCATAACAACCCTTTGAGATAGATTCTGCTTTTAACCCCCTTTTACAGATAAGAAAATCATAGCATGAAAAAGTTGAGTAGCAGCTAGAGTCAGAGCTAGCAAGTGGTAGAGCAGATGTGGGGCCAGAAAGTCTGACTCGGGGTCTGTGTTCTTTACCATCACACTGTGCTGCTTTTCAAGGTACCAATGCAAGCAGGTGAGGGGACAAGGAAAGGAGGAGACTCTACAGGTGCATAGGCGCAGAGGTGGGACTGTGCCCTTCATTTAATGGCCAATGGCACATTTCCTCTGACTCTTGGGGGGAAAATGAATGATGTATATGGCTTTATATGCTTAGCAAATTTCTGGAATGATACATACAAAAACATAAAATTGGTTATTACCTCTTAGAAATGGAAGTTTAAAAATGAAAAAAAAAAAAGAAATGGAAATGGAAGGGAGTGGAGTGAAGGGAAAGGAGCTCTTACTTTTTATTTTATACTCTTCAAATGTGAGAAAATTTTGCCTTGAATCACTTTTACAATTCAATATTGTTTGGTAAAAAATGAGCAAAGGAAAGACTCTCCTGCCCCTGTCCCCACCATTCCCTTAAGGGATGCAGCTGTCAGGAGGGCGAAGCAGACCAACTCAGTGCTTGGACCACAGGAGTATGCAGGGAAGATGAGCCTCTGCATCCTGGCCTCTGCCCAGAGTGAGCTGGGGACCTACCATCCTGCCAATCAGAAAGCCCATCCTTCAGTCCCAGGATCCCAGACTCACCTCCACCCTCTCTTCTCTCAGAGCCCCCCACCTTTCCACTCACCATCACGTGTTTGCAGAGATCACAAAGAGAGCTCCAGACCCATGTTTGGCAATTTTTTAAATTAGCTGAGAACTTACAGAAATTGAGAGGGACGCCTGGGTGGCTCAGTCATTAAGTGGCTGCCTTCGGCTCAGGTCATGGTCCCAGGGTCCTGGGATGGAGCCCCGCATCGGGGTCCTGCATCCCTCTCCCTCTGCCTGCTGCTCCCCCTGCTCGTATTCTCAAGCTCTCTTGCGCTCTCTCTCTCTCTCTGGAAAACAAATAAACAAATAAAAAATCTTAAAAAAAATTGAGAAATTCCATATAAATATCTGGATTTCTTCCTTCTTTTGACCAAACCAGAAGACTTGGCAATTATCAGCCTGCATTCTTACGCAGCCACTTGAAGCCAAGCTGAGGCTCTTGGCCCTTTCAATAGGACACATGTTCTGCTTGCCTCTGTCTTTAACACTCCCTATATTTTCATACTAAGGCCAAATGCCATTGATACTGCATCTGTGCACTTGTTTTTCTTACAAATGGCCTGCTTCCTCAGGTACATCACCTGCCAGGTCCTGGTAAATAGCTGAATTTTCAGTTTGTGGTTTAGATTGCAAATAGTTTCCAGTTGTTTCATAAATCTGTTCTCCCCAAGATCCTGGAGTGCAGGAGCAAAGTTCAACACATCCTTTGCATTCCGCACATCCTCTATCGGTGAAGCTTTTCACTGAAGGCCTGATGAATTGATCCATCAAGGTTAATTACAGAGTACAGATCTCGATTTCAATCTATCCAGGACTGGCTAGGGCTAAATCATCCATGCAGCTCAATGCTCAATCCTCCTCAAGAACGCTACGTGCTTTTATGCCTCAAAACATTAATAGACAATATTGCTCTCCCCTAGGCCCATAGTTTTATTAAATATAGCTGCTGACTTCTGTTATCTGTCTTTACAGACAACCTGCATCCCTTTGGCTGATCTATCTTTTTCCCATAGACAGTCAACTTCCCATTACCTCTCTCTCCTGCTCATGCATACTATATAAATGACTCATGTATCAACAAAAAGAGGAATCCCCTGACCTTCTACTTGACTCGTTTTAAATAGTAAAAATGCCCTTACAGTTATTATGTTTTGCTAATATTCTTTCACACCTTTGATCTCACTTAACTCTTACAGCAACCCCATCAGAGTTGCATAGCTTAAATAAGTGAATAGCTTAAGTGAATAGTTTATTCACTTAGTTCACTTAATTCATGCTAATTCACTTAAATAAGTGAATAGCTTAAATAGTGAATAAAATTCACTATTTTAGAGATTAGGAAACCAATGTACAAATAGGTTAAGTGACTTGCCAAGCATCACACTGCCCAGATGGGACCTGACTCTAATCCACTGCTTTTTCTTGATTTTCAAGGACAGGTAGAGTTGGCTGATTCTCAGGAGAAGTGGTTAAAAATGCTGCACTTGGCCCACTCAGCCCCAGAGAATGAGTTGCAATGAGAAGAGCAAAGGAAAATTTGATTCTCCCAACACACTTCTCTGTCACAGGTCAGCTGTGACTGGTTGTTTGGGGTGACTGTGACTCCCAAGTGTTTGGGGATCCACCTGGACTTCTCTGGGGTACCCATGAGAGAAGGAACCTTTCTAAAGGGCCTCCAGAGGAGCAACAGATCCCAGACCTGGGGCACTCCTGGGAGTCTCACTCATTGAAGAATCTAAGATCAAGTTTACACGAATCAGCAAAAAGAGATCCCTGCCAAAAATGAATCTCCAGTGCTACTTAGAGGCACTAAACCAAAACCATGTCTTGCCTTTTCTCAGCCAGGTCACCCCATATTTGGGTGTCTCAAAATTATACTGACTGTCTTAGTCATCTCAGGCTGCTATAACAAATACCATAACTGGATGGCTTAAGCAAATATTTCTCACAGTTCTGGAGGCTGGGAAGCCCAAGATCAAGGTGCTGACAGATTCAGAGTCTGGTGAGAGCCCATTTCCTGGTTTACAGATGGCCACCTTATTGTTGTGCCCTCACATGATGAAGAGAAATAGTGGAGCATGAGCTCTGGTCTCTTCTTATAAGGGCACTAATCCCATCATGAGTGCCCCCTCCTCATGATTTCACCTAAACCTAATTACCTCCCAAAGTCCCCACCTCCTAATACCATCATATTGGGGGTTAGGGCTTCAGTATACTAACATTCAGTCCATAAAACTGACCTTAGCTCCTTTTCCTCCCTCTAAAATTATTAGTTTCCAACCAAATACATTTATACTAAATAAGAGAGGGATTAAGTTTACTACAAGAAACAAATTATGCATTGATCATAAAACCAGGCCAATAGAAGCTTCTAGTCACTGAATGAGATTTCATAAAATTATAGGGAGACACTGTAAATCCAGAAGAAACAGAGGTCTGAAAAAATCTAAACATTCAAAGAAAGAAAAACCCAAGTTAAATACCTCTCAGAACGCTGGTAGTTAAACTAATAAGATTTAACAGGTAAAGGTTGGGATGAAATATATTTGAAAAGTCAAAATGTCTCTCAGGACCACAGCAGCAAAAACAGAAGTCCACTGCAACCTCATTGATAACATATGTAGTAGAGAGTAGGTAAAGGGGCTGGTCCACAGAGAAAATACAGTCAAAGAGCAGAGTACAGTGGTGCCCACATAGTATTATCCACAATGGGGAGTGCCTAGCAGATGGGATATTTCAATTGGCTTGAGAAGTCTGTCCTTTTCAAGGATGGGTACATCTTGCTGTCAAGCTCCATGACATCAGTCATCAATTATCCAATTAGCCCCTTTTGCAGAAATCCCAGGCTTCATAGTTAGGTGGCTTCCATGAAACATTTCCCTAAAGGAGGACCCTAGGCCATAAAGACCTAGTTCTCTAAGCAGTTTTGTTGTTCACTGTAAATGAATAAATCAACATCAGCCTGGTGTGAGCTTTGAACTTGAGACCTTACCTTTGAGAAAACTGAAGCATTTAGAAGAGAATTCCCCAGAATCCTACAATTATACCTGCTCACCTATTAGTATCTGCATCCATATTCATTGCCTTCCCTCCTGTAGCAAATTGCAAAAATGGCCACAAATGCTTCCGTTTCCTGAATCCATATCATTGCAATGTAATTATGCAGCTTCTTTTATCAGGAAGTAGAATCTATCTCTCTAACTTTTGAATCTGGGCTTGGCCATATGGCTTGCTTTAGCCAGAAGGGCATTAGTCAATGTGATGCAAATAGAGGCTTGAGAAATATTTGCACATTGGGGTTTGCCTTCCCTTGCTGAGCTTGGAAATGAGACTACCATGTGAACAAATTCAAGTAAGCCTCCCAGCAGAGTGGTAGCCATGTGGAAAACAACTGAGGCACTCCAGTTGATAGCCGACTGCCAGATATATGAGTGGCACATGAGTGCCAAACAATGATCTAGATCACCCAACTTCTAGCCAACCTACCAGTTGACCCACAGCAAGCCCAGGAAAGATCAGTCAAGCTAGCCCAGACAAAAACAACCACTCCACTGATCTGCTAATCTACCAAGCGGTTTTAAGTGGTTTGTTATGCCACAAAAGCGAACCAATACACTCCCTGTTACTTTGGATGGACTCTCTGTGACCTTTCTAAAGCCAGCCCCTCTACTTGCGCATCTGTCTCATCCCCTCTTGTAAATCTAGAGACATAGTTTCATCATTTCTCCCTTCTCTTTTCTGCATAAAAAATGTTTCCCACTTTAAGGAATCATTCCTACCAGCTTACAAACATGCTATTGCCCCCACACTAAAAAATAAATCAAAACCTTCTCTTGACCCCACCTCCCCTACCAGTTTCTGCCCCAATCCTCTACTTCCTTTTGCTCTAAGCCACCTCAAAACGGTTGTCTATTCTTGCTGTCTCTGGTTCTTTTCCTCTTGTCCTCTCTGAATCCCATTCTAATCAGGCTTTTGCCTCTATCCCTATAACAAAACTTCTCATGTCAAGGTCACCACTGAAACCCAAGTTGCTAAACCCGATGATTAGTTTCAGCCATTTAGTGACATATGACACAGTTGGCCATTCTCTCCTTTTATATATACTTTCTTCCCTTGGTTTCCAGGTCACCATACTCCCCTGGTTCTCCTCTGGCAGCTCCTTCTCAGTCTTCAGTTTGGGGCCCTCCTATTCTTCCCAACACCTTTACATGTTAGTGCCTGGGAAATCCATCCTGGGCTCCTTTTCTTCTTTACTACCCCTGATGACCTCATCTATCAATGTGACTTTAACTATCATCTATCTATTAATAATAATAGATAGATGTTTATATCTCAAGTTTATATCTCCAGGCTATTCCACTCTCCTAATCTCTAAACTTTTATTTTCAACTCCCTATTTAATATCGCCACTGGGATGGCTAGTAGACATGTCAAACTTCACATATCCAAAGCTAAACTGCTAAGATTTTCTCATGCTCGAACCAGTCTTCCCTGTCAGCTGATGGAAACTCAATCCTTCCAGTAACTAAGAAACTTAGAATCATCCTTTGCTTCTCTCGCATCACATATCCAATGTACCAGGATAAATGTTGGGTCTACCTTCAAAGCCAGCCAGATCTGAACACTTTCTTTGCCTCTATGTCAGTTTAAGTGACCATCAGTTCCTGGTCGGTTATTGCAGGGGCCTCCTAACTGACCTCCGCACTTTCACTCTTGTCACACAATTTAAAAAAGAGATACACTGGAGCACCTGTGTGGCTCAGTTGGTTAAGCGTCTGCCTTCAGCTCAGGTCATGATCCCAGGGTCCTGGGATCAAGCCCTAGATAGGGTTCCCTGCTCAGTGGGGTCTGCTTCTCCCTCTCCCTCTGCTGCTCCCACTGCTTATGCGCTCTCTCTGTCAAATAAATAAATAAAATCTTTTAAAAAATAAATAAAAATTTAAAAAGATATACTTAATATCTACAAATTAGGGATGGGGGAAGGATTTTCATAAAATCCCCTTCTGAAAAAGGAGGGATTCTTTGCTTTAACAACCTCCTACTATAACAGGGGGATTCTCTGTTTTTTTAAATATGGACGTCCCCCCTCCCATAGAATTGACTCACTTGATAAATATTTTACTTACATGTATCACCTTTTAAGAAATGTAGCTACAGCATTAAAGGAAGGAAGAACAGCCAGTTATATCAGCAGCTGAATTTCTCACAAAGCCCAGAGAGCAGCTTCTATGAGCCAGATCAACATCCTCATGATTCAGGTCTGGAGCAAACTGATGCAGTTATCATAGGGAAACCTCACCCCTCTTGGGGAAAGGAGCTGGGCCAGTGATCTGGAACCAGATCTGCAATTTCCACTAATCAACACAGGGCACATCTAAAATGTTCTTATGCCTAGTGGGCCCTAGGCTCTTGCAGGTTAAATTAAGGCGTTCCCTAGGGCGGGGGGAAAAGGTTTTTGAGGATAATTGGTCCTGGGAAAAGGTGACTTTAAGCAAACCCACTTAAATGGGAAGCAACATTTTATAGCAAATGATAGGGGTGAGGGGGAGTGTAGATTAGAGGTTTATCTCAAAAGGAATTAAAAATTATGATAGTAAATTTATTTTATATTTAGCCACATTTTGATTATAACTGCAACTATGGACTAATTTTTGGAACAGAAAAATGAATTAAGACCTGTTTGGGGCATACTTTTTTCTGAAAAAAGAAATTGTTAAGATAGCAAAATATGGCATCCATCACTTCTCATTGGATCTTCACAGTGAAGTTTTAAAGAAAGTAGATTTTGCAAAATAGTCAAGGGCTTTATCACTTTTCTACCACTTTACTCCTAATTTTTGAATTTCTATTCATCCCCTTCTGAAGCCTCCAAGAAATGAGGGTCTGGCAGAGTTTATCTGGTCACAACTGAAAAAGAGAAAATCAACAATGATGATGGCATAATGGAGGCTTCAGTTATAATAATTACTGAATTAGTCGTCTACCAAAACTTCCATTATCTTAGTGAAATTCTACATCTTTTGCAAGACTGGCAATTTCACTTTGCAATTGTTTGACATAATAATCACAGTGAAAACATCTGCCATTAATGTTGGGTGGGAGTAGATGTCAGTGTTAAGCCAGAGGGAGATGCGAAGGGGGACTGGCTTTATAGGGATTTGTTTGTTAGTGAACATTTCATGTTGGGAGGACCTTTGCTTCCCAACGTATAATTATGGGTACTCCAATAATAAACACTCTGATAATGCAGTTTCTTTTGCACTCAAAACCAGGAATTAGCACTGCAGTTTCTGGGTGAAAGGACTCCACTGGGAGAAATGTGAGGAGTCCACCGTGGGTAAAGGTGGTCAGTTAGAACCTAAGAGATCCTGGCAGAGAGGCTGACTAAGGTCCCTCCAGGGTCTGGCTTCCAGACTCGGTATGTTTAAGCCTTTGGGCTGTGGTCAACACCTGTAGCTAAAATCCCCGGGGGCGGGGCACACAAATATCTGCTTTGTGAACACTGCCACCTACTGAAAATAGCTTCATTTCCGATTTTACTGTTGTAGACAGTATAAAGGACTCTAGGGGTCAATGCATTGAAGTCTATGCCTTACATAGATTAGTTTAGGTCTGGCAAGGCTTAAAACCCCATCCTCCTAATGGGAGTCTATTGAGAGATTCTGGGTTTGTGTCTGGTTTGGTCTGGACTGGGTTGAGTTTGGCTATACGAGTCTTCAAGGCTTGCATAGTAATAGGGAAATTCATTCTTGGAATATGGCTCATTCTTTCATATCTGGCTTTGCACATGTTCTTTGTACCACTGGCCCACTCAGCAAACTGTTCTTCAAGATCAAGTTCAAATGTCCCCTCTGCAAAGACTTTCTCAAGTCTTCCAAAGTTGTTCTCCCTTTCCTCTGTGCTTCAAACAAGTTTTACTCAGTTCTGTTACAACACTTACCACATGCAACCTAATTAAATAATCCATCTCCTCCTCTAGACTCAAGTTTTTGAGTATAGCTGTCATGACTTAATTTTATTAGCATGCATTCCACTACCTAGAACATTGAAGACACTCACTTAACATTTATTAAATGAATGAATAAATACTGTGATCATGCCAAACAGTCCAAGGTTACATCAGCCTCCTGAATTCAGTATTTTTAAATGAGGTAAAATTCATATAACATAAAATTCAATATTTAAGTCATTTTAAAGAGTATAATCAATGGTTTTTAGTATATTCACAATGTTGCACACTAGGTATAGCCATCCTAGTGGGTATGAAGTGGTAACATACTGTAATTTTGATTTGCATTTCTTTAATGACTAATGATGTTAAACATCTTTTCATGTGCTTGTTGGCTATTTGTATGTTAGGGCTCAGGATATATCACCCCAAATTTTGTCATTTGGCATATTGATTATTTTGAATTAAACTTGAGAAACAGCCAGTGCAAGACAGACACTCTGCCTTTGTCCCTGTGAAAGCAGGAGATAAATCTCCCATGTGATAGGTACCCTCCCTGTGCCAGGAGGGTAGGAAGTATCCTTATTGCTAGAGCCTGGGAATTTAGGGTCAAAAAGGATGTATAAACAAACCTTGTTTCTTCTTTACGATTTTACTACCCTTAGTCCAAACCCCTTTACTAGTCAATTCTTCAGAAATTTATAATTTCTTTGCCTAAAAGGTATCAAACCTTCCTATTTTGGTCACTTCTTTGAGTCTCATATCTTTGTGGGGCTCCTGCACATACATACATACATACATAATTAAATTTGTTTTCTCCTGTTAATCTTTTTATTATAGGGGGATCTCTAGAACCTAGAAGGGTACAGGGAAAACTATTCTTACTCCCCTACATGTATATTTTCTTAGAAGAAATGTCTATTGGGTTATTTGTCTCTTTGTTGTTCAGATGTAAGAATTCTATGTTCTGGATGAGGTCCTTATCAGATCCTATGATTTGCAAATATTTTCCCCATTCTGTGAGTTGCCTTTTCTCTTTCTTGATAGTATCCTTTGATGCACAAAAGTTTTAATTTTGATGAAGTCTAATTTATCTAATTTTTCCCTTTGTTCCTTGTGTTTTTGGTGTCATATTTAAGAAATCATTACCTTGGGTGCCTGGGTGGCTCAGTTGGTTAAGAGGATGGCCTTCGGCTCAGGTCATGATCCTGAAGTCCCAGCATCGAGTCCCACATCGGGCTCCCTGCTCAGCAGGGAGCCTGCTTCTCCCTCTGACCCTCCCCTCTCTCATGTTCTCTCTCTCTCAAATAAATAAATAAATCTTAAAAAAGAAACCATTACCTTACCCAAGATCATGAAGGTTTATACCTATATTAGCTCCTAAGAGTTTTACTTTCAGTCCTTACATTTAGGTCTTCGATTAATTTTGAGTTAATTTTTGTATATGGTGTGAGGTAAGGGGTCCAACTTCATTCTGTGGCTATCCAGTTGTCCCAGCACCATTTGTTGAAAAGGTGCTTTCCTTCCCCCAAGGAATGGTTTTTGCATCCTTGTAAAAATCAGTTGACCAGAGATATGTGGGTTTATCTGTGAACTTTCAATTCTATTCCATTCATCTACATGGTTATGCCAGTACCACGATGTTTTGATTACTGTAGTTTATAGTAAGTTTTGAAATCTCACCAATGATTCTTAACCAATAAGGTATTAAGAAGTCTAAATGAGATACAAAGACTATGAAAGCATGAACTTGTACGTTTATTTTGTCCATAATATGCCCGGTGACCAGTGCTATAATAAAATCTCTTTACTCACAGATGTTTTGTATGAATGGAATATGTTTACAAAGTAAAAAAGAGAGCTGAGTTTCACCATTTGGGATGAGTCATATAAACAAAAGCACAGAGGCAAAAGAGATCATGAAAACTTGGAAGCAAATGAGAGGTCCTTTAGTCAGTGAATGGATGAAAAAAACTACAGTACATCAACAATGGAATATTATTTAGTACTAAAAAGAAATGAGCTATCAAGACATGAAAAGAGACAGAGGAATCTTAAATGCATATGAACATAAAATTGATCTAAAAAATAAAGTATATTTAAACCTTTAAAAAGATTTGGGGAGTTCTAGGTGGACTAACAATGTCTGCAACAGGCACCATCTTGAAATTAGGAAGACTGAGTGCTAAGATGCCCAGTGCTCTTCCTTCACAGTGTTCCATAACACTGGTGGCCAAACCTGTATATACTCTTGTGAGATTGCAATTTTTAATAATAAATATATACATTTGGTCTTTGTCCCATTCCTGGTTCCTAAAATATCTTAAAGGATAAAGAGTGATGGGAACATCTTTTGCTATAATATTTGGTCTTTTGTCCTTGGTTCCTAAAAGAGTTCAAGAGTGATAAAGGTTTTATCATTCATAACAAGCCCCTTTCAACCACACCTGAGTTTACGTTAATGATGTAATTTTTTTAAAGTCCCTAGATAGACTCAGGATGGGGAGCTGGTTGCCAGGAGCACCAACCATGTGATTAGAGGATTGGTACTAATAGTCCCACCCCCTGACCTCCAGATAGAGGACAGGGACTAGATTAAGTTAATCACTAATGGCCAATGATTCAATCAGTTGAACCTACATAATGAAGCCTCCATAAAAACCCAAAAGGACAGGGTTCAGAGAGCTTCCAGGGTGTCACCAACCTGGAGGTCCTGGGAAGGTACTGTACCTGGAGAGAGCATGGAAACTCCACACCTCTTCCCCTGTGCATCTCTTCTATCTGATTGTATCCTTTTAATAAATGGAAGATAGCAGTAAACTTTTCTTAAGTTCTGTGAAGTGCCCTAGCAAATTAATCAAACATGAGAAAAGGCTCATAGGAACCTTCAATTCATAGCTTGTCAGAAGCACAGTTAACAGCCTGGACTTGTGATTGGTGTCCAAAATAGGGCAAGTCTTGTGGGACTGAACCCTCAACCTGTGAGACGTTATGCTATCTCCAGGTAGGTAGCATCAGAATTGAATTAAATCATAGGATACCCAGTCAGGTCCACCAGAGTGTTGGAGAATTACTTGATGTGGGAAAAATCCACACATTTTAGTGACCAAAATTGACAATAGTATAGGAAAAAGAGGAGTATCTTAGTTTGTTCAAGCTTCCATAACAAAATACCAGTCTAGGTGGTTTTTAAACAACATAAATTTATTTCTTACAGTTGTGGAAGTGGAGATCAGAGTACCAGCATGGTTAGACCCTGGTGAGAGCCCTCTTCCAGGTCACAGACTTTTCATTGTATTCTCACATGGCAGAAGGGACAGCAGAGCTCTACTGGGCCTCTTTTTTAAGGGCATTAATCTCATTTATGACAGCTCTGCCCTTGTGACCTAATCACCTCCCAAAGACCCTACTTCCTAACACCATCACATTGGGCAATAAGAATTCAACATTTGAATTTGGGGGGACACAGACATTCAGACTATAGTAAGGAATATTTTTCTTTTACAACCTTCTAAGCAGGAGATTGAAAGGGCCTTCTCTGGGGAATCTGACTCACACAGGAAAAAAGACCTAGTGATACTGACATTAAAGTTTCCTTTATGTGACCAGCCAGTCAATCCTATGGTGAAGCCCACATTTGATATGTCCAATCAGGGGATTCCTGCTCTACCACTACATAACCAACCAAGAATGCCAGGCATCTAGGGAGAACTTTTAACAAGAAAGATGGAGACTAGCAAACTTACAGATAAAAGCAAACTAGAAGAAACAGATTCTCAAAGGAGAAGAAAACAGAAAAAAAAAAATGTCATTAATATCCTCAGAGTACTAGGAAAAGATGTTACAGGCATGGAACAAGATAAAGACACTATTTTATTTTTTTTCAAGTTTTTAAAAAAATTCCAGTTAGTTAACATACAGTGTAATATTAGTTTCAGGTATATGATATGGCGATTCAACACTTCCATACATCACCCAGTGCTCATCATGACAAGCGCGCTCCTTAATTCTTATCACCTATTTGAACCATTCCCCACCCACCACCCCTCTGGTATCCAACAATTTGTTCTCTATAGTTAAGAGTCTGTTCCTGGGGGGAGCACCTGGGTGGTACAGTCAGTTAAGTGTCTGCCTTCAGCTCAGGTCATGATCCCAGGATCCTGGGATTGAGCCCCATGTCAGGCTCCCAGCTCAGTAGGGAGTCTGCTTGTCCCTCTCCCTCTGCCCCTTTCCCCCCACTCATATGTCCACAATCTCTCTCTCTCAAATAAATAAATAAAAACTTTTAAAAAAAAAATAGGCTGTTCTTGATCTTCCTCCCTCTTTTTCCCCCTATGTTCATTTGTTTTGTTTCTTAAATTCCATATATGAGTGAAATCATACGGTATTTCTCTTTCTCGGACCGACTTATTTCATTTCGTGTAATACTCTCTAGCTCCGTCCATATCGTCGCAAATAGCAAGATTTCATTCTTTTTTATGGCTGAGTAACATTCCTGTGTGTGTGTGTGTGTGTGTGTGTGTGTGTGTGTGTACCACATCTTCTTTATCCATTCATCAGTCAATGGACATTTGGGCCCTTTCCATAATTTAGTTCTTGTAGACAATGCTGTTATAAACACTGGGGTGCATGAATCCCTTTGAATTAGTATTTTGTATAAAGACACTATTTTAAAAAGGAACATTCAGAGGACTGAAATGCTATTACAAGAAATTATGAAAAATTCAATAGAAGGGGCACCTGGGTGGCTCATTCAGTTGGACATCTGCCTTTGGCTCAGGTCACGATCCCAGGGTCCTGGGATGAAGCCCCACTTCAGGCTCCCTATTCAGCAGAGAGCCTGCTTCTCCCTCTCCCTCTTCTGCTCTCCCTGCTTGTGCTATCTCTCTTTTTCTCTCTGTCAGATAAATAGATAAAATCTTTTAAAAAGTAAGTAAATAAATAAAATTCAGTAGAATTAGAAAATAAAATTGAGAAAATCTCATAGAAGTAGAGCAAAAATAAATCAGACATAGAGAAAAAGGGACCAGGAATTACAGGACAAGTCCAGAAGCCCCAACATTTGAATAATAGTTCCAGAAAGAGAAAAGAGAAAAGATTTAAATGAGAATATCATCAAAGCAGAAATTCAAGGAAATTTCACAGGATGGAAAGTAAAAGGAAAACTGTTTTTCCCAACTTAAAACACTTCTGACACCAAATGTGTAGGTTTTTTCCCCACCAAGCAATTCTGACACTAACTACTTAGAGTTAGTGCAGACCCCATGAGGAAGGACTCAATGCCACAAGACTTCCCCCCACTTCAGCCACCAATCACAAGTCATAGGTCTTCAGGTTACCCACCCTCCTGTCTGATTTGGTTACAAATTGGAGGTTCCTACAACTCTCTCCTCAGGTTTAATAGTTTGCAATAATGGCTCACAGAACTCAGGAAAACTGAGTTTCTCAATATCACCGATGTATTATAAAGCATACAAATAAACAGCCAGATGAAGAGGTACATAGGGCAAAGTTGGAAGGGTCCCAAGCACAGGAGCTTCTGTTCCCATGGAGTTTGGGGGGCACCACCCTCTCAGCTTCACCAAACAAGGAGCTCTCGAAACCCCTTCATGTAGGGTTTTTATGGAGGTTCCATTATGTAGACATGATTAATTAAATAACTGGCCAAAGGTGATTAACTCAATTCCCAGTCCTTCTTCCCTCCCCCCACTCCTGACACCCCAGAAGTCAGGGGGTGAAGCTGAAAGTTCCAACCCTCTAATCACATGGTTGCTTCCTCTGGCAACCAGCCCCAACATTCAAGAGTCAATTCATTTGCCTCTTTTTCGTGGCCCTCAGAGGCGGTAGGCTGCTTCAAGATGAAGCTAAACATCTCTTTCCCAGCTACTAGCTGCCAGAAACTCATTGAAGTGGACGATGAACACAAACTTCGCACATTTTATGAGAAGCGTATGGCCACAGAAGTTGCTGCTGATGCTCTGGGTGAAGAATGGAAGGGTTATGTGGTCCAAATCAGTGATGGCAATGAAAAACAAAGCTTCCCCATGAAGCAGGGTGTCTTGACTCATGGCCGTGTCCGCCTGCCGCTGAGTAAGGGGCATTCCTGCTATAGACCAAGGAGGACTGGAGAGAGAAAGCACAAATCTGTTCCAGGTTGCATTGTGGATACCAATCTCCGTGTTCTCAACTTGGTCATTGTAAAAAAACGGGAGAAGGATATTCCTGGACTCACTGATACTACTGTGCCTCATCGCCTGGGGCCCAAAAGAGCCAGGAGAATCTGCAAACTTTTCAATCTCTCTAAAGAAGATGATGTCTGCCAGTATGTTGTGAGAAAGCCCCTAACAAAGAAGGTAAGAAACCTAGAACCAAAGCACCTAAGATTCAGCGTCTTGTTACTCCATGTGTCCTCCAGCACAAACAGCGGCGTATTGCTTTGAAGAAGCAGCACACTAAGAAAAATAAGGAAGAGCTGCAGAATATGCTAAACTTTTGGCCAAGAGAATGAAAGAGGCCAAAGAAAAACGCCAGCAACAGATTGCCAAGAGATGGAGGCTGTCCTCTCTGAGAGCTTCTACCTCTGAGTCCAGTTAAAAATGAGATTTTCCTAAGAGTGACAAATAAATAAGATCGGACATCAAATCCCCTTTATTTCCATGCCAGCACAATAGGCTCACACCAAGATATATCACTGTGAAATTTCAGAACACTGGGAACAAAGAGAAAATACTAAAAGTTCCCTGAGGGTAAAATACCAGGATCAGGAATCACAATGGCTTTTGATTTATCAATAGCAATATAGGAAGCTAAAAGACTATGGAGAGTAATGCATTCAAAATAATGATGGAAAGATAATTTCCAAGTTATTATAAATTCAGCCAAATTCTCAAAGGAATATGAAGGGAGAATATTTTTGGATATGCAAGGTCTAGGAAAATGTGTTTCCCATACATCATTTCAAAGAAAGCTACTGCAGGATATACTCCACCAAAACACGGAAGAGGAAGCCTTGAGATGTATGAAACAAGACCTGGTTTCCTTTGGAGAGAAGTTAGCATATATTTAGACCAGTAATTCTCAAAGTGAGGTCCAGTGACCCTAGGGGTCCTCAAGACCCTGTCAGGAAATTTGCAAGGTCAAACTATTTTCACATGAGTATACAGTGGAGTTTTCCAGAGGCTACTTAACATACAACATACATACAACAGATTGAATGTAGAAGTAGAAATAAGAAGCCATCTGTCTACTAATAAACCCAACATTAAAGAGACTTGAAAATATGTAAAATACCACTCTTTTTATTAAGTTTATTTTGTTTTGAAAAATAGTTTCATAAAAAATGTTACTTATATTTATATGAAATAGATTTATTAATGCTTTTGAATGTATATATAAATATTTTTTCAGTTTTGATTTCTAATATGGTACACGTCAGTGGATATGACCTACATAAATGAGAACTGTTTGGGATCCTCCATAATATTATGAGTGAAAGGGGGTCCTGAGACCAAAAAGTTTGAGAACTGCTGATTTACACAGCTAGTGGAGTGTTTGAATTACATTAGTGTTAAGTAGACCTAAGCAAACAAACAACCATAAACTCCAGAGAAAAGAGGAAATCAAACAGAAAAGGAAGGTATCCATAGCATACTGCATGGCTCAGCTGAGAAAAGCATTTACATGTAAACTGATACTGTCTAATCAAAAGTATGACATAACTATATTAGGGGCTGGGGGCAGGACCAGGGGGCTAAAAGGAAGGTAGGCAAAAGAGAGCTAACTCTGTATCTCCCATAGTAGAAAGTCAATAGATAATAACATAGTAAATTGGGGATTTTAAATTGTGATTTGAGAGGTGGAAGATGGTAATATGCTGATTTTCAACTGAAGAAGGGGACATAAGAGAATCAAAAGAGTGGGAATGCTGAGGTGGGATAGGTGTGATCTGAAGACTAAACCACTGTTTGAGAACCACTAATATTTATAGGAAGCAGTGAAGGTAGAGTCAAGAGAATGGTTTGTGGTTCTGCTCTGCCACTTACTCACCTAACCAAGTCACTTGGTCTCAATTTCCTGTTAAATTAGAGGGCTGCCCTTAACAGTTACTAAAATTACAATTAAGTCTAAAAATTATTGTATGTTCTACCAATAATATTCTGAACAGCAAAGGCAGGTCAGTCAGATTGATCTAGACAAGGAAACTCCTTTTTTCTTTTTTTTTTTTAAAGATTTTATTTATTTGACAGAGAGAGAGATAGCAAGAGCAGGAACACAAGCAAGGAGAGTAGGAGAGGGAGAAGCAGGCTTCCCACGGAGCAGGGAGCCCGATGCAGGGCTCGATCCCAGAACCCTGGGATCATGACCTGAGCCGAAGGCAGATGCTTAACGACTGAGCCACCCAGGCGCCCTGACAAGGAAACTCTTTTATCTTTAAGATAGAAATAAAAACATTTTAAAGAAGAAAATAATATTTGATTTGGGCTTTGAGATTTACAAATTAAATAATCCAGAATTCTATTCATTGAATAAAATTAGTGTTCTGGATACAGTTCCATTACATGCAAAACACCCATGGTGTTTTTATCTAGGCTCCTTGTCAACAGCTTCTCTGCTTCGTAAATTCTATTTAAGATGATGTTTTCTCTTCCTGATCTCTAGGTGGCTAGAAAAAAGGAATTATGCTTAAGTAATAAGTGATGATACTCATCTCTTACTCTTTCTTATGTTCATTTCTATGGTTTCTACTGCAATTATGTTTCTTTACAGAGGATGGCTAAAAATGTACCTGCAGTAAGAGCTTGTAAATGCAAGGTAAATGCTTGATTAGCTGCAATTAGGGGCTCAAATCAAAATACCAGGTGACAGTTTGCACTCTTCATCAGAGTATTAACAGAGGTGAGAGGGGGCATACTTTTTTTTCTTTTTTTAAAAATAACCAAATGAAGAAAAGTCACCAATAATGCTCACTTAAAGAAAACCACCTTTAATAGATTGTATCATTAATAGTGTCTTCCAGGGGGCACCTGGGTGGCTCAGTTGGTCAAGTGTCTGACTCTTGATTTCAGCTCAGGTCATGATCTCAGGGTTGTGAGATCAAGCCTGTGTCGGGCTCCACACTCAGCACAGAATCTGCTTGGGATTGTCTCTCTCCTTCTCCCTCGGCCCCTTCCCCTGCTCACATGTGTGTGAGTGTGTGTGTGCTCTTTCTCTCTAAATAAGTAAATAAATAAATAAATAAAATCTTTTTTCAAAAAATAGTGTTTTCCAATCCTTTTTCTTGGCAGATCTAGTAAACACAGTGGTCCAGAGACAGATTTCAAAGGCACATTTGAAAAGTGCACACACACTGTCACATACAGGAAAGTTTGTACATGCCATAGCTGGTCTATGGAGGAGACATGGCCCCTGCCAGAGATGATGCCCAGAACAGAGAGGAAGAGGAAGAAATTCCCTGGCTTCCTCCTTTCTTTTCCTTTCTGGTTCCCAGTAGTGCCAAACCCAGCCAGAAGCCAGTGAACATGAGGTTCTGGAAAGTGCAGTGGGCAAGCCCCCGTCAATCAGAGAAGGGACAGGGTGAGGCATAAACAAGAGCCACATCAGCACAGTCCACCCCTTTTGCTACTCAGCATTCATTCCCATCTTCCCACCCATACTTAACTCTCTAAAACAACTTCATGCTTCTACCTAACAAAACTGCAGTGTAAGCGCCTGGCATTAAGCTTTTGATTGCTGAGGCATCCATTTCAAAAAACATCCATCTTGAATAAACATTTTGCCAGTTGTATGGCACAGCTACTAGCAAAACAACCAGATAAGGAATCAAGCCACCACTATCCATGAAGTTTCCTCTTTCAGAAAGCCCTGGGTAACCTAGACAACTGACCACTCGAATGAACCCACTTCTTCCTTCCCATGCCCTAATTCCCACTCTTAAGCTTTAGATTAGCCAATGAGGAATGAACCAATGAAACCCCAGATACCCCACCCTTGGACCCTAATAAAGGCAGAACCCTAGGTCCTTTCTCTCTCTCCCTTTACCCCCCTCTCCCTTTACCCTTGACCTCACTATATGGCCCTCCAGCATGCTGTGTATCCTCCAGGACTTATGAGTAATAAATCTTGTTCCTCAAATTTCTCTGATAATTTCTTGCTAAAATACATCCAAAATCATAATAAAAATCACAGGGGTTAATCCAGCCACCACACTGGCCCTGGTGAGGAAATGTCTGTGGGGTCTTGCTAAGAGTAATACAGGTCTGGACAAGTGCCTCAGGCATTCCTAGCCAATAGCATCACTATGAATAGGCTGAGACCAACACAATAAAATATCAGGCAGAAGATGTATCCTACAAATGAAGATGCTCTCACCCTCTCCCCAACAAGGGGAAACACAATTCCATTTACCATGTTGTCCATATCAAGTCTAGGATCTCCAAGGGATATGCAGCACCAACAGGTCTGAGTGTGACTCCTCATAACCTGGTTGCCATGTAATTAAATTATAAAGTTAAGTGCTGCCAAAACTCTTTATGCAAAATGAGAGGAAAAGGAAGGAGGTGTTGAAATCACTCATTAAAATATACATAATATAGCAGCCTTAGTTCTCAACTTCGTAACTGATCACAAGGCCATGACTGATATTTATCATATCCTTCTCCCTCTACCTATTCCATGTTACTCTTGACTTCATTCAGAATCTTGGCTGCTTGGAATTCTTTACCTAGTAAGGGGACACCGACTTTCATTCCTAATGGGCTTTAGTCCTTAATCATCCTGCCTTTTGGGGTTGCTATTATCCCTTTCCCCCATACTGACTTTTCCTATTGAACATGCAAGTATTAAGAAGCATCCCAATGAGGGGAGCCTGGGTGGCTCAGTTGGCTAAGTTTCCAACCCTTAACTCAGCTTAGGTCTCAGTCTCATGGTTGTGGGTTCAAGCCCTGTGTTGGGCTCCATACTGGGCATGGAGCTTACTTTAAAAAAAAAAAGAAGAAGAAGAAGAAGAAGCATCCCAATGAATCACAATTCCAGACATAGTCTTATCTGTCTCCACTGTGTAGATACCTTCACATCAATGGAACCATTGTTGTGTATCCTAGTGGAAACATTCTACTCTTGGGAATTAAGACTTCTAGATGAGAAGAGCTAAGTTTACAGAAATGAGAAGCCAAACTCTTGCAAGTGTTATTAGTTGTGAGAAGCTCCAACCAGTGTGCTCTTGCCATGAAAGAAAATGCAACATGTATTAACAGTTGGTTCAAATCATAACCCATAAAACAACACTCCAATTTGGTAAGGTGCTGTCTCCCAGCTGGTACCATAATTGAGTCTTCAGCAGACCATTCCCACATTTTGTAAGACCAGCTGCTTCTGGATTTGGGGACACATGATAAGACTAGTTGAATCTCTTGCTGCTTATACTTATGGTAAAATGTGTTCCTTGATTGGAAGCAATGTTGTATGGAATACCTTGAGGGTGAATAGGAATGCCATAAATCCATGGACAAGGGTGCTGGCAGAAGCTAATGGACAGAGAGAAATAATCCATATTCAGAAAACAATCAGTGAGGACAAATTGGTTCCTACTTAATGATGGGAGGGCTCCAATGTAACCGACCTACCACCAGGTGGGGCTGGCTTGTCCCTCAAGGGAATGATGCCATATGAGGGGCTCAGCACTGCTGTTGGCATATTGTGTGCTCAACAGTAGCAATAGCCAGATTAATCTTAGTGTGAAAATGTCCATGTTGTTAAGCTGTGGTATGGCCTGCATTTCTGATGTCATGGCCACTTTATTCATGAACCCCTGAGTGAGCAACAGGGCGGTTGAAAAAAGAGAACTCACTTATATCGACAGGATAGTTATCTCATCCACTTCATTGTTGTAAGGCTCCCTAACATGGAGGCCTTTTGGTCAGTATTTACATTGGGTACAAATATCTTTATACTCTTTGCCTCTCCTAAATCAGGTTCCCCAGAATAGAGCCTGAGACAGAGGTTCATATGTATGTGATTTATTTTTCAAGCACTCTCAGGAGAATGTGATAAGGCAATGAGGGAAGCAGAGTAGGGAAGGGAAAAGAAGTAAGCAAGAATGGGGTTTCAGGTGAAGTCCAGCTTCATTCTGATGCCACAGGGAGGTCTGGAGGATAAACTGTACCACAGAATGTGTCCCACCTTGAGCCAAGTGCTTCTGCATCCCCACCTCGGTCAGTCATTGACTATGCACTGCCAAGACAGAGAAGCAGCATAACTCCCAGGCACCTCTGGTTAAGATAACCTCAGTTGGGGGTGCCCAGGTGGCTCAGTCGTTAAGCGTCTGCCTTTGTCTCAGGTCATGATCCCGGGGTCCTGGCATTGAGCCCTGGATTGGGCTCCCTGCTCAGTGGGAAGCCTGCTTCTCCCTCTCCCACTTCTCCTGCTTATGTTCCCTCTCTTGCTGTCTCTGTCAAATAAATAAATAAATCTTAAAAAAAAAAAAAAAGATAACCTCAGTTGTTCAAGGATAATCCTCCTGAGAAAACTGCAAGTATGAGGCATTGCCTGCGCATCCACTCAGCTCAGAGATATGCATACAAATTAAGCATTAAAAGGATCCCATTTCAGGGTGCCTGGCTAGCTCAGTTGATAGAGCATGTGACTCTTGATCTCAAGGGTGTGACTTTGAACCCCACACTGGGCATGGAGCCTACTTAAAAAAAAAAAGGATCCCATATCTAGTAGTCTTTATTCCCTTGTATAGATCCAGATTTCTATCTGGCATCATTTTCCTCCTGCCTGAAGGACATCCTTTAATATCTCCTATTGTGTGTGATGTCATAAGGATTAATTCTTTCAGCCTTTGTTAAGTCTAACAACATCTTTCACCTTATTTCACCTTCATTTTGAAAGATATACTTATTGGGTATAGAATTCTAGTTTGACAGGGGTTTTTTTTTCTTTTAGTACTTTAAAGATATTGCTCTATTATCTTCTCACTTGCATTGTTTACAACAAGAAATCTGAAGTCATCCTTACTCTTGTTCCTCCATTCATAGCATGCCTTTTTTCTCAGGCTATTTTTAAGATTCTCTCTTTATCACTCTTTATCACTGGTTTTAATGAATTTGATTATGATGGGCCTCTATGTTGTTTTCTTTACACTTCTTATGCTTGAGTATTTGTGAAGTTTATTTATTTATAGTTTCCATCAAGTTTGGGAAATTTTCTTTTTTTTCCTTTTTTTTTTTTTTAGATTTCATTTATTTATTTGACAGAGAGAGAGAGAACACAAGCACGGGGAGTGGCAGAGGGAGAGAGAGAAGCAGGCCCCCCCACTGAGCAGGGAACCTGACATGGGGCTCCATCCCAGGACCCAGGGATTATGACCTGAGCCGAAGGCAGATGCTTAACCCACTAAGCCACCCAGGCACCCATCTCAGGTTGTTTCCTTATGTGCATTCACTGACCTGTATTCTGCGGAATACTTGAGAGTGCTCTATAGGTCTCTGGGTTTCTCTCCGTGGGTAGTTCTCTCAGCCCATCCTGAGAACTCCAGCTTTCTTATTCTCCTCCAGACTCTCAGCTCCTCCTCAACTAATGGAGTCTGCTGGGCTCTGCCTGGGTTCCCCTTCCTGCACCAAGGCCTGGAAACTCTCTCAAGGTGGGGCTCACCTTGTTTCTTGTCAGAGATCACTAGTCCTTTGTTGCCTGATATTGAGTGTCTTGACAATCCCTGTTTTACATGTTTTGCTTTTTGGTTGTCCAGCGGGGAGGGTACATCCAATTCCTGTTACTCCATCTTGAGCTGAATGGGAAGTCCTCTCTATTGTTATTTTTATTAGCTCCTTACATATACAACATTGATTTATTCTTTTCCTAACCTTTTGCATAGAATGTTTAATTCATATAATGTCACTCTTACTGATAATGATATTCTTTTTCCCCCATCACAGCTTTAACCAGAACTCATAAATTTGGCCATACAGGGTTTTTCTTATTGGTGCTTTCATTTTCTCCACACAGAAATTTTTTAAATCCCCAAATGATGGGAGTATTTATTGTTGGATCATTATACCATTGTTTTTTCTAACATTAACTAGCATTTCTAATATTATTCTAACATAACTAACATTTCTAACAATTTCTAACAATTTCTAACATTAACTAACTTGTAGTTTTCCCACATTATGATTAAAGGCTGTGAGGAAGCATACCCCATAGTGGTTAGCAGCTGCATTCTTGAGTCAGAAAGCTAAGATTTAAATCCCTGCTCTGTCTTTCCTGGCCATATGACCTTGGGCAGAGTATTTAAACTAAGGCTCAATTTTTTCATTTGTAAAATTGAGATAATAATCATACCTATTTCAGGTGTTTGTCCTGAGAGTTAAATTAAGGTAATACATGTAAATCCTTTAGCACATAGTAAGTATTCAACAAATCTTAGTTAAAATTTCTATTTGGGAAACTTACAGGGAATTTCTGTGGTCAACTTTTGCTGTTCATCTGGCACTTGCAAGACATGAAAAAGGGTATTCTCTTTAGGTATAAAGTTCAATACAGTAGCACATGCTCTTGATCCCAGCTCCATATCGCCTTGGGTTCCCTCTGAGTTTGCCTGCAGCTGCAAGGGACAATGTGCTGACAGTCCCCTCAAAAACATATACATCTCTTCTTCTCCGCTTGAAGGTGGCCAGCAACGTTTGGGACTTAAAACCCTTGGAGACAATTCTCAACCAGTGAAGGAAAGGGGAAAATAGGTAAATACCCCAGCTTTGCTGTCCCTATAGAGGTCATATCTAAGATACATTCTACATGTTCCTCAAAGAATCTCCCAGAGGAACTGGGCTTTGGTTACCCACAGGCGAAACCTGCCCATTATGCATTGTAGACGGGGCTTTCCTCCTTCCTGGCTCACTGTCCCTGCTCTTTTTCTTGTGCTTCCTGAGATTACCTCCTAAATAAACTATCTGCACAAGACCTCACCTCAGAATCTGTTTTCTGGAGGAATACAGACTAACACAGATATATATGTATTAGATTATCCTAGTAATTGTACAGTTTACATCCACTAAGCAGTGGTTCTCAAATCTCATTTCATATTACAATCAACTGGAGATAAATACATCAAAATTTCTAGGCATTGTCAAATAAAAAACAAATCCAGATTTAGTAAGAAGAGACTATTGGAAAAGATTAATGCAAAGCGGGTGAGAGGGACTGCTGCTGCAAAGAGAAGCTCTGACCATAAGATCTCGAAGGTTAGACAAGAAGAGTTTTTCTTTTATAGAGAAGAATAAACAAGACTAGAAGTGGGGGGGGGGCTAGGTGTGGGGAAGTGGGATGAAAGAGTGACCTAATGGAAGGGTAGATCAGAGAATGTTTCCCCGAGCAGGAATTCTCTGCCTTTAGTGCCCACGGTTCTTGGTCATGCCACTTCGAAGAATGAAGAGGTAGACCAGAAGAGTGGTGGGCAGCAGAGCAAAGTTTACTGAGCAATAGTACAAACCTCCCGGAGGGGGAGTGGGGCCCAAATGGGTTGCCCCTGGAGTTTCTAAGGTTAGGGGGTTTTATGAGCTCTTTTGTGGAACTATCTTAAGCAATCAAGGTGTACTGAGTCAGGCTAATGAGGGCTTTGGTCACATATCTACCTATTAGGTTAATGTCATCATGCTGATGGGGTTTTTTTGCTGACATCTGGGGGCTTACGTCTTAACTGTCCCTTGCCCGTGATAGTGACAAACACTTTGTGGGTTATTGCCTTATTTTAGGGTGTTTTGCAGAAGTCATTTCTGCAAAGGCTGCAAAGCAGAATGCTAGTGCGCTCCTATCTAAGCTGCAAAACAGGATGTTAGTGCTGTTTTATTTTAGCTGTCCTGACTCCATATTTTCTTGTTGGGGACCCTGGCCCTGACTACCTAACTGTCCAACTAACTCCTAACAAGGAGAGATTGTTAAGGAGGAGTTATATGTTGGTTCAGGCTGGGGGTGGGTCAAAGCTCAGGGACTTGGGAGAAGGAAAGAATCTTAACCAAAGTTTGGTTAACAAGAATTTTTTTCTGATTGGTCAGTGGGAACAAGCAGTTCAGCTTATCACTTATGAGGCCACGGGTGGGAACTTAGAGGGTCTGTGCTTAGTCTTGCCATAGGTAAACACGTCTCGCCATGTGAGTCTTACCTAAGTCATATGGGAAAGGATGGTTCTTTGCAGTAATTCTTTTCCAGAACACAAAAGAGGTTCTGTGTGTGTGTATGTGTGTTTCTAAACTGTCACTGTTTTCCAGGAGCATAGGGCTCAGGTAAAATTCAACACTGTCAGGATGAAGCCTGGACAACAATAGTTTCTAGAAGACACCCCCCCCAAGATAATGTATAGATTACAATAAAAGACTTGAGAGACACATCAACTAATTAAAATGTATAAACCTTATTCAGGTCCTAATTCAAACAAAACTTGTTTTTTTTAATGCCATTTATAAAACAATGAGAGATTTTAACACTGAATCTTTGATGAAGTTAAAGAATTGCTGTTTATTTTTCAGGTGTGACAATGATATTGTGCTTACGAATTTTTAATTTTAAAAAAGTGATGATGGTATTGTGGTTATGTTTTTAAAAGATTCCTTATATTTTAGAGCTACTTACTGGACAAAATGTTTATATATTAAAGGATATGGTTTCTGGGATTGCTTCAATATAGTATGGAAAGGGGGAAAAGGGGTAGAGACTTAGCTGGCCATGACTTGGTAAAATTGTCAATGCTGGGGTGGCAGGTCCCCTGGGTTCATTAGGCCAGTCTGTTTACTTTTGCATAGGTTTGAAATAAAAAAGCTTTTCTAAAGAAACCCCCTAATTGTTCTTAATATGCAATCCATGTTGAAAACTGCTTTTCATAGCTTTATTTTTTGTCTGCTCAATGAAAAAAACCTGAAAGAGGTTTGTGAAGGACTCCCCTCCCTTGATTATTACATTTCTATCCATTTCTCCTTGTATTTCCTGTGATGCTTGATTTATAGATGCCATTGCTTTATTATTTATGAAAGATTGCCTTGGAAAAATAACACATGCTCCTGGCAAAAGTAAAGAAAAAAAAAAATCAAGCAATATATAAAGGAGTATAGTGAAAAAAGATTTTTTTCACCTCAAATTCCTAACTTTCAATCCCTTTCCTGAGTCCCAGCCACAATTACCAATTTCTTCTGTCTCCGTTGAGGAATATATATATATATATTTAATATATATAATATATACACATGTGCATATATATATATACATATGCATATACCTGAATGTCTTTTTCTGAATATAATTGGGACCCCATTTTACACTCTGTTTTACACTTTGTTAGACTCCTTGCATTTATCATTTAAATCACTTAAATCTTGTACAGAAAATAGCTACAGTGGAAACTGTGCTGTTTCTGAGAGCTATTTTACAACTCTGTAAATTACAGATAACAATGCAAAGTAGGGCGCCTGGGTGGCTCAGTCGTTAAGCACCTGCCTTTGGCTCAGGTCATGACCCCAGGGTCCTGGGATCGAGTCCCACATCGGGCTCCCTGCTCAGCGGGAAGCCTGCTTCTCCCTCTCCCACTCCCCCTGCTTGTGTTCCTGCTCTCACTGTGTCTCTCTCTGTTAAATAAATAAATAATAAAATCTTTAAAAAAAAAATGCGAAGTAATTCCTGTCTATCAACATGCAAATCAATTCCAGCAAGTGCAGGGACAAGCTCCCCCACCCGTGGAAAAACCAGTTTTGCCCCCATTTTGCTCATTCATTTCAACATTCCTTTACTCCACAGGAATTTGTCCTTCTTTGACTTCTCCTTTGATCCAGTAATGAGATCTGCCTAGTTCCTTCATTATGAGCAAATAAAATCTGCAGCACGTGTTCATTTTATATCTGCATGAGAGTCATGATTTTTATTTTTTTGAGAATTATCCTTTAACAGTGTTTAGCCAATTGGTTGAACGTACAACTCATGGGATGTGAGGAAAATCCAACTTTATTTTTATCTCTCATTGCCCTGTGTGAGTAACTGTCTGGATGTATCAGTAACTCATTTAATCTGTTCCAGTCATTTGCTGATTCAATAAGGCTTTGATAAATATGCTTTTACTTGTGTTTTTAAGTCAAATGTAATTACACTTGTAGGATGACTTTCTAGAAGGACTAAATCACTCTCTGAAGAAATTATACAATTTATCCTCCCACTAAGAGTGTATAAAATGATGGTTTTTCATATTCTCTGAACACAACACATTATCAAACCTTTAGATCTTTTCCAGTCTGGTAGGTGAAAAATGGAATCTTACTTAAATATGTATTTCTTTCATTATGAATTAGATTGGCATATTTTCATACAATGTAAGCCATCAATTTTCTTTCTCTGTAAGCTGCCTATTTGTCCTTTGCCCATTTTTTTCTATTGTTTTGGTATTGTTCATATTAACTTGTAAGCTCTCTTTGGATATTAAGGAAATTGGCCCTCTGTCATGGGTGTTGCAAACATCTTTTCCCACAGTGGGGCCAGGGCCACGGTGAAGAGATGGGGCCAGGCAAGTAGTACAACTCAGTGGGTTCAGAATGTACCTGCATCTAGAAAGGCTGTGTCTCTCACACCTCCTGCCCCCCAGATGTGACTGAGGAGTCCTCACCTTCTCATTCACAGTCCCTCGGCAATGAAGATCTAATTGAAGTGCAAGAAAAAGGGTGCATTGAAAAGTCACCATGGAAACTGCCCCTCCCACAGCATTTACCATTCAAAGGCTTCTACAGGCATTCATGTACAACAAATTAGCAAAGAAAGATTTCCAGACTCACCACCCTAATTTTGAATGCAGTCTGAAGGTGCTTAGAGGCATGAAGAATGCCTGTGGTTTCCATAGGGAGATTACTAGGAAAAGAATAGTCTCCAGTGCCAGCTTCTGTGGAGGATAATTTGTTAAGACATTAGACTGCATTTTGTTTTTGCTGCAATTTTCCATCCTCCCCTACCTTCTGCTGATGGTTGCCAGTTCACAGTGCTTAGTGGGCCTTAAGCCTAAAGACTACCTCCGGTCTTTCCTTTAGTGAAAGTCTGGACTCACTGAAGAGGTTAAACTTGGTGGGAAAGGGTGTGCAGAGGAAAAATCCATTCTCTTTGGAGGGTAGAGAAGTCAATGAAATCAGGAGAAGAGGTTCTGCCAGAGGTGACGACCTACGGCCACTGTTAAAAGCATCTAGGATGGTGACTGCAGGGGAGCAAAATCTGCCATCCCAAAATGTATCTTTGGCATGTGGATTATTTTAGGCTGATTACTTTTTAAGAAACAAAAGGCTCAGGAAGAAGCTTTGCCCTTCCCCCTGACTGCCTATAAGAATTTACACAGAGGACCTGCTCCAGGAAGGGAGTAATCACCATAGATAACTACAGCAGAATATGACTTAGGGGTGGTAGGGCAAAAGGTAGCAAAGTCTGTTTGCGTAAATTCTATGTCCGTTGTTTCTGGATGGTCCAGCAAACATTTATCTTTTTCATCTTCCTATGATTTATCTTCCTTCCTCATGAAGTCCCAGACCACTACCCCCTTCTCCTTAGCTCTAGATAAGCCTCAATTGCCTGACTGACTGTGGGTCTCATATTCTTATGAGTCCACCTATGTATGTAACAAATTTAATTTTTTCCTGTTAATCTGCCGCATGTCAATTGAATTCAGCCAGCCAAAAGAATCTTGAAGGGTAAAGGAAAATTTTTCCTCTGAACAGTGACAGAAACTGATCAATGATGGCTAGTGATCTTAGGGAGGCAGGGATTGAGGCACTGGGATTTCCAACTGTAACAAAAAAATCCCAGTCCCAGTGCAGGAAAAGACCAGAGGCCTGGTCACTTTCAACTGACACTGGGCATCTCAGCCCTAACCACTCTGGCCTGGGACTACTGATGCCTCTGGGTATCTATGGGTGACTCCCAAAATCTATGGGTGACTTATCATGGATCAGGGTGGCTAGGGGAGTCTAAGCAATGACTGAGGTAGACTTTACCATCATTTTGGCTGGCTGAGGGCTCAAAATTATACTTAATATAATTTTAATAATCTCATATGATATATTTATATATATCACATATAAGAGTAAGATTCATACCCAAAGTACTTTTTAGGACTAGCATTTTGGGAAGTTTCAGCCAGTCAGCTAATGTACAAAAGTCCCACCACAAAAAAAGTACATTTGTGATGTAGTTTTAATTTTGTTCTTCCACTTAGTAGGGCTTGTAAATGCATAACTTTTGCTATATTTTCTTTTATTTTCATAATCAATTATGGCTGTTTATGGGAACAAATAGATTTCCTAAAAATGTACTTTGATTATGACATTTTAGCAGTAGGAAATCCATTTTAAGGTTTGATTTTGTCACCTTACAGCCAGTGAGGGCCAAAATCAGGGATGATCTGGATGATTCTCTACTGCCCTCCAGTGGGAAGCTGGATGGAGGTGGAATGTATATGGGAAGCTGGATGGAGACTGGTGTATATTTCTAACATTGGCATGTACAAAATATAGACAGAAAGAAATAAAAAGAACCAAAGGCTGTTTTTCCCCCAGTGTGTTCAGAAATAAGTGAACTGTTGAATGATGAGTCATTTAGTACCACGCCTTCTAAGGCCACATTTAAACCCGAGGAGTTACTGACAAGACATAAAATAGCACACAATTTTTGATGTAAACATCTTAAGCATTCTGAGTCTCTATATTTACTTATATAAAATTGATTTACTTATGCATACTTATGTAGTTATGATGTGGTACTCTATTATATATCAAACATTCTTCTTAGTAGAGAATCATTAAAGAGTTATAAGAAAATGCATGCAGCTCAATTTCTCCGTGTTTCTGATTGGTATCATGGCAGATTTACATTAACAAGTTTATTTAGCACATCTGCGTGAGGTTTAAAATTTGACACTTTTTAAATTGTTTTTAAGGATTTTACTTATTTATTTGAGAGAGAGCATGAGCGAGAGCGCACAAGCAGGGGGAGTGGCAGAGGGAGAGGGAGAAGCAGACTCCCCGCTGAGCACAGAGCCTGATGCAGGACTCTATCCCAGGATCAGGGATCATGCATGACCTGAGCTGAAGACACACACGCTCAACCGACTGAGCCACCCAGGCACCCCAATTTGATACTTTTTAAAATTCATCTTTCAAATATCCAAATTAATGCATTAGGTACTAGCAAATGGTAGTAGTTGCAAACCAAGTCTCCATAGGGTTTCATGTTTGTAAACAAATTTTCAAAACTTATTAATTCCTCTTAAACAACTAAGACAAAAAACATGACAACATTTATGTCTCCCCCCTGGTGATGGCAAATCTGGGGTATGGTACAAAAATATACCTGGTTATCTTCACTTTGTTCAATAAATGGATTGATCATTGAGCCGGAAAACATGCATTTAAGCATGAGGATAAACTGTAAAAAGGCCTTATCATTTCACAGATCTTTTTCCAGGCCGTTGAGAACAAGAGAGGAGGCAAGACCAAAAGGTATGAAATTTCAAGTTGGTTTGAAAACTTTGAAAGGTGATAGAGCCTACATTACATAAAACTTCTGAGATAATCTACCCTAGGAAAATATAGCACCTCGGCAATGTTCCCTGAGCAAGGTGATGATTAAAAATGATACCTAAAATATACTGAACAGTTCCTACATACGAGCTACTGTGCTAAGATTATCTCATTTACCTTCATAAGAACCACATGAGATAGGTACCCTTGTTATTCCATTGTACAAATAAACTGAATATGAGTAACTGGAAGGATCAACCTCCAGAGAAAGACTAAATAAGAACATATCTGGTTTATTTGGAAGTAGAACTCTTCTAGAACTCTAATTTGCTTTTTATATTTACTGCATTTTTATTTAATATGTGTGTGGATTTTTTTTCAGGATTCTAAAGGCAGAGGTCTCAAAATCTGAGAACAATATAATAGGTGTCAAGCCTTCTTACGTTTTGAATAAAGATGCCAATCTGCCCATGCAGGAAGTGCTAAGAGATTGATGAAGGAATTCTGCCAGGATAAGCCTCCTGGCAGTTACACCAGAGAAGACAAAGAATGAAAGAGCAATTGCAGAGGCTGAGGGTGAGAATATCTTTGCAGAGCTATGAAGATGCTGTGACATTTCCCCTCCTTATGGAGGAGAGAGGGTTGTATCAGTTATCTATTACTGTGTAACAAATCATCCCAAAAGGAAGGTACCTAAAACAATAAACACTTACTATCTCACACAGTTTCTGTAGATCAGGAATTTGGGAACAGTTTAATTGAATGTGCTGGCTCAGAGTTTCTCATTAAGTTGCAGTTCAAGATGTCATTTCATTGAGCAAGCTGAGGTCACATGCCTACACTCTCGCTGTAAGAAGGCTAGAAAAAGTGAGTTACTGTCTTTCTCATTTTCTGTAAGCAGTGCTCATCACCACCAAGACACATGGTGGGTAATTCCCCAAACACAGAAAGAGAACTCAAATGGTGGACAACAGAAAATAAAACCACAAAAATGTCTAACTCAGGGGCGCCTGGGTGGCTCAGGCGTTAAGTGTCTGCCTTCGGCTCAGGTCATGATCCCAGGGTCCTGGGATCGAGCCCTGTATCGGGCTCCCTGCTCAGTGGGAAGCCTGCTTCTCCCTCTCCCACTACCCCTGCTTGTATTCCCTCTCTCACTGTCTCTCTTTCTTAAAAAAAAAAAAAAAAAAAAATTTTTAAGATTTTATTTATTTATTTGACAGAGACACAGCGAGAGAGGGAACACAAGCAGGGGGAGCGTGAGAGGGAGAAGCAGGCTTCCCACAGAGCAGGGAGCCCGACGTGGGGCTCGATCCCAGGACCCTGGGATCATGACCTGAGCCGAAGGCAGACGCTTAACGACTGAGCCACCCAGGTGCCCCTAAATAAAATCTTTAAAAAAAAAAGTCTAACTCAAAGTCATCCCTTTGGCTGCCCAACACTGATACAACCACTGCTTTCAATGCTTATACTTCAAAAAAAGTTGCCACTTAAAATGTTGCAAATAGCCTTCATACAAAGATGCACTCACTCTATCACCCTCCAAGAAAGTTAGCCAATGTTTCATCAGTTACCACATCCATCTATATTTCTAAGTCCAGAACCTCTAGTAGATATCCAGTCCTTTGCAATTTATAGGCTAACTAATGAAGTTCACCAAGAGTAGCACACCCCACATACAATAGTGAAGTAGAGGGCAAAGAAAGAAAACAAAAATTAAAACACATAAAAGTGCACATGATACTCTTCAAGAAAGGAGATACAAGTAAAGATGCCAGCTCTCATTTCTTCCCCTGATCATGAGGACTGCACCACTCTTAGTGACTTCCTTTCTCCACCAGCCAATCTGTGTTCCCTTTACCTTGAGCCAGTACCTTCATTGCTAAGGGATCTGTGTATTTGATAGAACTATCTGTTTAAAGGTATAATCACAAACCTATTTCTGCTTGATGATCAGGGTGAATCACTCCAGCCAATACCATAACCTTGCTCTTCTCCTTTTCCTTCTCTTGCCTATCCAGTGACTCAAGACACACAAAATGGTTAGATGGTAGTCTCATCCCCAAATCAATGGAACCATTGCTCAGCTTTTGTTGGGAGAATTCCTTTCTTTGGTAACAGACCTCTAAACAAAACCCAGAATCTCAAAGACTGGCAGTTAAAAAAATTTAATAGCCCTTTGTTCCTAAATCCGTTATTTTTGGATATGGAAGCCTGATGGTTTAAAAACATATCCAGAAGTTCTCTGACCCTTCTCCCATTAAGAAAAGGAGTCTCTGGTTGCTGGAGGAGGCATGGGGTAACTGGGTGATGGACACTGGGGAGGGCATGTGTTGTAATGAGCACAGGGTATTATATAAGACTGATGAATTGCAGTCCTGTACCCCTGAAACAAATAATACATTATATGCTAATTAATTGAATTTAAATAAGTTTTTTTAAAAAGAAAGAAAAGGAGTCTCCTTTGATATAACCAGCCTTAGTGACTAAGTCCTAATGAACTGAATGTAGTTTTGAAGTGACACTGACGGACTTCCACTGTTGGTTTAAAAAGGCATTACAGTTTCCATCCAGATTTCTCTCTCTGGGGATGTTTTGCCCTTGGCACCCAGCTACTATGCTGTGAGGAACCAAATAGCACTGTGAAAAGGCCACGGGTAGGTGTTCTGGCCACAGACTCAGCATCAGTCCCCAGACATGTGAAAGAGCGAAACTTCAGATGATTTTAGCCCCCAACTTTTTGGCTGCCCCAGCTGGCATCAAGTGGAAAGTGGAACATAGATAAACTGTCCTCACTGAGTCCTGCACAAGTTATGGATTTGTAAGCAAAGTAAATGTTGTAGTTGTTTTAAACCATTAAGTTTTGGAGGTGGTTATACAACAATAGACAGCAAGGACATGAAGGAAAAGTACTAAATATTGGACACTAGTTCAAGCGTATGCTGCAAAAAGGGTTATCTCCCAGAAGGCACTATAACTAAGTCTTCAATAAGACATGTGCTTCTTGGTGATAGACAATACAATTAGACCAATGAATTCTATGGGCAATAGCCCATTGCATTATTTCTTTCACTACAGAGTGAGTTTCATGGTCAGAAGCTATATGGTGTCAGACACAGTGATTGTGTATAAAACACTCAATAAATCCCCAGATGGTGGCACTGACAGCAGCACAGCAAGCAGAGAAGCAAATCGAAATCTACAGTAAGCAATTTCAGAGAGAAAAACAACTATTCTCTCGCAGTGACTGGGTAGGGCCAAAGGAATTGACTTGCCTCTGAGTGGCTGGCTGGTCCTCCTGGAGCAGGGGGTATCTCATCAACTCAGAACTGGTCATTGCTGCTGGCAACTTGAACACTCAACAGTGGTTTGGTGATCCTAGGCATAGCTCCAATCCTGCTATCATTTCCATTTCATTCATGAGTCCACTGAGCAAGCAGTGAGCCTGGAAAAGGAGGCTGAGTTTCCTCCACAGAGCAGTTCATTTCATCCTTATGATTCATAAGATTCATTGTGCTAGGTCCATCAGCATAACCCCTCCCAAATATTCCTTGTCACCAGTTCTCCAATCTTGCTCTTTCCGATGTTCTTGACCACCTGGTCAAACAATTAGCTTTGCACCATGAATTATTACCCAAGGCCAACACTCCTTTCAGGCAAAGTGAAATTCTGGACATCCTGCTGGACATTCTGCACATTAAAAGGACTTCATGACTTCAATGCTCTTTGGATCCAAAGTGGAACGCCAACAATCTCACAATGCATTTCTCGCAGGTACCACCATATTGTGCAGAGCAACAAACCTGAACAATGCCTGGCACATCATGGGTACTCAACAGACATTTGTTGAATCATTCTTTAAAAATGCAGATCATAGGGGCGCCTGGGTGGCTCAGTCGTTAAGCAACCGCCTTCGGCTCAGGTCATGATCCCGGGGTCCTGGGATCAAGCCCCACATCGGGCTCCCTGCTCCGTGGGAAGCCTGCTTCTCCCTCTCCCACTCCCCCTACTTATGTTCCCCCTCTCACTGTGTCTCTGTCAAATAAATAAATAAAATCTTTAAAAAAAAATAAAAAATAAAAAAAATAAAAATGCAGATCATAACTAACTAGAATTTAAATAAACATTTGGAAGAAAAAAAATGCAGATCATTTCCCTCCCTCCCCTCTTTAAACTCCTTCAACAGCTTCCTATTGCTCTAGAAGATCCTGTTGGGTGTAGTCTCTGCCTTTTCCTTCCCCTTGTTCTCTGAACTCTAAACATTCGTCCTCAATTCTTGGAATGTTCCATGCTCCCTCCTGCCATAAGACCTTTGCTCAGACTGTACCCTCTCCTTGCCAAATTAACTCCATTCTCAGATCTTGACTCAAGGATTCCTTCCTGTCTTTTTTTTTCTTTCCTGTCTCATAACTATTTTTCTTCACTATACTTAACTCCATAGTTATTTATGTGTTTAATTAATTCCTGCCTTACCATGGGACTCTAAGTACTATGATTATGTGCACTCACCACTGGATCCCCAGCACCTAATATATTGCCTGGCATTTAACTAAATAGTATTTTGCTGAATGAACACATGAATAAATGAATGAATGTGTCTATAATAAAATGTAGTATATGTAATTTATCTCCAAGTTATCACTGCCAGTTTTGCTTAAGAAGCTTTCTGCTATCAGTTCCTACTCCTCGAATTCACATTTCTTTATTAATTTAAAAAGGCATTTGTCTAGACAAGAACTTTCCTAAGCATCGTTCTATACTAGCACTATGCAACAGAAATATGTGAGCTTCATATGTAACTTCAAATATACTATCAGTCACATTATAAAAACTAAAAAGAAATAATCTTACTATGTTATTTAACCAGTATTTCTGAGACATCATTTCAATGTGAGATTGATAAAAAATATTGATGAAATATTTTATATTCTTTTCTTTATCCTGTCTTTGAAATTTGAGTATTTCAGTTTCATCATACCTCAGTTTGAACTAGCCATATTTCAAGTGCTCAGGAACCACACATGCCTAGTGGATGCTGTATGGGACAGTGCAGTTCTATAGAAATCACTTTCACAAGGAGTCTGACCATCCTCAGCACCTAAAATCAGTGCCAGGAAAGCATTCTTAAGTCAAACTTTCATCCAGAAGATCTAACTGTCCCAGTATAAGAGATGATTTAAACCAGATACAAGAGTGAGCCCCAACTCCTTCAGGATTCATTAACTTAGAACGTTGTCTCTAGGAACAATTTAATGTTCATCTTCCTATAAAATACTTTTTTTTTTTTAAAGATTTTATTTATTCATTTGAGAGAGAGAATGAGAGAGAGAGCACATGAGAGGGGGGAGGGTCAGAGGGAGAAGCAGACTCCCTGCCCAGCAGGGAGCCCGACGCGGGACTCGATCCAGGGACTCCGGGATCATGACCTGAGCCAACCGAGCCACCCAGGCGCCCTCCTATAACATACTTTATCTCTTATTTATTTAAATAGAAACTTTGCTCCTCCTTAAGGTATGGGCCACCTTCTTTGCCAGCCATTCTATTTCTCCTCCTTCAAAGCCAATTTATAATTCTCCATTTTTAGGTACTTCATGGCAAATCTGTCCGTTCCCTTGGCTGCCTAGGAAAGTTGGCGGGGGGTGGGAGGGGGTGGGGGGTGTCTGTCCAAGCCTCCCATGTCCAGTATACATTCTTTCAGTCTTCGTTATGCCTGCTTAGACCTCTGGAGGAGGCACCCCAGAGAGCAGCGCAAGTCATGGTTTAAGGCCCAGAGCTGGAGTCGGACTGCTCCTTCAGTCCAGAAAGTGGCCCTCTCTCTGCCAGCACTATACGCACGCAACGATTTTTAGGTGCTTCAACCTCACCCGAGAGCCACTGCCCACAGCGACAAACAGCATTAAGTGAGGACAAGACAAGCCCGACCTCGGCTTCACCACCTGCCCTTGGATAAAGGGAAAGAGGCGGGATATCCGCCCGGTCGGGAACACTTCCGGAAGTGACGTAGCAGTGTCAACATGCAAGATGGCGGCCCATCACCGGCAGAACACGGCAGGGCGGAGGAAAGTGCAGGTATGGGAGTCCCGCTCCTCGACCTCCTGGACGTGGCCTGCGGCCCCGGGCCCACCTGCAGCAAGCAGATGCCTCGGGCCACGGTCGTCCAGGGTAGCGGCTTGGGGAGAGCGGGACAGGGCGCGGCCGGCGGTGAGGGGTGGGGCCGCGGCGCTAACGGCTTGAGGAAGGGGCGGGGGGCGGCTGGCTGGGCCGGCCTGGGCCCAGTCCCGGGACCTTAGAGTGCGGGGTTTGGAGCTAGGGCTTGCCGGACTCCAGCTCTTTCGTAGGCTGGGGCTTGCGGGATCTGGATGGGCTCGTTTCCCGCCCACCTGCCTCCCCCTTCCCTTGCTTTTCACCAAAACGCTCTGCCCTATCCGCGTCTGAGCCGAGGCCTGCGGGCACTTCCCCGGCGGCGGCGGAATGGGCCTGTGCGGGGGCGTGGCGGGGCGCAGATGGCTCTGCGGGGTTTCTGCGGAGGATTCGGCACAGGGGAGCCCTCTGCTTTTTATTTATTTTTTTTCTTTTTGCGGAAGCTTTGTCCCTTGTGAGGTGGAAACGACGTGGAAGTGTGCTGGTGTTAGTGGGGAAATTATCATTTTTATTAATTTTCTTCATCTTCATTGTGCATCCTTGATTCTTTCCTGTTTCTAATGATTTATTTTCCAAGGGTAAAGAGTTATCTAACCCTTTCGTGTTTCTTTATGCCTTCATGAATCCACTTTTATTTTGGGTACGATTAAGGGTTATCGCTACCTAGTATTTTCAGCTGTGCAAGGAGTAAAAGCCCTATTACAAGTGTTTACCTGCAAGTAAATTGTATATAGAGTGACGGTTTATGTGCTTATTCATTAAACGTTTACCGAGCACTTAGTTTAGTCCCAAAGATGTGCAAAGAATTGAGACAGTATGGGAATAAGTAATACCCAGGATCTCTTTATGAAACACATTATATGTAGTTCTACAGATTGAAATCGATTGTTTAATAGGTAAACAGGACAAAGTGATCCTTCAGTAAGGTAACCCCAGCAGTGGCTGTAGGCCATTGTCTTCTGGGCAGTTTACTTATTTGTTTTATTGATCTCATTGATCACTGAGCATTCACTAGATGTCTCTGAATTGAGTGAAATTAATAAGAATCTAAAATAGCTTACCCTGTTAGGTGATTTTTAAATGCATCAGTAACAGGATTTAAGTAACCCCAGCATCCAAGCCAGGTGGGTGAGAATATGTGCTGTGGACTAAAATGTAATTCAAAATTGTCTTAATTGTCTTCTAGACACTAGAGTGGTACACTTCTTAGCGTAGTTAAGGAGAGTTAATCAGGCATCTGTTACTTGCATTTAAATTTAAAGGCCATATAAAAGTACAAGATGAGGAAATGTAAATTCACCACAGTGTGTATGGAAAAATTGAGTGTTTTAATAAGCTGAATGTGAGCCATCACATGTTGAATGAGGGAGATAATTCCATTCTTTGCTGGTCATAGTACAAAACTACAGTTTGGGGTTCAGCACTTAGTACCTTGTTCTTGATAGGTCTAGCAATCAGATTGGTGAAGTAACCTGAAACTATTTCCTATGAAGAGCATCAAAAGAACCAATATTAGCCTGCTGAAGATAGTTGCTTTCAGAATTTATCCCCAAGGTATAGAACCAATGTGAGAAGCTACAGAGATTGATTGTATCTCAGTGTGAGGGAGAACTTTTGTTTATGGAAGTGTTTTTCAAACTAGTACATGTTCGTTCCCCAAAAAACCCCACAAACAATACAAAGGTATAAATGGTAATTGTCCTCTACTCTTCGAAGAATGCTACTGTGGACGGTGTGATATATAACCCTAGACCAGTTTTTTGTATTTTGTTTTACTCTGAGCACTGTTGGCATGTTGGGCTGCCTGATTTTTTATTCTTTATGGGGGGGTTGGGAGGGGGTTCTATGCATTATAAGTTGTTCTGCATCATCCTGGCTTCTGTCTACTAGATGTTAGCATCTATCCAGTGTTGACAACCAAAAATAACTAGATACTTTCAAATGTTTGCGGGAGGGTAAAATTGCCCCTGGTTGAAAACCAATGTTCTATACCTCTTTGTGCATGTGTACCCAACTTACGTGATTTTTTTAAACTCTAAACAAAGTCATAGTATTTATTGTTCAGTGTCTTGCTGTTTGTCAAAATTTTAAATACACATTCCCATTGACCCAGCAATTCCTCGTCTAAAAAATTGTTTTACAAAAGTGCACATGAGGGGCACCTGGGTGGCTCAGTTGGTTAAGCGTCTGCCTTAGGCTCAGGTCATGATCCCAGGGTCCCTGGGATTGAGCCCTGCATCAGGGCTCCTTGCTCAGTGGGGAGTCTGCTTCTCTTTCTCCCTCTGCCCCTCCCCCAGCTCATATCTCTCTTGCTCTCACTTAGATTAGGTTAATTTAAAAAAGTTTGAAAAGTGCATATGCATATATCTCTCTAGTTGTACAAGAGTGTTTATTTTAGGAATGCTGTCATTGTGAAAAAAATCTCAATGTCCAACAGTAGTCACTTAGCAGATAAATACACTTACCTAGTGGATTAATTTGCAGTTGTTAAAAAGATAAGCTTGATCTGTATTATTAAAAAGGAATGGTGTCCAGAAGTCAAAAAAACAAGTCAACATAGCATAGTCCCATTTCCACAAAGGAAATAATGTGTTTTATTTATTTATTTTTTTTAAAGATTTTATTTATTTATTTGAGACAGAGAGAGTGAGAGGGAGGAGGGTCAGAGGGAGAAGCAGACTCCCTGCCGAGCAGGGAGCCCGATGCAGGACTCGATCCTGGGACTCCAGGATCATGACCTGAGCCGAAGGCAGTCGCTTAACCAACTGAGCCACCCAGGCACCCCGGAAATAATGTGTTTTAAACATCTGGAAGGCTATTAACAGTGATAGTCTCTATGTATTAGATTATGTGATTATGGGTAAGGCAGGAAATGGGATATCTTTTATTTTAAAATATATATTAATTTTTATATTTTTGAGCTTTTTACAACATTCTTTGTTTTTATAAATAAAATCTTTCCATTTTGGAGAAAGTGTACATGGCTACCTAAATATATTTTGCCTCTTGGCTGTCTTGTACCAAGAGGCAGTAGCCCTGAGCTTCATTATTAGGCCAAAAAGAACCCTTGAGATTTATAATATTGATAAATAACCAGTGGAGAGGGATCCAAACATACTGCTTATTAATTATAGACATAATGAAGAATGAGCACATGTCCTACCATCTTCATTCAACTTCTCAGCAGCCTGGAGGTGAGTATGAGGGGGAGGGGTGAATTTGTGATTGGCAGAAACATGATCAGACAATCAAATGTATGAATTCAAATAGATGATGCAGATTTTTTCCTGGTACTCAAGATATCAAAACAAGTCTCTTCACTCCCTGGTGGTCCCTTACTGTTATTATTTTCCAACAACCACAGTCTATTGGTTGACTCACTCTCTTTCTCTCTCTCTCTCCTACTTCCTCCCTCTCCTTCTCTTGCTCTCTCCATCTTTCCTTCAACTTGCTTCAGAATTCTTGGAATAAGGTTGTCACTGCTATTCCTGGTTTAGAAGCAACAACCATGCCCTAGTATCCAGTGATGTTTCAAGTATATACATACGTGGCCTTCCATAACAGGATTCTTTTCCTTGGAAATGACCCCAAATCCAGCTTAACCAGGCTTACGTAATAAAAGACATGTATTGGCTCAGGTAAATGAAAAGTTAAGAGGTGGTGCTGGTTTCATGCAAATCTTGAACCAGCAGGCCCACTGTGACTCTCTAACCTAAGAAGTGCTGTAAAGTCAGCTTTACCATTGAGCTGCTGATGAGTTATCTTCTATTCCCAAACTCTCAGCTCTAGGCCTTCCCTCTTGGTCGCTGTCCCATCCCAGTCCTCATGTCTGTTCACACAGTATTCAAGGCTACAGTCTCTTAAGTAGCTCCTGTACATTTTCTTCTAGGATTTGCTTGCCTTGAGGAGCAGAAATGGGTAATGGAGAGGCAACCAACAAAGGTCTCTTTTATCAGTACTTACCTTTTTTCTCTGCCGAATATTTAGTTATTCCAGACCTATTCAGAACTCAGTATGGGTCCTTATTTCTGATTCTGAGTCCAAGTTCTGGGTTGGTTGTTTAATCTTTGAGACTTTTTTTTTTTTAAAGGAAGTAGAATGATGCCAAATCCTGACTTCTCAAGGAAAGACCCTTACAAATTAGCTGTATGTTCAAGATGAGTTACTTTTTATGTAGGATGGGTAGTAAAACAAATTATACCAATATGTCATCCATTGGAACAGAGGTCAGTAAACTTTTTCTCTAAGGGGTCAGATGGTATGTATTTTAGGCTTTGCAGGCCATTTTACTATGTCATAACTACTCAACTCTGCTATTACAACGTGAAAGCAGCCATAGACAATACCTAAATGAATAGATGTGGCTGTGTTCCAATAAAACTTTGTTTACAGAAACAGGCTTTGGCCTGGATTAGGACTATGGGTGGTTTTTTACTAACCCCTGGAGGAGTTTTACTAATGCCCCCTGACCAGGAGAAGTCAAGCTAGAATTTGTCATATTTTTATCTGCAAGACTGCTTTTTAGAATAGTTTTTAAAATCAGCACTCTTGAAATTAGGTACAAGTAGAAAGTAATGGTCCACAGGATTGAACAGGGAAAACAGATGTGAGAATTACTGCTATCTGGCCAATATTTTCTTGGCCAAATTTAGCCTGATTTAGCCTGATAGCTGGAAGTAGCCTTACACTAAAGAGCTGTGTGATTCCACTTATAGAATGTTATAGAACAGAGAACTAATCTGTGGTGAAAAAAGTCAGATCTAGATTGCCTAGGAATGGGGTGTAGAGGTTGGGAAGCAGAGGAGGGAACTTTCTAGGGTGGTAATAATGTTCTTTGTCTTGGTAGGGGTTTATATTAAACAGATCCATACATCTGTTACAAGTATCTGTGTACACATAAGATTTCTACATTTCATTGTATGTAAATTTTACCTTAAAAGAGGAGCCATTTAAAAAAAAAAAAAGGGAGCCACAAATAAATAATGAACTCTAAATGATGATATACATGTTGAAGTGCTTAGGGGGAAGTGGTATTGATGACGTGCAACTTATTTTGAAAGGCATTGAAAATAACAGGTCAAGTGGTTGGATGGGTATGAGATAAAGCAAATCTAAACTTAATTGTAGAATAGTTGTGGGTATATGGATATTTGCTGTGTAACTCTTTCAACTTTTGTATGTGTTTGAAATTTTTGTAATATAATATTGGGGGAAAATAAGCTTTAAAGGTTAAAAAATGGTTAGTGATAAGCAGCAGGAGGAGGGGGAAATTTTAGTTGTGGTGGCCAGAGAAGGCCTTGCTGAGAAGCTGACTTTTGAGTAAGGATCTGAAGGAAATGAGATTGCCATCTGGAAGAGCATTCCAGTGAGAATATCAGATGCAAAAGTCCTGTTTGGGAATGCACCTGGCTTATTTGTGAAACGCTAATGATGCCTTTGTGGCTGGTGTGGAGTGAGCGAGGGAAGAGGAGCAGGAGATGAAATCAGAGAGATAACTGCAGGCCAGATCTTTTAGAGAACTACAGGTCGTAGGAAGGGCTTTGGCTTTTGCTCTTGAGTGAGATGGAAAGCAGTTGGTGAATTTGGAGCGGAGGAATATACACAATATATATGGGTTTTAATGGGACCAGCCTGGCTGCTGTATTTGGAACAAACTGAAGGTGAGCAAGGGCAGAGCAGGGGGACCAGTAGCTATTTAAGAAATCCAGGTGATAGTGCTCCATGCAGGCTAGTGAGATTTTGGAAGACTAGATGAGACAAATTGAAGTAATGATGGCATCAAGGTTTTTGGCCTGAGTGACTGGAAGAATGGAGTTGCCATTAACACCCATCAGTGAGGGAGACCACAGGAAAAGCTAGTTTGGAGAGGACTATTGGGAGCTTGGTTTGGGCAATGCCACAATTAAGATACCTGTTAGACAACCAAGTGGAGGTGAGTCAGTGCACATGGTGGGGGGGCGGGGCTGGGGAAATAGCCCAGAGTGCCTCCTTTGTGAGCCTGAAATGCTTTATTTGTTTTTTTAAGATTTTATTTATTTGATGGAGAGAGAGAGAGAGCACACAAGCAGGGGGACCGGTAGGCTCCCTGCTGAGCAGGGGGCCTGATGAGGGCTAGATCCCAGGCTCAGTCCCAGAACTCTGGGATCGTGACCTGAGGGGAAGGCAGGTGCTTAACCAACTGAGCCACCCAGGCACCCCGAGCCTGAAATGCTTTGAAGTATCCCTTCTTTTCTTAAAAAGATGGTGAATTTTGTACTTATTCTATGATATATCCGTATTTGTTTTCATATAAAAAATTGTTACTGTGATAAGCAGAATTCCCCCCCCCCCGCCACCCCCCAGCAGATGCCCATGCCGTAATCCCTGGAACTTGTGAATATGTTATATTGCATGATAAAAAGGACTTTGCAGATGTAATTAAGGTTACAAACCTTAAAGGGGGGATTATCCTGCTTTATCCCAGTAGGCCCAATTTAATCATGTGAGCCCTTAAAAGCAGAGAATGTGGGGCGCCTGGGTGGCTCAGTCGTTAAGCGTCTGCTTTCAGCTCAGGTCATGATCCCAGGGTCCTGGGATCAAGCCTGGCATTGGGCTCCCTGCTCAGCAGGGAGCCTGCTTCTCCCTCTCCCACTCCCGCTGCTTGTGTTCCTTCTCTCGCTGTGTGTCTCTCTGTCAAATAAAAGTCTTAAAAAAAACACACAGAGAATGTTCTTCCAGTGGACACAGAAGTCAGATTTGAGGCACTAGAGGGACCCTTTTTTGTAGGAGAGGGCACATAGAAAGTATGAGAAGGACTACAGGCAGCCTGTAGGAGCAAGGATGGAACCTTGGCTGATAGCCGGCAAGGAAACAGGACCTTCAGGCCTACAACTTGAATGAGCTTGGAGGCCAACTCTCCTAGAGCCTCCCGGGAAGGAACACAGAGCCATCAGTCAACTCTTGTCTATATTGGTCTTGTCTATATTGAGAGCAGAGGATCCAAGCTCTGTGTGGACTTCTGACCTTCAGAATTGTGAAATAATAAATGGGAGTTGTTTGAAGCCATTAAATTTGTGGTAATTTATTATGTCAGCTATAGAAAACTAATCTGATTATCATGAAATTAAAATAATCAAGGATAGTTTCTCTCCTGATTGCCTCTACTGTAGCCTCTGGCACATTACCAATAACTCTAGGGGTATTTAAGCTTGAGATGCAGAGACAGATCACATGAAGTTTAGTGGATCGTCCCCATTGTCTGATTTCTTTATTTTGGGTCCCAGACAGTTGCTGGGGAAATTAATCAAACAGTGCTTACTAAGCCAGCTACAAATACTTAAGAGTGTAACCTAACTGGGTACTTGCTGCTGGGGCACTGCCATATTCTTCTCCTTGTTTGTCCCTTTACATGTTTCTTCCAAAATGCATAGCTCCTACCAAAGGTCTGGCTTCCCGTCCCTTGCAGAGTTCTTAAAGTACCCTCTGCTCTTCCCTCTGCCCACTTTTTTTAAGCAAATTAAAATGGTCAGATATGAGTCTTCGTCTCTGCTTTTGCCTGTATTCTTGACTGTTTAATGAGGTTTTTCCAGGACTTTGCTCACTCATTCATTGCTACTATCTCCAGCACCTTCTGCTTTTCTTTTTCTTTTACTTCCATCTCTTCTGCCTACAAAGCTTACCTAAATCTTGGGGGGCTGGTGGCAGCAAACTTCATTTAACTTACTGTGACTTCTCTTATATTCTTTCTCCACTAGAATGAAAGCTCCTGGGTTGCCTGGGTGGCTCTTTTGGTTAAGGGTCTGCCTTCAGCTGAGATCATGATCTCAGGGTCTTAGGATTGAGCCACGTGTCAGGCTCCCTGCTCAGTCGGGAGTCTGCTTCTCCCTCTACTCTTCCCCCCTGCTCATGTGCTCACGCACTCTCTCTCAAATAAATAAATAAATATCTTAAAAAAAAAATAAAAGAATGAAAGCTCCAGGAGGACTATTGTGCCCACTCACAAAATCCTCAGTGTTTAGAATTGAGCCTGGCCACTGGTGGATGCTTCATCAATATTTGTTGAAAGAACTGCATCCTGTTTTTCTTTTATCTACGGCCATTTTTATTTTATTTTATTTTAGTTATTTATTTGAGAGAGAGAGTGAGTGAGAGAGAGGGCACACAAGCAGGGGCAGAGGAAGAGGGAGAAGCAGACTCCCCTGCCAAGCAGGGAGCCCGACTCGGGGCTTGATCCCAAGACCCTGGGTTTATGACCTGAGCGAAAGGCAGACGCTTAACCGACTGAGCCACCCAGGTGCCCCAATTTTTTTTCTTTAACAATAGGTTTTTAGGGGTGCCTGGGTGGCTCAGTAGGTTAGGTTGTCTGGCTTTTGGTTTTAGCTCAGGTCATAATCTCAGGTCATAAGAGATCAAGCCCCTCATTGGACTCCATGTTGGGCATGGAGCCTACTTGGAATTCTCTCTCTTCCTTTGCCTCTGCTCCTCCCCTCCCCCTTGCTCTGTCTCTCTCAAACAATAAGTTCTTAATGTGATATGTCTTGGAATATATCAGCGTATACAGTTCATTTTCTTTTCTTATATTTTGTAAGATTTTATTTATTTGAAAGAGCACGCACGAGAGAGAGGACAAGCAGGGGGTGCGGCAGAGGGAGAGGGAGAAGCAGGCCCCTGGCCGAGCAGGGAGCCGACACGGTGGTCAATCCCAGGACCCTGGGATCATGACCCGAGCCTAAGGCAGACGCTCAGCCAACTGAGCCGCCCAGGTGCCCCTCATCTTCATTCTTTAATGACCACTTAGAATGGATAATTTATCTAGTCATTTCCTTTTTGAAGATACTATTGCTGTTTTGTCCATCATACTAAAATTTACTAAAAAAAATTAATAGCAGTTAAAAAATAGTAAAGGAGGCCTTAGAAAAGTAAACAAAAGGACAAAGATCCATAATATAGAAAGCATAAAAGATGAAGGATCAGTTTGAAAGTTCCAACATCTGACTGATGGGGGTTTAAGAAGGAGCAGAGGAAACATTATTAATGACTTGATAGAAGAAAGTTTTTCAGAGCTGAAGTGCTGCAAGCTTCTAGGTTGAAAGGACTTTCTCAGTGCATAGCAAAATTAATTGATAAGGACCAAAAACTAAGTAAATAAAGCAGCAAGAAAATAGAGAAGATCCTATACACTTAGGAGTGAGGGGAGTGGGCAGGTGGCGGTACAGGAAAGAATGAAAATGAGATCATTTTAGAATGGAATGAAACAGAATGGCATTGAATTCAGTGGCAACACTGGGTGCTGGATTGGAAGTTGGAGCAGTGCCTTCAGAAGCAGAGGGGTTTTTCTACATGGACTTCTTCACCCAGCCAAATCCAGTGTAGAGGTAAAGACCTTTTTAGGCTTGTGAGGGCTAAAATCACCTCCCGTGCACCTTTTCCTGTGTTAGTTTCTTGAGGTCCTGGGAATGTGCTTCAGCAAAACTGGGGAGTGAACACAGAAGGGAGGAGACGTTGGAATTCAGGAAACAGTGGCTCAAACCCAGCCCAGAAGAGCAGTAAAGGGAAGCATCAAAGGTGACAGCTGTGCCAGCAGACAGGGCAGGTGGCCTGGGCCAGAGTGAGAAGATGTGTGTTTCTGAGAGAAGACTTTTGGGCAAAGTGGGGTGGTCCGGGCTCTTGCTAGAATATCTCATGTGGTGCTACAATGAAGGGGAGGTGAAGTTAAAGTAGAGGAAAGCATTGAAGAAGGAAAGAAAGGGAGAATGCCAGGGAAAACAAAAAGCTCTCTAAGAAAGGAAATGTATTCATGATATAGTTCTTGGCTAGTCAGTAGACAGCAATTACAAAGTCAAACAGTGTAGCTAGTACTGGTGATTTACTCACCCCAAAATCGAAAATTGTGGTATATCTGTATCAGAAGAGTAGAGGGAGGAGTTACTGAGAGTAGTCCAGAGCTAGATCCCAGTCTATCATAGCCTGAGTAAATAGATAATGTCTAAAATGGAAGGTTGTAGGATAAGCACAGTATTTTTGAGAAACGGAGTAACTCTTCAGAAACAACCGAGAGTTGAAATTTGTTACCCCTAGGAATTAAGACTGGGTATGGGGAGTCTTACCCAGACAACAGGGAGATGGTTTTTCATTAGGGTCTTTTTTTTTTTTTTTTTTTTTTTAAGATTTTATTTATTTGACAGAGAGATACACAGCGAGAGAGGGAACACAAGCAGGGGGAGTGGGAGAGGGAGAAGCAGGCTTCCCGCTAAGCAGGGAGCCTGATGCAGAGCTTGATCCCAGGACCCTGGGATCATGACCTGAGCTGAAGGCAGACGCTTAACAACTGAGCCAACAGACGCCCCTCATTAGAGTCTGTTCAGTATTACGGTATTTGATCTTCTGAATACAGGCAAGAATTAGTTGGACAGAAATTAAATTATAAATTCAAAAAACTAATACATGTCTTATCGTAAAATGTTCATACCATATAAAAAAGGCACAAGTGAGTGACAATCACCATAATTCCATCACTCAGGAATAACTACTGATAGTTTTATGTATGTATATCCTTCCAAACTTACATAGTTGTTTTAAAATACACATTTAAAATTCTGCAACATTTTTATAATATTTATTATTCACTGCTGTATTGGACATATTTCACTTCAAAAAAACACATCATGGCTTTCTTCCCATGTTGGTCAGTCTAGATCTATATCAACATTTTTTTTTAAAGATTTTATTTATTTATTTGACAGAGACACAGCGAGAGAGGGAACACAAGCAGGGGGAGTGGGAGAGGGAGAAGCAGGCTTCCCGCTGAGCAGGGAGCCTGATGTGGGGCTCGATCCCAGGACCGTGGGATCATGACCTGAGCCGAAGGCAGGTGCTTAACGACTTGAGCCACCCAGGCGCCCCTACATCAACATTTTTAATGATTAAGTAGCATTCTCTTTTATAAGGTGTGTGCCAAGATTTACCCAACTAGGATACTTCTAATTCTTTGCCATTTTTAATCAGACATCTGTAGTAGATACCCTTGAAGAGGTAGGCCTGGATTTGTTTTGCTAAGAATTACTTTCCACCTGGAATTAGGACCTGACAATCATGTTGTTATTCTCTGACCCTTTCCCACTGGACCAATCACATAATCTGCCAGAAATGTGAACATTAAGATTCCTATTTGCAACATAGTCTCCACTATGAAATGTACTGAGAGAAGCAGATAAGGGGTCTTGGAGCCCCAGAGAAAAAGAGATTGAGAGAGATTGAAATTGGCATCGAAGGCATCTTGGTTCCGATGGTTTTCCAGTGTCTGATTCATGCAATAATATTTATTGTGTGTCTTTTATGTGCCAGACACTCTAATGAGGCACAGTGATAGAAGGAACAAGGCTGACAAGTTCCTTACCCTCTTGAAGCTTTTATTCTGAAGGAGAAGATACAACAAAAAGAAATACAGAGGGTGGTAAGAACTGTGCAAGAAATTAATAGGGTAAGTGATGGAGGAAGGAGATCAGGGGATGCCCTTCAGAAGAAGTGACTTTTCTGCTAAGACCTGAAGGGCCAGGATGAGCCAGACAAGATAAAAGCCAGGGGGAGGGTATTCCTGTGGGGATCGTTGAGGAGGGGGATGTTTTTGGCACAGGGAACAGTAAATACTGAAGCCCTGGTGTGGGTGGAAAAGAGCTTGATGTGTTTGAGGAACAGAACAGAGTTTGGGGTGACTCTCATGAAAGAAGCTAGGGGGTGTTTGAGGTGAGTGTGAAGAGGCAGGATAGATCCAAAGCATGTGAGGAATTCGGACTTTTAAATGCAGTGAAAAACCTTTGGAAGACTTCAGCAGAGAAGTGCCATGATTTTATTTTAAAAATGTCTCTTATGAATCATGACCATATTTCCTGCCCTTGGACTCTGATAGATATCCTTGTTTTTTTTTTTTAAATTCCCTCCCTCTCTCTTTAAGCTGATTTGAGTAAGTATTACAGTTAGTTGCACCCAAAAGACTAGGCCAAAAACAACAGTCTTGTCTTTGTGCATATAACCCTGGCCCTTTTCATGTCTTTATTTATGTGTTTGTTGGCATTTTCTTTTCTTTTTAAAAAATTTCCTCTTGGTGATCTTTATTTCTCTGTCAGAGAGTTTGACGACTTCTTACTGTTTTGTATGGACTCTTTGTAGGTTCTTAAGAGTTTTATCTTTCATACTTATTTCATTATTTTCCCAGACTTTAGATGTTTGCCTTTTAACCTTGTTCATCTTATTTTTTGACGATCAGAGTTTTGTTTGGTTTTCCCTGAATAACAGCATTATTGAGATAAAATTTATGTGAACTCAACCTGTTAAAGTATACGATTCAGGGCTTTTTCGTAAATCCATAATGTTGTACATTGATCACCTAATTCAGAGACTTTTGTCACCCCAGAAATAAACCTCATACCCATTAGCATTCACCCCCATTTCCCTCTCCTCCAAGTCCCTGGCAACCACTAATGTACTTTCTCTTTCTGTAGATTTATACCTGTTGTGGACATTTCTTGGAAGTATACTCCTATATAGGTGGCCTTTTGTGACTGGTCTCTTTTAACTTAGCAGAATGTTTTTAAGATTCTGTCAGTGTTGGAGCCTGTCTCAGTACTTCACTGCTTTTTATGGCTGACTGAGATTCCATTGCACAGATAGACCACATTTTGTCTATCTGTTCATCAGTTGGTGGGCAGTTGAGTTGTTTCCACTTTTTGGCGGTTGTGAATAATGCTGCTGTGAGCAGTTGTGTACATCTGGAAGGTTTTGACTTGTGTTGGTCAGAGCAGCATTGGTCTTTTTCTTTGAAAAGATTACCCTGTTTCTTGTCATATTAGCAGAACCTTCTCTATGTAGAGATTATACATATTTGCCTGTCTTTTAAAAATATTTTTATGATTAAATTGTTAAATTTCAATCTTTAGTTCATATGCAAATTCATTTTGGTTTAAGATTTGGAGAAAGGATATAATTTTTCCCAGTGGAATCACTAGATGCTTAGATAACTTATTAAAGAGGTTATCATGCCCTCATTGATTTGAAACACTACGTTTATATCAAAATTAAAAATTTGTAGTAGGAAAATATGTGTCCAAATTTTGTTTTATTCTACTGATCCTTTTTTTCTATATTCCTGTTGTGGTACTCCATTGTAATTCTCGTAGCTTTACCTTTTAAAACCTTTAAAGAATATCCTTTCATTTTTAAAAAATGGGTATTCCCCTGGAGACATTGTACTGTATGTATTTTGTCAGCTTCTAGAAAGAATTCTGATAGGACTCTGACCAAAGTTGGGTTAAATTCACAGATTTAGGAAAGAATTATTAATTTTGAATCTTCCTGTGCTACAATATGGCATGTCTCCTTTATTCAGATTGTTCTTTTATGTATCTTGTGCTGTTGGTTATGTATCTTCCTTGCAAAATATGTTTCCAGTACTTACTCTTGTTCCTATTGTAAATCATCTCCCCCCCCCGCCCCCCAGTTTTTTCTTAACTAGTTATTTTGTTAGATTAGAAACATTCTGCTTTGGGGCACCTGGGTGGCTCAGTCGGGTAAGTGTCTGCCTTTGGCTCAGGTCATGATCCCGGGGTCCTGGGCTCCCTGCTCAGCGGGGGGGTCGTCTTCTCCCTCTCCCTCTGCCCCTGCTCGCTCGCTCTTGCTCGCTATCTCTGTCTCTCTCTCTCTCCAATGAATAAAATCTTAAAAAAAAAAAAAAAGAAAAGGAAAGAAACATTTTGCTTTGGGCTGTCTTTTTCTTACTTATAGTTGCTTTTGGTTGATTTTCTTGGGTTTTCACTTGGAGCAGACAGGTTACCAACAGCAAAATAGAGGAAAACGCTCTGAAGGAAATGGTTAGCGTATTATAGGAACACAAAACTTCATTTTGTGTGGCAGGTCAGATGAGGCCTTTTTGAGGAAGCATCGTTTAAACACATCTAAAGACTGCAGCAGAGTTGGGGGGAAGAGCTTCCACACAGGGGGCCAGTGCGTGCGATGGTCCGGAGGTGCAGTGTGCCCAAATGGCGAGCAGCGTGTGCAAAGATGAGTGGCAGGAGAAGTGAGCAGGGCGTTGAGGCCAGTCAAAGCGTTCAGATCAAATCATGAGTTTAGGAGAGTAAGCAGCTCAAGAGGTTTTTGAGCAGAGGAGAGACACAGTCCAATTTACATTTTTAAAAGATTCCCCAGCTGCTTTGTGGAAAATGGATTCAAGACGGACAAGAGTGGGGAGGAGTCTGGTTAGGAAGCTGTTGTAGTAAGTTAACTTTATACCTGCTGATCCTGGACTAGGCTGAGCCTGACATCATGAATGTCATTCATCTCCACTTCTCAGTGTTTCAGTGTCTACAGAATAAAATGACATGTTTATTGGGTTGAAAAATAAGTTTTATATTGGAAAACATGGGATTTTGAATTTCAGATTGGCTACTAGTAGGCTACATTTTATTATTGCATGTCTTACAACTTCATAAAAAGCAAATCTGGACGTATTTATCAGGTTTCCTATGTTATTCGAGATGAAGTGGAGAAGTACAACCGAAATGGAGTCAATGCCCTGCAGCTGGATCCAGCACTGAACAGACTTTTCACGGCCGGTCGAGACTCAATCATAAGAATATGGAGTGTCAATCAGCACAAGGTAAGGCAGGGATTGAGTTTTATACTCAGTAAAGTTAGTCTGTCTAATATGGCACTTTTCACAGTTTCAGATGTAATCTCTGAGCAATGTGTTATTTGGTGCACTGCAACCAGAATTCTGTAAGCCTCTGAGAAAAACACCCCTAGGGGAGTATTCAAAACCGCTTTAGCTAAGGTAGGGACTCCATAAACTTAGGTGTGTGAAAAGAGATCTCTGCTACAGAGAAACAAAGAGATTGGTCTGGTGGGAGGATTGCTTTCAACAATTTTATTTTCCTGTTCTTGGCAACCCTTTTCAGTGCTTTAAAAAAAAAAGTTGAATACGCTTTTTTACATTTATAATTAATCTGGAGGAAACATTTGATTTCTTTCTGTAAAAGTGATTAGGGTCCCCAAAAAATCCGTAAGGCCTTATTAGATACTATAAGGTTGATATAAAAATAGAAAGACAACTTGGTCGACTTCTTCAGGAGATTTAAAGTCTGTTTTCTTAAACAGGGAAAGGACTTAAATCTATGTAAAAATAAATCCCCAGTCAAATGGAAAGGAACTCTTTTTGTATTTTGTTTGAATGCCTGTATTGTGAATGACATAGGAAGGAAGAATCAGGGAAGGAGAAAGAGCATTTATTGAGCTCCTAGCCACGTACCAGATACACTCTTAGTCCTTTCCTATCCAGTGTGGTTTTAATTCTCACAACAACCCTTCAAGGCAGCTGATGATGATTCATTTCCATAGATGGGAAGACGGGCTCAGAGAAACCCATGGTTAAATCGCTGGTAAGTGACAGAGAATTAGCTCCCAGTCTAACTTCAGAACCTGGTGCTTGACCTTGTAGTTTTAAAAGTCTCTGTCTCTCTAGCAAGTTGTGCAAGTCTGATGTTCAGTCTAAAAAAGAGCCACTATTCTGCACAGTTGCTGGATAATGTTTCTTCAAATGGACTTTGGTCCAGTGGGCTTTAAATTTTTTAACCAATGGAAATAGTGGTGGGCCCAGTATCAAAAAAAATGGAAACTAAGAATACTATGGCTTTGAAATACTTCTTGGAACTCACATTTGAATTGGAATGTCACCTTCTAGGAATTAACAGTATTTCAAATAAATTAAGGAAAACACAAGAACTTAAGCCTGAAAGAATCTAGAAAGCTACCTATCCTTCCCTTAGACATCTTTTTTCCGGTCTTCATTTCATGACAAGACTAAGTAGCATCATTTCTCAAATAAACTTGTAGAGAGAGCTGTTCTCTTCAGCCTTGAAGAGTCTTGAACTTGCCTGTGTTGGGTGTAGGATATAACTAAATGCTCTTTAAAAGGCCTCTCCTGGTAATTAAGCCAAGAGAGAAGAATGGAAGAATCTCAAGTTACTGAATCAATACAGTGGTGGGGCTAGTACTCCTTTAACTTTGGGCTTCCAGTTTTTCTCTGAAGGACTGTAGATATCATGAGGAAAACATTTAGTTCAGAAGGTAAAAACCTTAGTAGGGGGTTAAGAGCAAAAATGTTCATCTCCTTCTGCAGTCAGGCTGGGCTCCTCACTACTCTCGTTCAGCCACATCTTCATTTCTGGGTCTGCTGTCTGCTGTGAGCCTTTACCACCCCCGATCCAAATCCCTCAAGCCTGTAGATCTGCTCACATCCTGTCCTTCCTAGGAAACCCCCGCCTGCAGCACTCTGTGTCATATGCAGTGCCTTGCCCAGATCTTGTTGTCTTTGCTAACTTAAGACAAAAATTAAGCATTTGTCCTAGAAACCTAGGCTTTCATCAGTAATAAAACTCCTAAAACAAAACTTCTGTTTACATCTGTTATATGGAAGCACCAACTGTTTGATGAAATTCTACTCTGGAGTTGCCTGGGTGGCTCAGTCGGTTAAGCATCGGACTCTTGATTTGGGCTCAGGTCATTATCTCAGGGTTGTGAGATCAAGCCCCACATTGGGCTCCGCTTTGTGCGTGGAGTCTGCTTAAGACTCTCTCTCTGCCCCTTCCCACTCGCTCAGTATGCATTCATACACATGGGCGCGTGCGCATTCTCTCTCTCTTAAATAAATTCATTCATTCTTCTCTGAATTCAGTTGTCAGTTTTAAGACCTGAGAGCAGTGTGTCACATTAATTGAAGAATGAAGACATATCTATAATTTGTAATATATTTCATTCTCTAATGTAAACTAATGACCTTACAATTTTTCTTTTAATTTTAGCAAGATCCATATATAGCGTCTATGGAACACCATACCGATTGGGTAAACGACATTGTACTTTGTTGTAATGGGAAAACTTGTAAGTACTTCTTTGGATTATTGGGCTTCTGGAAGTTTTTTATTCAATTTGATATGCTTTTCATTTTTTATGTACTTTTTTTTAATTGAAGTTTCACATACAAACAAAAGCACACACACCTTGAGAACACAGCTTAGTAAGTTTTATAAGGTGAACACCCATGTCTACATACAGATTACAAGAAGCCCCCTTGGACTGTCCTTTCAGTAACTCCCTTATGCCCCAAGATAACTGCTTTCCTGTCTTCTAAACACTGTAGATTAGTTTTGCCTGCATTCGAACTATATATAAATAGACTCATAACAATATGTATTCTTTTAGCTTTATTAATGTCTTTTTTCATTTTTATTATGGTAAGATCCATTTCTTGGTTTTGCAGTCTGTGTTAGAGAAATTTTTCTCCATCAGATTAGTTGCTCCTTCAACTGGAACATTAAAAAAAGTTTGCCTATTTAAAAAAATATTTGAGGGGCGCCTGGGTGGCTCAGTCGGTTAAGTGTCTGCCTTCGGCTCAGGTCATGATCCCAGGGTCCTGGGATCAAGCCCCGAGTCAGGCTCCCGGCCCAGCAGGGAGTCTGCTTCTCCCTCTGCACCTCCCCCTGCTCGTGCTCTCTCTCTCTCTCTCAAATAAATAAAAATAAAATCTAAATAAATAAATACATATTTGAGACACAATACAATAGGTTCTAGGAAAAGCTTTTAGATTGTGTGTAAGTGTGTGTGTGTGTGTGTGAACATTAACAGGTACTTGACTTAATGTTAAGAATACTATAAATATTCAAGAATATATGTGTGTCTATGAACATTAGTTTGAAAGTATGTTGCATTGTTATAAGTCTTTAAAATGGTGAAGTCTTACTACTTGAGTTTGTTTATTCTTTGTATCTTCTAGTAATATCTGCTTCTTCTGACACGACAGTGAAAGTGTGGAATGCACATAAGGGATTTTGCATGTCAACACTAAGGACACATAAGGTAAAACAACAAACGTAATTTTTGGTGTCTCTAGTATAATATTGAGATCTCGCTACTTTATGTGGCTCATTTTCTTACTGATCTAGTAGATCATTGTATGTGTGTTCTGTTACAGGATTATGTAAAGGCCTTAGCATATGCCAAGGATAAAGAACTGGTAGCTTCAGCTGGGTTGGACAGACAAATATTCCTTTGGGATGTGAATACTTTAACAGCATTGACTGCCTCAAATAACACTGTCACAAGTAAGGTGTTTGAAAAAAACTTCTTTAAAAGTAATTCAAGTTGATATAAATAAAGAATGGTTTATGAAACATCTTTGATAGGTTTGCATCGAAGCAGTGCTTCATATATTGAGAGTGCTTCTACCTACACTGTTCTAGCCCCCAAGAGTATGATTGAACAACAAGGAGCTAGTTCGTCACTGCAGTCTAAAAATGGTAACTTCTTCAGGTGTAACCTGGTTATTTTTGTCCGTGTGCATGTCTTAGCTCCCTAGCTAAAGTGTAAGTTCCTACAGGGCAGAGGAATCTGTCTTATCACCACTTTGTACCTCCCACAGCATTGCCTGGCCCAGAGCCACAGCTTCAGCAGATACTGTCGGTAGAAGGGGTGATTACTTGACAAAGCAGGCAGTTTCTGACTCTTAAAAGTGTTACTATGTCTTATGAGCCCTTGAGTTGATGGCCAAGATGGAGAATACCCAAAGGAAAGACAGAAAAGTCCTCCCAATACCGATTTTGTGGCACCCTTTCAGAGCCGCCCTAAACAATCCAGCCAGTTTCGAAAGAGTTCAGAGAGGTTGGGTGCCCCTGGAGGCAATTCAGAGACATTCACAGTAGGCAGGTGCCTCACCAACTAAGATATCTCAGATTACCAGGTTAGACCCAAACAAATCTAGATTTGAGACTCGGCCTCACAGTTGGCTCACCCTAGTAGAGTCCTCTAGGCTAGAAAGTCTGTGTTCAGGATCTGAACTATCTAGATCCCTGCATATAGGTCCAATTTGTCATAACTGTGGAATACTCACATTGACATAGCCAAAACAGTTGTAATATAATCTAGGATGTGCCAGGAAGGGCACATTAGGAGACTGATGTTTATAATTTCTTGAATATTCTGCCCTTTCCCCAGGAAATATGCAAAGCTCTAAACACTACCCTCCTCTGTTCTCTTTGATTTTTCACCAGTGCATTATTGTAGTGATTCAGCAACTGGTCCCTGCTGAGGGCTGTCATGACACACATTGGGTCTCTCTAGATGTAGGGTCCGCCTCAAAGAGACACTAACAGGAGGGAACAAAGCAAAAGAAGTCAGGATTGTCCCAAGGTCAGAGACCAGGCTTACGGTTACAGATTCTGCAACAGATACATCTTGCTTAGAATTGTTTAAAGAGGTTACCACACAGGTTGATTTATGATTATAGAAACACTAATTGCTAACATTTATTGAGTACTTACTACAATCGTTTTCTAAATATACGAATATATTAACTGCTTCACTCATAACTTCTTAGTATGTTTGTTTATATTTTTTATTGAAAATTAGGATCATACTGTATAGACAGTTTTGTATGCAACTTTTTTCACCTCAGTGAAACTGAGTTCTGAATCAAAGAGCATGAACATGATTCTTGCTACACATTGCCTAATGTCCTTCCAAGAGCTGTGCCAACAAATTGTACTTATCCCACAAGTAATGTATAAGAGTACCGTTGAACTGTCTTTTGAGAATTATTACCTCATTGAAAATCTGAATTGGTGGGTGAAAATAATATTTTTTGCTTTGATTTGTGTTTCCTTGAAAATAGTGAGTTTGGACATATTTTTCATATTTATTGGCACAAGTATATCTTTGAAAATACATTACTTATGTGGATAGTTTTTAAATGGCAGTGCAATTCAATTTAGCAAATATTTATTGAGCACTTGTGTATGCTCAATCTAGAAAAGATGTAAATTTTGATAACGGTCTTGTTTAGCATGACCTCCATCATCGCTAGACTTCTTTTCCTTAGAGCACTCACAAAGATAAGATTTTCTAAACCGAGTAACTGAACTTAAAATTTTTGCTGACTAGCTGCTGAACAGCTGATGATTTTGTTAACGTTTAGCTTCCTTTATCTCTAATAGCTTCTTCTTTAAGTGGGAACAAAGATTCCATTTATAGCCTGGCAATGAATCAACTGGGAACAATCATTGTATCAGGGTCCACTGAGAAGGTAAGGGGGAGCTTAACGGGTATATCTTAACACTGGAAAACAAAGACACCAAAATAATTTGATCTGTGTAATTACTAAATATACAGACCATGGTTTTGCTTGGTGGGTGCTAAGGGAAAGGTTTTATTTGAACAAACGAGAATATAACTATATAATTACTGTCGCGTGTGGTGATGGGGGTGGGGTGGATGGGTGGAGGAGGCCTATTTGTGTTTTGACATTAGAAAGGCTTCCTCCTACTTGAAAAGATTGGGGGCCTCAGACGTGTCCACTGGCAGAACAATATTTCCTTCTCAGAATGTAACGGTTGTCTTTTAACTTCTAAATCATTTATTATTGAAATTTGTTCATATATATATATATATACTCAGTTTGTGTAATATTTTGTTAAAATACACAGGTTTTAAGGGTATGGGATCCAAGAACATGTGCAAAACTAATGAAGCTGAAAGGACACACAGACAATGTCAAAGCACTGCTGTTGAACAGAGATGGTACACAGGTATGCACTTGCGTGTGCACGTTTACCTAATAACCTTGTCCAAAATTTCATGCACCAGAAACTTCCCCGCTTTGTTGCCTAGGTTGATTTCAACCCAAAGCCACACATATTATAAACTGTGGTCTGCTTTTAAATCCTTAAAATACTCAATTGTATGTAATTTTGAAATTACTGTTTGCATCACTTCTAAATAAAGGCCAAACAAAAAGTTCCCTCAGAATAATTCGAATGCCAACAAGTATATGCAGTTATGATGTGTATAGGATAAAATAATTTAAAATGTCACTTTGTGTAAAGCAGAAGGAAGTTTTGTCATTGAATGCTTTGTGCTAGTAAATTAAGGGGAAATTTCCTGACAGTGTGTTTGACTTTGGGCAAATCCTGTCATTTGACTGTATAGATACAGTTTATACAGTTTATAAGTTTAGTTATCTGACATAATACTTAAGAGTCAGCATTTCAAAGAAAAACATTTTGGTAATGTTTGAACATGTACTGGTTGGGTACATAATTCGATTTGTTCTGTAGCAGTGGGAAAATGATGTTTCATCAATACAGATAATAAAAACAAAAACTGAGCACCATTTTCAGTTAAGACCCACCTCTACCTTGTACCCCTACCTCCCCCAGCCATGTTTTCTCATGGGCCAAGGAGAAGCCCAGAGCTAACTGGAATTGATTGCGAGCGGGTTAGGAAAGGGAGAGTAGGGAGGTGGTGCGATGAGAGGCGCTATCACTCCTGTGGAAATTACGTTATAGAAACTGCCTCACACGTGAATTAGAGAAACCTTTGTCTCCAGGGGTGAGAGGAAGGTTTGGAAAACTAGCCAAAACCAGGAACTCATCTTCAGAACCAGGCAAAGAGAGGCTTGAAGATGCCCATGGAGGTCTTTGGAGATGTGGAAGGATCTCAGTGTTAATGTACTCTGTGGCCTTGAGAGAACTTCACGTTACTAGTCCTTAGTTGACTCATCTGCAAAGCAGGGACCATAATATTTAGTTTGTATAGTTGGTAAGAAGATTAGAAGTAGTAAGTATATTCTTGTCTGTAGGCCATGGCATTCTCTAGTGCCCTTGAGTTCCTTTACGGCTCCATTTTCCTGGGAGTCTAAGAAGCCCAGTTTGGTCAGCTCCTCACTGTTTTGCAGGGTAGCTGCTGGGCTACACTTGAGATGGCTGCACCGGCCTTGTTCTGTGGGCTTCGTTCAGGATTTGACTGCATCCTCTGGTCTTCATGGGACTGCCCTGAAATAGGGGGCTGTGGACAAGATGGTTTTCAGAAGGAGGCTGTGGGCTTGGCAGACTTTCTAAAGCTCCTCCTGCTACTATACTCCTTGCCTTGTTTCCTCTATATATAGTCATGAATGCGCTTTTACCTAAGACAATTTAAGTAGCACGTATGGTTACAGATGTACTTCATGTAAAGTCAGCTGCACTTACTCTAAGCAGACTGCTTGAAAGGCTGCCCTTGGGCGGTAGAGCGCATAATTAGGCAGATACCATCCTCCTCGAGTTCCTCCTCCATCCATTTTCCTTCTTGGCAGCTAGAGGCGAAATGTAAACTTAACCCCCAACTACACTTATATTAGGGAATTGATCAACAAAACAGCAACAGTAACTACTTGTTTGGGCCAAAGGAGGAAAAAAGAAACCTTTAGGTACTGATTCTCAAACTCTTGTAATATACGAGAGAAATAGTTAACAGTTACTGGACCAGAGCATGTACTGCATCCCGCAGAGTTGCCCTGCAAGCTTCTAATGTAGGATCTCTGGTGGCATCATGAGTCAGAGACTTGTGATAAGATATGTGTAACAGGCCAGCGAATCCCATGGACAGCCCCTTCCTTTGTTGTGTTGTTGTTACTTAGCAAATCATACTGTTTGAGGTCTGTCGCCACGGCAGTTGTTTTGATTGGTGCCAACATTACTGGGCTGAGCCACCTGACATTTCATCCCTTGTACTTGCTCAGGCAATTGCTTGAGGAACTGGGACAATTTGCCATCTTGGTTTGAGTCAGTGACATCCTCGTGTGTCCCTCACAGTGTTTTCCTATAATTGAAGTCCTGCCGAACCTAGCTAAAAGTCAAGGGGTCTTTAAGCATCAGGCCACTCCTTGCCCTGACTTACCTTGCCCACTTGGCTGCTGTCTATTGCACTTACAATTGCATATGAGTGACCATCCCAGAAACACTTATGTTGGTCAACAGCGGCCTGGCCTCAATACACTGGCCCCCCTCGTTTCTATTTGGCAAAAGCGCAGCCACCTGATCAGGGCTGTAGAGTCTGTGCCTCTAAGTCTAATGTAGTAGAACCATTCAGGTCCTTCTGTCCTAGTCCCAAGAATTACCTCCTAGTGACAGGGTCTTCACGTTTATCCAGTGGAAGGGTGGAGGTAGTGGGAAATGTCTGATGATTACTCTAGCTCCTGCAAGGTAGCAGGCACTAGAATTCCTATTAAATAGGCACATCCTTCAACCATACTACCAAACGCTGCAAAGAAGTTCGCCAGCATTGTACTTTAAAAGTAATTGTTGTCTACTTGGGGGCCTGCCTTTTAGCGGCCTTAGAATACATTTACCATCAGAGATTATTTTATGTTCAATATCAGAGTTGATACAGCTCTGTTCTCTCATCTTTCAGCTGTACGCTTTGGGTTTGGGACTTATCTCTTCCCTTGCTGCAAGTTGCCTAGGCTGTGAGAACTTCAACCCATCACCTTAGCTTTCCTTATCCTGAAGTTGTCAGATCTTACTCCCTGTAGATACATGGCCTAGGATCTGAGGGATCAAAGCTACACTAACAGCTTTGCCACCTCAGAGTAGCAGCTCTTCCTGGACAGGGGAGCCCTTCCTTGCTCTCTCTCCATCAGATTGTATGGGTCCTCCCACAGGCATGTTGGAGGTGTGCTTGTAACTTCCTCTGGACAGTTTCGTTGTTGCTTAGGCTCTTGGTTGCCTTGTAAACCAGTTAGAATAGGGGATTAAAACACTGATGCTCCTGGCAACTTATGGGGGAGTGTCCTAGTGGGTGTGCATTTAACTAAACACATCCAGAGTTCGAAAGGCCCCTTCCAGTCACAGGCACGCCAATAAATCTTAATATTTCTTAAGGTCTCATCTATTCAGACACTTTCTAAATCTCCAAGCCCACAACTATCTTCTCTTCTTTGAAGCTCTTTGCCTACTTAATTTCTTACACCAGCACTAGCAGTTGCTTCTTCCTGAGGCCATTTTTTCCCCAAAGAAGTAAGTTTTTATTCTCTTCTGCAAGTCACCACAGTAACTGGTAGTGAACCCCAGGCATGCTGAATGTGAATGTAGTGTGCTCAGTTCAGCCTCTTTCTGTCGGAGTCACAGTGTGTTCAGCCCTAGTTTGTGTGCCAGCAACTTCTATGTAGTTGATGCTCCTGAGCCTTTAGAAAGTGTCAGAATTGCTAATGTTAACTTTGAATGCTGGAAGTCCACATTTTATATTAATAGATGTTGAACTTGAGGCTCAGATGGGAAGTATGTAAGGTCACAAAGACTGAGTGGTAAGCCCGGGACTAGATTTTGCTTCTTTTTTTTTTTTTTTAAAGATTTTATTTATTTATTTGAGAGAGAGAATGAGATAGAGAGAGCATGAGAGGGGGGAGGGTCAGAGGGAGAAGCAGACTCCCTGCCGAGCAGGGAGCCCGATGTGGGACTCGATCCCGGGACTCCAGGATCATGACCTGAGCTGAAGGCAGTCGCTTAACCAACTGAGCCACCCAGGCGCCCTAGATTTTGCTTCTGACTCCTGTTGGTAGAATGCCAGAGACCTGGCAGGCCATTAGGAGCGCATTGCAGTGAGGGAGAGGTGAGACAGAGGTGTGACCTAGGGCTCCGAAAGACCTGCTGGCCTAGTGCAAATCTCGTCAACCTTAGTGTACAGAATGACCTGGAGAGCCTATCAAAACACAGACTGATAGACCCTACCAGAGTTTCTGCCTCATTAGGTTTGGAATTGGACCAGGAATCTGCATTTTTAACAAGTTCCCAAGGGATGCCAATTCTGCATGTGGCCAGGTAGGAGAGGAGAAAGGCAGTTTTGCTCAGAAATTTCCCCTGCTTGAGCATGTACTGTTGCCTTCGGTCATTTTCAGCCTGTGGTGCATGCTTATCAGAGGTCTTTATTGGAGGCAGAAATACAGGATGTCAGAGGTGGGTGTTTGACAGTGTAGGGGCAGGAGAGGCACCGAGTGCAGAGCACAGCAAAGCAGGAACTTTCCCAGCCAGAACTTTTTCTAACTTTAACTTTCTCTGTTTTCAGTGCCTTTCCGGCAGTTCTGATGGGACAATTCGCCTTTGGTCCCTTGGCCAGCAGAGATGTATAGCAACGTACCGAGTCCATGATGAAGGTGTTTGGGCTCTGCAAGTCAATGACGCCTTCACACATGTGTATTCTGGAGGAAGGGACAGAAAGATTTATTGTACAGACCTGAGAAACCCTGACATTCGGGTACTAATTTGTGAAGAAAAAGCACCAGTTCTCAAGGTGTGTCCTAAATTTAGTTTTGTGGTTAAGATTGTTACATGTGCTAGCCAAATCCGGCAAAATCTGTATTAAAACAGGAATCAGCTATGGGATTGTAAAAACATATTTTAATTTTCATTAGTCACTTGTGGAAGAAATTGTGACTTTTTGGGTACCTCAGTGACACGTAGCTGTCCCACTGGCGAATCCTAGTGCAATTTCCCCACGTTGCTCCTGAGCTCAGTTGGCTTTCCTAACCTCTCCTTAGTGGAGGAATGTGACGAGTTCAGGTATCTGTAAGCAGGCAACACCAAAGCACAAATGTGTCCAATGCCTCAAGAGGGAGGTTGTGGAAGAGTTGCTCCAGAAGAAGAGAGAACAAGCCAGTTCATACTCCAAACCATGACTGCCTCAGAGTAGTCCTGATTGCTAATCAGCATCTGCTGTGTGGGTGAAAGGGTACTTGAGAAGCCATCCATACTGACACCTGCTGAAAGTGAAGCCTGGACTGCTAAATGGCCGTATCATCATATGACAAGATGTTCGGCCTCCCTGATGATCTCAGAATTACACATTGAAACCATAGTGAAGAGCTTTCCAGATTTAAAATGGAGGCATAAAGACAGCACTACTTCATTTTCACAAAAATCATCCAAAAACAACTAGAAAAGCAAGAAACAGAACTGCAAATACCCACAAATCTAAGTGACATCTGAAACCCAGGCCACAGCATAAGAGGAAGGGCTGAAAAAGGGAATAGAAGTCAAAGGAGACAGTTGAGGGGATTCCTGTGGCCTAGGAGCGCACACATCCTGGCCGAGTATGGCTCTTTAAAATAGGTGGCGCCCCCCAGAGGACAAAACCAATAATCCTAGGGGAGCAAGGGGGTTGAGGCTGGAATTAGAGCCTGTGTTCAGGGGGCAGAAGCACTGTGTGTGAGTCCTGCAGCTGCCAGGATCTCTTGACTGTGGAGGAAAAAGCTCAAAGAATTTAGTGACAACATAACTGTGTGTTGAAAGAAGCGTAACTTTGAACTGAAGAGGATTCCTACTTGCTAGGAGTCCAGCCTATCCCACGACTTCCAACCTTCAGTTTCCTGGCACAGGAAGAATAGTGGATGACTGACCATAGAGTGATTTCATGTGCGTGCCATCTATATACATGGCTGTAGGGACATATTTCTATATGTATACTATTTTTAAAAATACAGAAGGCGCACACGATAAACTGTTTGCCGGTGTACTATTCTTAGGTGAGGGAGGTGAATTACGTGGGTACTTTTCACTTTTGCTGTGTTAGAATGTTTTTTTACTACAAACATTTTCAAAGAGAAAAAGACACCTAATTTCCTTGTTATTAAAAAAGAAAAACAAAACAAAAGAGTAACAAAAACAAAATTATGCTAAGTCACCCTTTTGACTGTACCCATTTGGATCCCTTAACTATTTAATTTAAAATCACGCTGAAACTTTCAGCCGCTGTTTTTGGTGAGAAGTCACTCCTATTACACTCGTAAAAGGCCGTTCTCCTTTAGCAAAGACACTCCCTCATTATTTTGTGCAACCCTAGCTTTTAACGCATGCCACAGTACAGTCAGCATACAAACATCGAATGAAGGAGTTGATATTTAATAATATGTAGCTAGTCCTGGCAGCTCAGGAGAGTCAGCATTCCACAGAGCAGTGTTTTTGTGCTTTGTTTTCAGATGGAGCTTGATAGATCAGCTGATCCCCCTCCCGCAATCTGGGTTGCCTCGACTAAGTCTACAGTAAATAAATGGGTAAGCGAACCGCCATATCCCTGGCAAAGGTTTGTAAACGTGTGGTTTGTTATCACAGACCTGCCAGATACCAGTAGCAAATGCTCGGGATGAACCTGACACTCAGCATGCTTTTGAACAGTGGCAAAAATCTGAAAGCCTCTGTGAGTGATCCTAAAGATTGTACTAAAATTACGATAATAGTCAAGATGAAGCATCTGACTTCTTTGTCAGGAGCCAAGATAGACATTTGATGTGCTTAGAATAGGCACTGTTGCCTGATAAACCAATAAATGTTAGTACAGCGTCTGAGCTCACAAAACTGCATTTGAAAACAGGCAGCCCTGGTCCAAGTTTCCCCAGATATCCAAAAGTTTGCTTTGCGCCATTATTTATTACCCATTTTCTCTAACCAAAAGAAATCAGGAGGGAATTTTTGCTTTTATAAAATGGTGATTGCTGGGCGCCTGGGTGGCTCAGTTGGTTAAGCGACTGCCTTCGGCTCAGGTCATGATCCTGGAGTCCCTGGATCGAGTCCCGCATCGGGCTCCCTGCTCGGCGGGGAGTCTGCTTCTCCCTCTCCCACTCCCCCCTGCTTGTGTTCCCTCTCTCGCTGTGTCCTTCTCTGTCAAATAAATAAATAAAAAAAAATCTTTAAAAAAAAAAAAAAAAATGGTGATTGCTTTTTTGTCTTTACACCATCTCAGCTTATAAAAGGCTTCATAGGAACGCTTTACTTTTGGATAGCAGGGAATACCTGTACCAACTTGCAGGGACACTTGTTAGGTTTCTGTTTTTCCAAGTGTAAGAGAAAATAGAAAAATTGTGCTTTCAAATGCATTTCTTTTTTCCTCATAGCATGAAGAACAGGGATAGAAATAGAGGATAAGAAGATAAAAGTCATTAAAGTGCTTTAATTCTTAAATGTTAATTAAAGAAGATTTACGTTTTCTTGCTTACCAGACTATATGTGGGTAACAAAAGAGAGAGTGTTTCCATTTATTTCTGTTTATACCTCAGTCAAGTGGGCTTTCTCGGTACTTGTAAAAAATGTTAGCTATCTTGTGTAAATTTCATCGTGCCAATGTGAGATCAACATAGCTTTACCTGGAAGAGTGCCTACTTTTCCCTCCAAAAAGACAGTATTAATATTCCCTTCTTAATCCTTGTTTTGTTTCTTGAAATCATGGTAGATTATTGAAGTTTATGATTAAATTTTCTTTGGTTGATGTTATTGTTTTGGTTTTTCTCATTTGTTCTTTGTTTTTCTTGCCACTTAAAACAGATTGGCAAAACTTAGAAAGCATAAAATGATTAAAAAATGAATTTTGTTCCTTTAGACCTTGAAGGGAATTCATAATTTTAGAGCCTCCGGAGATTATGACAATGACTGTACAAACCCTATAACACCCCTTTGTACGCAGCCTGACCAGGTTATTAAAGGTGAGTAAGGAAGGTGGAAGGTATTATACCTTTTACCGAGGTTAATTATCGTTACTAAGAGACTGACAAAAATAAAGGAAGTGACCTTCCTTTAAATGTGATTCTGATGGCAACAGAAGACACAGTGTGTTGGTTTATTTTTAACAGAAGAAAAATATTTTTAAAATGCTATTTAGTGACTTTTGAAAGGGGAGTTTCTTGAGGTAGTCTTTTTGCCCAGCATCAGAATAGTCATAGTCTGGGTCGAGCCAAGAACCACTTTGTAAAATATGTAGGGTTGAATGTTGTCTTTTGGCACAAGGCAGAACAAGTCCGATCTGGTCCCTGACTTCTCTGTGCTCCAGCGGGAAGTGGCAGTTCTGACTTGAAGGCTCAGGTGAGGAGTAGAGTGCTGAACGGTGCATTCAGCTGCAGTTCCGTGTCCATGCTGGTGTCTTTAGAACCGCATGTCCATGCAGGAGGCCGAAGTTAGAGATGGGACTGATCCAGAGATTTCCTGTCATCATTTGAACTTTTCCCAGTGGGTAAAACGGTTTGCCCTTAACAGTTTTCCACTGGTAGGGCCTCGGAGGAGGGGGTTTTTTCATCTATAATCTGTTTTTAAAATTGGACAGTTTGTCTTAGGTTGGCCTTAAACTGCCTTAGATATATTTATACGTGTATATATTACTGTATGTGTATCTTTTGATTCACCTTCTCCTTTCTGGTGGATAGTATGATTTCTGTTGTTACATGCCAATGAGTAATTACTGCTATATGGTGAATTTAAATAGGGAATTGTTTTGCTAATTGTTTGGGTTCTTTTCCTTTAGGGGGTGCAAGTATTATTCAGTGCCACATTCTTAATGATAAGAGACATATATTAACCAAAGATACCAATAATAATGTGGCATATTGGGATGTATTGAAGGTAAGTAAGTTTTTGTATTAAATATAAGTTATTGAATCATGTATCTCCTTTATTTTTTATTATAAAATATATATATATGAAATAACCAAGGTAATAAGTATGTACATTAAGATTAGATTGCAATAATACTTTTTTTGGGTGGGGTGGATACTTTTTTTTTTTTTAAGATTTTATTTATTTATTTGACAGAGAGACACAGCGAGAGAGGGAACACAAGTGGGGGAGAGGGAGAAGCAGGCTTCCCGCGGAGCAGGGAGCCCGACGCGGGGCTCGATCCCAGGACCCTGGGATCATGACCTGAGCCGAAGGCAGACGCCCAACGACTCAGCCACCCAGGCACCCCGGGGTGGATACTTTTTTATACAAGTATTTAGATAAGGCCATAGTTTATCTTTTTAAGCACCTAAAATTTGAGTGGAACCATTCCGCTGTGTTATATGCTGCCTTACCTTAAAATAAATATATCACAGTTCCTCATCCTTGACATTATTGACATTTGGGGCTGAATAAGTCTTTGTTGAGGGAAGTGGGGTAGAGTGGGATCTGTCCTGTGTATGATAGGATGTTTAGCAGCATCCCCAGCCCCTACCCACCAGGTACCAGTAACCACCTTCCCTTCTACCCCCAACTTCAGTTGTGATAGCCAGAACTCTCTCCAGACATTGCTAAATGTTTAGGGGGAGGAAGAAGCAACAGCATACAAAATCACCCCAGGTTGAGAATCCCTGCAGTGCACAAAATAAGTTTATCCATTTCTTAGGATTTATAGACATCACTATGAGCATCAGTTACAACTCTGTCATGTTAAGATGACCCTGTGGGATAGTTAGATGTTTTAAACCATTCAACCACATTAGCACTAAACAATTTATAGGCAGGGTGCCTGGGTGGCTCAGTTGGTTAAACATCTGCTTTGGGCTCAGGTCATGATCCCAGGGTTCTCATCGGGCTCCCTGCTCAGCAGGGATCCTGCTTCTCCCTCTCCTCCCTGTTCATTCTCTCTTTCTCTCAAATAAATAAATAAAATCTTTTTTTTTTTTAAAGATTTTATTTATTTATTTGAGCCAGAGAGAATGAGAGACAGAGAGCATGAGAGGGAGGAGGGTCAGAGGGAGAAGCAGACTCCCTGCCGAGCAGGGAGCCCGATGCGGGACTCGATCCCGGTACTCCAGGATCATGACCTGAGCCAAAGGCAGTCGCTTAACCAACTGAGCCACCCAGGCGCCCTAAATAAAATCTTTTAAAAAAAATTTATAGGCAGATTGAAAAGTTTGCTTTTCTTGGTGGTGTTGGTATATTTGTTCAACATCTGTTTCCTGGATTGAATGAATATTGTGTGCAGAGAACTGTGTTGAGAGTCGTAGATGACAGAAAGTCTGTACCGTGATCACTTCTGGTAGGGACAAGGGTAGGGAAATGGGAAGGCCTTACAGACAAAAAACACAAATTACAGGGTAGTTTATGGACAAGGGCAATTACTTACAACTAGAGAAATCAGGTGAGCTTCGAGCTTCCTCATGGTGGAGAAATCATTTGAAGAGGGTCTTAAAGAATTCCAGCAGATGACTAATGGTAGGGCATTTTAGGAAGAGGGAGTGAATGACAAAGACACAGGAGGGAAGGTAGTGCTCATTCAGTGACTCTGAGTTTTGTGTAATTGGAGACTAGAGGGAATGTTGGGGGGGATAGGGGTGTAAGGGTAGAAGGTGCCATTCAAGTCATTTCCCAGAGAGTCTTGAATACAGGCCCCACAGTTGGCCTTCTTTGCTATTCCCTAAAGAATCTTAATCTTAGATTGTATTGGAGCAGGAAGAATCCCATGCCTGGAACGACAGTGGTCGGTGCAATGGGGAAGAAGCTGGAAGACCGTGTCTTCAGCATAATGACTTGGGGATCTCAAGGAAGAGACAGATGTTGGATACATTATAAGGAAGAATTGAAAAGCTCTGGGGTTTTGGTTAGGCTCCTGGTTAGAAGAAATGTCTAGATCTAAAGAATAAGATAAACAGCTTTCTTTCTGAGAAGAAGGGACTGTCTTAATAGAAACCTTGGCCTGACTGACACTTTCACATAATGAAGCAGTTGCCTGGTGAGCATGGTTGCAGAGCAAGAGGCTTTAGTAGTTGAGTGGAAAATGAAATTGCAGCAAACTCCAAAAGTCCAATTGGGTTTTCTTACGTTAGAGATACACTTCTCAGGGGACTAAAGACTCACGTTTGTTTCAGAGAGGGGTGCTGTGGAGACTGGGAGCATCCAGAGCAGCCCTGAGGACCTGGTCAGCAGGAACTTGGCTACTCTGCCACTGACGTGGCCCTAGTTCTGCCCCATGGCTGGGCTTCCCCTCATGCTGCCCAGCACCTGACGCTCTCCAGAATGTAACAATCTAGTTGGGCCAAGCTACTCTTTCAGGGTGGGCTGACTGATTTTCTGCCGGTGGATCTGATGTTCTCTCTTGGGCAGATTAGCCAAAGTGAAGTGTCAAGATCAAGTGATTGGGAGTAATGGACATGACATTAAACAGAAGTAGGGAGTCCAGAGTATTTAGGAACATAGGCTCAGAGTGAGATAGAGTTGCATTCTAATCTTGGTTCTGCTAGCTACTAGCCAATGATCTCTGGAACATGCTGAACCTCTCTAAACCTCTGTCTTTATTCCTAAAGTGTGAGTGGCACCTATTTCTTGGTGAGGTTAAGGAGATGTTGGAGAAGTATTTATCGTAGTGGCTGGCACATAATGGTTAAGAAGCTGTTACACTAATGTAGGTGAGAGATCAGATATTTATCTGGACTAGGATGGAAAAAAAAAAACCAGAATGATGATGAAGTATTGAGGCCTATTGATAAGAGAGCTTGAATAAAAGTAAAAACAAAAGAAAGTAGCAGAGTGAGTCCCAGGTTCCTGGGTCAGATAGTTTGGTAAGTGGAAGTGATGGCGGGGAGGTGATGTAAGGGAAAATGGATTGATGGGGGAAGGGAACATGCTGAGCAAGACAATGAGTTTGAGTTTATGTGAATGTCTAGGTAGATAGGACCTCACGTGCCAGTAAATGAGCTGGGCCAGAGAGACTGGCTTAGCAGTCAGTGGCTGGTGGATTATAACTGAAGCAATGGGAACATCAGAGTTTCCAAGGGTTACATCTGTACTGAAGAGAGAAGAAACCAGTCATCACCCTTCCAGGAACTGTTAGAAAAGAGGAAATCACAGAGGTGTATAATAAAAAGGGGTCGGAAAACCAAGAGCCAATGGCGGCTCAAGAACTAAATAAGCATTTCCTGAAAAGGCTTGTGGTTAGCAGCACTGGCCTATGGAGAGTTTGCGTCCAATTTGGAATGTGATGTGCCTGGGACTTAACCAATAGGGAGGATGGTGTGGAGGGGAACAGTCTTGAGAGAGTCCTAAGAGTAAAAGCCAGATAGAGTGGATTGAGTAGTGATTGGGAGGTAGTGGAGCAATCTTTGGTGAAATTTGACTTTGGGGAGGTGGGCAGGAAGAGGCAGTAGTGAGAGAGGATATAGGGATGGGAAGGTGAAGCAAAGATTTTGTTTTGGTGCTCAGGTATTTTTGAGATGAGAGTAATTGGAGTGTGTTCACTGCTCATGGGGAGAAGTCAGGAGAGCATGAGAGGGTAGATGACGGTACCAGGTCCCCAAGAAGTGAGGGGGTCCGGAGCACAGCACAAAGGGCACTTTTTTCCTAGCACTGGGAAGAACAGTAGCACAGAGCTAAGGGGATTTTGTCAAGGCTTCTCAAATTTTGAGGAGTGGAGGTCAGTCCTGTGCTGAGGGGCAGTGAGGGAGGTGGCAAGGCCAAACGTGAGGGTAAATATTTGACTGGGGTGTTGTGGAGAACTGACTTTGGAAACAGAAGAAACCTCAGGTAGCAGCAATGGTGAGGTTGGAGACCGCCGTACACTTATGGCGGGAATATTGGCAAGGATTTGAGAGGCCGGCATGGCCTTTGTGGGTGTCGATGTCGTCCAGGATGTTTTTAGACTCTATTTTATTTAGACAGGTGTGAAATGTGTAACATTTTGAACACCTAAGTCAGAATCGGTTTACCACTTAATATTGATAATTACCATGCTTTCTCTTCTGCTGTATAGGCATGTAAAGTTGAAGACCTGGGCAAAGTGGATTTTGAAGATGAAATTAAGAAAAGATTTAAGATGGTATATGTGCCAAATTGGTTCTCAGTAGACTTAAAAACAGGGGTAAGTTAGCAACTGGTATTTGTACCATTTGGGATAGTTGAAAGTTTCTGATACAACTCAAAATTAAGTATTATTAGTTACAGAGTCCTATGTTTTTAAGTGTGAAGACAGTAAATTTTTCATGTTAATACTTGGAAAATGCAGTTTAGAATGCCTTTTGGTATCCCAGTAATTAAATTGTAGTTGCAGTGAATCAAATGAAACACATTTTGGTTCTGAATCTGTGGCTTAGCTCTTCAGTCAAATAGTACAGATAAATAGGGCCTTAGAGACTCATTTGGAGAATATATTGAAATGGAATGCCACTAACAGTTTTTCTTTTGACAGATGTTGACTATTACTTTGGATGAGAGTGATTGTTTTGCTGCTTGGGTTTCTGCAAAAGATGCTGGCTTCAGCAGCCCTGATGGGTCAGATCCAAAACGTGAGTTTAAGTGTCCTTCCTTCCCTTCCTCCTTTCAAAAGCGAAGGTGGATCTGTGCTGAGTTGGGGTTTTTTTTGTTGTTGTTTTGATTTGTTTTTTGCTATCTGCTCTTTTATTTTTTTAACAGTATTTGAGGTTTTTTTGTTTTGTTTTTATTTATTAGAGGTTTTTAAAATCATTTCTCAAGAAATCCATATATTCTCTCATGGAAATGGAAAATACTATTCCATTTTAAATATTTTGGGGGTCTTGATTTTTTTCACAGTCTGTGGTTTAGCTTTAACACTTGAACACTCAACACACTCTCTACCCTTAAACCTTTCTGGAAATCTGTTAGGGTAGGAAAAGTGAAGCTGGGAAACAGTTCTGTTGTTTTCCTTTTTTTTTTTTTAATTGAGATATAATTGACATAACTTTATATTAGTTTCATCTTCACATGTACAACCTGATTCAGTATTTGTATATACTGCAAAATGATCACAAGTCCAGTTAATATTCATCATCACAGTACATAATTACACATTTTTCCCCTTGTGATGAGATCTTTTAAGATCTACTCTCTTAGCAACTTTCAAATATGCAGTACAGTATTATTAACTATAGTCATGCTGTACACTACATCCCCATGACTTAATTTATGTTATAACTGGAAGTTTGTACTTTTTGACTCCCATCATTTCCCTACCCCCTGCTTCTGGCAACCACCAATCTGTTCTCTGTATCTGTGAATTTTGATTTTTGGTTTTTATCTTGTTTTGTTTTTTGAGATTCTACGTATAAGTGAGATCATATGGTATTTGTCTTTCTCTGTCTAACTTACTCCATGTAGCCTTCACAGTCCACCTAAGTTATCGCAAATGGCAGGATTTTGTTCTTTTTTATGGTTGAATAACATTCCATTGTACAAACATACCGTGTTTTTTCTTTATCCATTCGTCCATTGATGAACATTGGTTGTTTCCATTATCTTGGCTGTTGTAAATACGGCTGCAGTGAACATGGGGGTCCATATATCTTTTCAAGTTAGTATTTCATTTTCTTTGGCTAAATACCCAGAAGTGGAATTGCTAGATAATATGGCAGTTCTATTTTTAATTTTTTGAGGAACCTCCATACTGTTTTCCACAGTGGTTGCACCAATTTACATTCCCACCAACAGTGCATGAGGGTTCCCTTTTCTCCACATTTTCATGAACACTTGTTATTTTTTATCTTCTTGGTAATAGCCATTCTAACATGTGTGAGATGATAGTTTGTGTATTTGATTCGCATTTCCCTGATAATTAGTGACGGTAAGCATTTTTTCATGTACTTTTTGGCCATCTATATGTCTTCTTTGGAAAAATGTCAATTCAGATCTTCTACCGATTTTTTTTTTAAGATTTTATTTTTTTATTTTTTTTTTTAAGATTTTATTTATTTATTTGACAGAGAGAAACATAGCGAGAGAGGGAACACAACAAGCAGGGGGAGTGGGAGAGGGAGAAGCAGGCTTCCCGCTGAGCAGGGAGCCTGATGCGGGGCTCAATCCCAGGACCCTGGGATCATGACCTCAGCCGAAGGCAGACGCTTAACGACTGAGCCACCCAGGTGCCCCTAAGATTTTATTTTTAAATAATGTCTACACTAAACATGGGGCTCAAACTCAAAATTCCAAAATCAGGAGTCACACGCTCCACTGGCTGAGCCAGCCAGGCTCCCCTTTCTGCCCATTTTTTTAATTGGATTGCTTGTTCTTTTGCTGTTGAGTTGTATGAAGTCCTTATATATTTTGGATATTAACACCTTATCAGATACATGATTTGCATATATTTTCTCCCACTCCCTAGGCTGCCTTTTCATTTTGTTGATGTTTCCTTTGCTGTGCAGAAGCTTTTTAGTTTGATGTAGTCCTACTAACTTTTCTTTTACTTTTGTTGTTTTTGCTTTTGGTGTCAGATCCAAATAATCATCACCAAGCTCAAGGAGCTTACTGCCTATGTTTTCTTCTAGGAGTTTTATGGTTTCAGGTCTGACATTCAAGTCTTTGATCTATTTTGAGTTAATTTTTGTGTATTGTGAGAAGAGACTCAAAGAAGTCTATTGTATTTTGTTGATTATATCTTTGGTTGGTATTCTCCTAAGAATGTAGCATGTAGGCATACCTGATGTATATAAATATAGTTTTAGTGGCTCTATATGGAAATAGTTCCTTAAAGAATGTAATTCCTGTTTTTGTTTGTTCATTTTTAAAGAATGGCTAGCTATATCTGAACAACCAGATAGAATATCTGTTTGCTCCATATTATTACTTCTTTAAACATTCGAAGGTAAATTTTAATAGATGTGGCAAAATCTTTCAAGTCTTGCTTTTGAACATCATTGGCATTGGGTTAAGAATTTAATATCAGGGGGCGCGTGGGTGGCTCAGATGGTTAAGCATCTGCCTTCGGTTCAGGTCGTGATCTCAGGGTCCTGGGATCGAGCCCTGCATGGGGCTCCCTGCTCAGCAGGGAGCCTGCTTCTCCCTCTCCTTCTACTGCTCCCCCTGCTTGTGTTCTCGCGCCCTGTCAAATAAATAAAATCTTAAAAAAAAAAAAAAAAAAGAATTGGGCACCTGGGTGGCTCAGTCAGTTAAGCGACTGCCTTCGGCTCAGGTCATGATCCTGGAGTCCCGGGATCGAGTCCCGCATCGGGCTCCCTGCTCAGCAGGGGGTCTGCTTCTCCCTCTGCCCTCTTCCCTCTCGTGTTCTCTGTCTCTCATTCTCTCTCTCTCAAATAAATAAATAAAATCTTTAAAAAAAAAAAAAAGAATTTAATATCAGAATATGTGGTAACAATTTTTATTCCTTTCCCTCTGTTTTTAGGCTAAAGCTAATAAATCTTTTCCATTTCTTTTCATTTTATTTAACTCTTTTGCAGTGAACTTAGGAGGACTTTTACTCCAGGCACTCCTAGAATATTGGCCTAGAACCCATGTGAATCCAATGGATGAAGAAGAAAACGAAGTAAACCATGGTTCGTGTTTTTATATCAGGATAATTGATTTAAAATTACTTAGAAGTTTAAGATACTTGGAGTGTTTGTTATTCCAGGAATGTTTAAGAAACATTTAAGAAGCATTTGCTAAGTCGTGACATAATAAATAACTTGTGATGTGCCCAGTTTATCACCCTCCCTTCCACAGATCAAAGAACATCCAGTCTTAACTAAGATTCCAGGAGCACTTTCAATCAGTGAAGCTGCTCAAGAGGGATTAAAAAAACCTCTACATATTTAAATGACCTTTGCCCTTAAAAGCAAGCAGCTTAGCAGCCTTCTTCCAAAGATACTTCTCAAGAGTAGCTGTGGCCCTGCTGGACTTACCTCCAGAGCCAGCTAATGAGCTACATCGAAAGCTATTTCTGTCCTTATGTCATCATAGTTCATGTCAGCCTGAAACACAGACATTACCAAGTCTGGTGATTCTACCTGATCTTGGCTCTAAACATTTCAGAAAATCAAATTCCAACTCAGAAGTGTCAGGATAAATGAACAAGTATGTGTAAGAATTAATGTCACTGAGGACATCGTAAAGCTGTGCGTGCCACAGGCAGTGGCCATAACTTTCTCTGAGCAGCAGAGAACATGTTTTGAATTTATAAGTCTGGTTCAGTTTTATTGAAGAAAGGGGAAAAAAAGAAATTTCACAGCTCATATGTTACCCGCAGCCGGTTGAAGAGTCCTTGAGTCCCACCTACCACGGCCTTACTCTGCTGAATATTCTCTGAATTCTCTGAAGATTCTGCTGAAGATGGTCCACTTGTGGTGGTCAACAATGATGAGGATCTCCTGCCGGAGACTTCGGTCTGGCTGACTCATCGGAAATGATTTTTGGAGTTTAAATCTCTTGTGCAAGGATGGCATGCTTCTCTGCAAGCCATTCTTCTGATGTCCCTGTCAGAGAGGACACTGACCCCATCCGTGGTGGCTTTTCTTTTATGTCACCTGGCCCACTCCCCTCCCCATCAGAATAGTACAGTGGCCTCTGAGCCAGAGAAATTCAATGGAAAGGTCTTTCCACAGAGGCTTGAAAAAGCTAAGTTTTAGTGTGGGCTCTGCTGTTTATCAGCTGTGTCACTGTGGGCATGTCGTTTCCAGTTCTTGGCTCATCCCTCTCCATCTGCAACATGACAGGTAGGCAGGATGCCCTTAGAGGCCCAAGTGGACGATAAAGGTCAAAAACTAGTAGTACGGTCAGCACAGCTGGCATCAGGGCTTTGGCTGTGGGAGTAAGGAAACCCCAGATCATCCTTAAAATCAAACTGCCATAGTAAAGGCAGAGCAGGACCCACCCATCTCCCCTTCCAGCCCGATGGCTGCTTGTTCCACCTGTGCGCTCACCTGCTGTACCAGCACCATGACCAGGGGACTCTTGAGAGTCGTGTACATTCTACTCAGCAGCTCAGGTGTTCGGAGGCTTGTAGTGAGTTGTAGGCGGGGTCGATAGAGATAAATGGGCATGGACTACATACTGTAGGGACTGACGTTCTGGTAGGGCAGAGAACTCCTCAGATAGAGCAGAGAGAACATGATGAGGTCAGAGGGAAGCATTGGTTGTTGCTACAAGAGAGGGTCCGAAAGTACTGTAGGGTCAGAGGGTGAGGTTGCTTCCAGATTCACTAGGGATGCCTTTATGAACAAGGTGGTACTAGAGTGGGGCTCAACCGTACTTGGTCAAAAGATTACAGAGAAAGCAGAGTGAAATGAAATCTAGAGAGAATAATAAAAAAGAGATTTTGACTTCACTGAGGATTTTATTTTTCACCAATACCGCTGCCATTAGTTGTGGCTGCCATTAAGCATCAATTTTTGTTTTTGGCCCAAGAAATTTTTCTGAGCTTGGTGTTCTACACACACGCACATGCATGCGTGTTGCGATTTTTAAACAGACTGTCCTAGACTTTCCTGTGGCTGAAGTGGAGTTCTCTTTTTGTTTCAAGTCTCAAATGTCAATCTCTTCTTTTAAAAATCTCTGGAATTATACAGTCATTTCCCATAAGGTACATCACAAGTTGCTTTACTTCTTATTCTTCGTAAAAATTTAACTTTGATTTGTTTTTTACCTTTATCTGACTGGCTGATTTATCAGACTAGCTTTAAAAACTTTGCAATGTTTGAAGCCTGTAGAAACAAAATGTTTAGAATCTGTGTTTTTAGCACTAGTTCTGGATACTGACACCATCTCCATCTTTTCCTAGTAAATGGGGAGCAGGAGAACCGAGTACAGAAGGGAAATGGATATTTTCAAGTGCCCCCCCACACCCCCGTGATCTTTGGTGAAGCTGGAGGACGCACGCTGTTCAGGTAGGGGCATGGAGGGCTGTAGACTCTGCCTAGGAAATCATCCCATTTGCTAAGAAATACTCAAACGTGGTAACTTGTTCTAGGGATGTGAGGGATTTGGAAGCTGTTCCATTTCCATGAGATGGTTAAGTGTCTGATGCTATTAGACCACATTCTAATTGAGAGCTGAGCCTCTTGTGTTGAAATGAGGTCAATACTTTGCTTTAAGGCAGCTTCTCTGGTGGTTTCTACAGGAAGCTGTCACTTTCTCTACTTACCTGACGAGACTGCCGGGGTCAGGGAGTTACCAGAAGTCCCTGCTCCTAGAACAGCATCAGAGTAGGTAACTTCCCTCAGGCTGGCCACACAAGATGGGCTGGGCTGCTCCTGAGAATCGTGCTCAGCGGTGCCCAACCTGAGGTGCGAGGCCGTCCTTCATGAGGCCCTGCCAGGAAGCTGGACTAGCTTCACCTCAGGTTGCCAGCCAGGCCCTGGTGGAATCACAGGGGAGAGCTCAGTAGAGTCTTCTGTGGGGCCAGAAGTAAGGAAAATGCTTGTCTTGCCCTTAAGCTCAGAATTCTCTTCCTTTATGGTAAACTCCTGGGAGTGTGTTGACCCAAACTGTCCTGATCCCTGTGATGTGTGGAGGCCTGTGCCGTGCACTGCAGCCCGGGCAGGGGACGTGTCTTGAGTGCTTTGCCTGCACCCAGCATTCCTGTCGTCACCCGAGGACTCCGAGAAGCAGCTCTAGTGTATGCGGGGGCCTGAGTGTTAGCACCTGCTGCCCCTCTTAGCCAAGTGAGCCGTTCTGCCTGGCTGCACTTTATTTCCGCAGCTGTAAAGTGGGGGTCATCCCAAATAGCTCTAGGGTCCCTCCCTCTAATGTTTGTTAGTTGTGCTGCTTGTGTCACTGACTACCTGACGGGTTATGTTTAGGCTGCTCTGCCGAGACTCCGGGGGTGAGACCGAGTCGATGCTTCTTAATGAGACGGTGCCGCAATGGGTGATTGACATCACTGTGGATGTAAGTGTCCTGCACTCCTGCTTTGCCCTTTTGTTCTGTCCAAATCACAAAGGAAATTAAGAGCAGCTTTAGACTGTACAGTCTTACGTTAGTAAAAACCAGGCTGCCAAAGGGAACCCTCCTCTGCTACCCTGTAGTCCCAAAGTTGTGGAAGAAGTACTGGTGATTAGTTATGTGTCTGTTTATATCTTTGTTGGATTTAGTTATAAACGTAATGTGTGCTTCTTAAAGAAAATAATAAATGAATCAAGTGAAACTCCCATCTCTTTCCCAGTCATTCCTCTCTTCCACTCACTCCTGTCCTTCTCGCTGGAGGGGATAACTAGTCCTAGATCAGGCCACAACCTTCAGGACTTGTTTCTGTGCATACACAAGCAGATATTGCTGAGCTGTGTGTGCATGCACCTGTTGTACACACACACATGCACAGTTCATTATTTTGCACAAAATCTGTTATACATACTGTTCTGCAACTTGGTTTGGTTTGGTTTTTCACTTAAAAATATATCTTGGACATCCTTCCTTGTCTATGTATGGGTCATTCCTCTTTAATGACTATATAGTATGTCTTTGTATAAATGTACCGTAAATTATTTAACTGGTTCCCTATTGATGGACATTAAGGTTGTTTCCAGTGTTTTCTATTACAAGCAATGCTTCAGTGAGCATCCTTGTACATGTGTCTTTGTGTACTTTTTAGGATAAATTCCTAGAAGTGGAATTGCTGGATCAGAGGGTATGCACATTTTCAATTTTGATAGATTCTGCCAAATTGCCCCCCACAAAAGCTATAGCAGCTCTCGCCGACACTGTATGTGTGCCCGTTTTTCCACACTCACCGACACTGGGTACTTTCAGTCTTTGCTAAAAGATGGCAAATATCTCATTGTCTTAATGCAGGCTGTTGTTTTTCACATGTAGTGAGGTTAAGCATATTTTCATATTGGCCATTTGTATTTCTTCTGTGAGTTGCCTTTTACTTATTTTTCTATTGGGTAATTTGTGTTTCTTACTGATTTGTAGGATTTCGTCATATTGAATATTAACCCTTTGACTATTATCTGTGTCTCTCAATCGAAGTTTTACTTTGTTCATGGCTGGTGTCTTTTGCCAAGCAAAAAGTTTGAATTTTTATGTAATCAGATTGGTCTTTTATGGCTCTGAGTTTCATGTCTTGCTTCAGTATTTCCTGCTCCAAAGTAGCAAAAATGTATTCTCCTCTCGTAGGTCTGTGATCATTGTATATGTCTAGATCTGTAATCTATTAGAATTTATTCTGTTTGGTGTGAAGTAGGATGCTGACTTTCTCCAGATGGTTAGCCATGTGCCAAAACAATTTTTTGGATTAATCTATCCTTTTCCTACTAATTTGAAATGGTATCTTTATCACATACTAAATTTGTGTATACACATGGGTCTGTTTCTAGACTCTCTTATGTGCTGTTGACCTGTTTTATATATTCCTAAAGCCATATGAAAAGAGATTTAACCTCTAAAACTTTCAGAAAATGTGTTTTTTGTCCCAGATATACCTCCAAGAACTTAAAGCCAGTGTGACACCTGATGGATATTCTATGCTCTTCTCTAAATCTGAGCTCCCCATAAACCACTACTTCCTTTGAGTGTGAAAGTCACCTGGGATGCATTGCTGACTTTAGGCCTGTGGCTTATTCCTGAGAGGAGACATCCAGACAGGATATGACATGGAGGCTTGGAGGGGATTAAAACCCAGAGAAAAGATGACCAGTTAATTTTATCCTTCATCTAAGTATGTGGTTTACTTCCTGGTAGACATCTTGGTGGTTGGCTGAAGTTTCCACTCTTGCTTAAAACCTCAGACCTGAGGTCAGAGGGAAAGAAAGTGGGAGGACCTGAGTGGCCTTTTCAGTTGCATGATGGGCCTTACCAGCCTAGAGTGTACGGTTTTGCTAAAAAGTGAATGTTGTGGGTTTCTCTCAAGACACCGAACTTTGTATTTGGGCCCTTAGGTATCAGCCCCAATGTTTTAATGTGGAATTGAGATTTTTATTTCTAGGGCTTTAAGAGTTAAAATTTGTTTCCCTTTAATACCTTGAATTGTTATTTGAGAAGAGGCATCCTGCAGCTTCATATTGCCACTGACGTATCATTTGTCTCACATATCTCTTACTTCAAAACTAAACATGATACTTTTCTGATAAATTTTCACTAAGGCTGACTTGGATGATTTGATAGCTTACTATACATTTCATAGAAAGTCAGTTTTAATTGTAAAATAACTTAACTTGCAAATCATGTTTTTCTGTTGACGTCATTTTCATTCATCAGCTAATCAAAATGATCATACCTTTCTACTTTTAATATTTCAGAAAAATATGCCCAAATTCAACAAAATTCCTTTCTACCTCCAACCTCATGCATCTTCGGGAGCAAAAACCTTAAAAAAGTAAGTAAGGGCAGTGTCACGTGATATCTAGATCTAATTAATTGCCAGAGCTTTCTTCTTCTTTATGATTGCTTTTATAGTAAAGGAGATCTATTGAAAGCTTATACAATTTACCATTTACCAAGTACCTCCTGTGGTAGGCCACAGATGTTCAAAAAAGTAAGACTTGGTTTTTGTCTCTTGCCACAGCATAGTTTAGGACACAATCTGTGTATAAAAACTGCTCTTATGGATGCTTCGGGAATGATGAGAGTAGGTGAAAGAAATGAATTGTGGGCTGGAGCTTTCCAGAAAGGCTTCTTGAAAGACATGGAATTTGAGCTGGACATGTAAGAAATGGATAGAATTTCAAAAGAGAGGTATTCCAGGTCCAGGAAATGGTTTGATTGAGGATGTGGAAGTGGGAGCATGCACAAGATCCTGAAAATTAACAAGGGCCAGTGTAGCTACAGCAGAGGATGGAGGGGTGGCCAGAAGTGGGAAAGGAAAGCTGAGGTCTCATGGATATATATCCGAGCAAGTAAAATCAACAAGACTTGAAAGCTTTTTGTTAGGGAAATTTCCAAACATATACAAAAAAGAGATCAGGAGCATGAACTCCCCATTATCCTATCAGATAGCTCCAGGGTTATCGACACATGGCTGAACATTTTGCTTCATCTCTATCTCTACCTCGCCTCCCTCCCACCCACCTACACACACACCCCAGATTATTTTAAGCAAGTCCTAGATTCAGCTAAATTTAATGACTGAAGTTCAAGATGGCTTTCAGAGTTTGAGCCTGAGCTACTTGGGTAGGCCATTTTTAACTGACGTTAGCGATACAAGGTAAGTAGGTTTGGGGGTGAGGAAGTTGATGAATCTGGTTTGGGACAGGTAGAGTTTGAGGTGCCTGTGGGATGTCCATCTGGAGATAACCAGCCAGCTGTTGGGCTTATGGCCTGGAGTTCAGGCAGGAGGTCTTGGCTGTAGGGCCGAGAGCCGTAGGAGAGATGAGCACCGGAGGAATTGGAGCCTGGTAGACACTGGGGGCTGCCTTCCCTGCCAGGAGCATTTAGTTTGCCCATGCTCTAGGATCGTCTTTAAGGGAATAAAACCCAGAGGGCTGTTCTTGATGTATATGTAGGTTTTAAGAACATGTATTTAATCTCACTTTACACTTAATCTGTGTCTTAGGGGAACACGATGGGAATGTGTTGGCAATTCTAAAACTAGATTAAGGCAGTAACTAAAAACACTTCTTGGTTTATGTTTCTGTGCTGTTTGATCTTTATCCATTGTGAACACCAAAGAATATTTAAGAGACTGTATCCAGTGATTTCGTGATGGCACAGTCTGCCCTTGCTTTTTACAGGGATAGACTCTCTGCTAGTGACATGCTCCAAGTCCGGAAAGTAATGGAACATGTTTATGAGAAAATCATCAACTTGGATAATGAGTCGCAAACCACTAGCTCTTCTAATAATGAAAAACCAGGAGAACAGGAAAAAGAAGAGGATATTGCTGTGCTGGCAGAGGAGAAAATTGAACTTTTGTGCCAGGACCAGGTAAGTGCACTTGAGGACCACGGCCCTGTTTTTTCCGGTGCCGATGCTCAGAAACTTACATGTGGTGTGATTATGGTTCCCATGTCTCTTACCTTTGGAAGTGCTGGCTCTCTCCCACCTATTGGTGAGGCCCTTTCTGGAGGGTCCCGCAGCCCATCCTAAAGTTTCTTTTTTTTTAAAGATTTTATTTATTTATTTGACACAGAGAGAGAGAGAGAGCACAAGCACGGGGAGCGGCAGGCAGAGGGAGAGGGAGAAGCAGGCTCCCCGCAGGGCAAGGAGCCCGATGTGGGGCTCGATCCCAGGACTCTGGGATCATGATCTGAGCTGAAGGTAGCGGCTTAACCAACTGAGCCACCCAGGCGCCCCCATCCTAAAGTTTCTATTTATCCCAGTCAGGTTCTCGGGAAAAGGATATGAGACTGAAATGCACACACAAATGGTGAATGTGCTGGTGGCTTTCTGTTTGTTTTCCTCCTGACAAGAAAAAGACACATGATCGCCTTGATCGGCAGAGCAGTATCTGCCGTGTTGGTGTAGGATGTGAAGTGGAGGTGGGTGGAGCATTGGGGGAACTGTTTTAGATAAAGATGCACTTGAGGCGTTTCCTCAGAGAAACGGCTGAAGCTGGGATCTCTGGCCTAGCCGCACCAGCCGCCCGTCTCTCAGTGCCCGCGTTCATGTCTGCGTGCGCGGGGGCTTTGTCAGCAAGAGCAGGCCACCAGGTATGGGCGAGAGGACGAGCTAGATCCCCTGATGAGCGTCCCTAAGCTCGCAGTGAAGGTCTCGGATATTACAAAGTAGAGGCTTTGACATTTTTTATTATTTATTTTTTGCTGTTCAGGTTTTAGATCCAAACATGGACCTCCGAACAGTGAAGCACTTCATATGGAAGAGTGGTGGTGACCTCACCCTCCATTACCGTCAGAAGTCCACGTGAGGGGTGGGTGAGCGCTCCTGGGTATTCATTTACTGACCTTCCTCTATGGCCCCGAGAGTAGTCCTAGGAAGCCCACCGAGCCCCAACGGGAGCAAGACTTCTAATGGCTGATTTGGTATGGACCGAGATTCTCTTTCAGCTGAAATGACTAATTGCGATGTAAAATAGAAACCAGTCTCCATGTGTAGATTAAGCTGTCCCCAGGGAGGCAGAGAATGCGAGAACAGCCCGCAAGCACACTGTGTCTTGTGAGATGTAGAGAATGGACGGCAGGCCAGCAGACTTGGCTTCCTCCTTTCGTTTCAAAGGACCTTATCTTTGTCTGTTAGCACTTGTTAGAGACACATAGGTAGAGCCACATCTGTCACTGTGTTTCAACTTCAAACCCACATGCTCTGGAGCTTTTCTGAGAGAGTACATTCCATTCACGCAGCACATATGAAGGCTTTTTCCAAGTCGGTCATTAAAAACAAGCAAGTTGTTCTCACATTTAAGAGTTATTTTTAATAGGAATTTGCTGTTGTACAATTCCAGAGCCAGCCCATTTCATAATAAATTATCCTTGTTGGGCTTGTTTTAATATTGCATCTCAGATGCATTCTTTTAGGAAGACCTGTAGAAATTCTGGGTGCTGGAACGTAGCACTTGGACCGCCAGACTGGAGTACGCCCAGCAGCGCCCAGGGCTGCCGCACCCTCACGGTGCCCCCAGCCGTGCGGCAGCCACGGGCAGGTGCAGCGCCTTCCCTGCCCCGCCGTGTCCAGCTTTGTCGAGGGGCCAAGCCACGTGATGCCACAGGTTTGCGCTCTGGGTGAGCAGTGCGACACCATCGCAACTGAAGACCACGAGGAGATACTCGCTTCATTTAAATGCTACCTAAAATGTACGGTGTCAGAGAAAAAAGGATATCCTAGTGAGTTAACTTGATATTCACATCCTGGAAGTATACATATTTGTTTTCTCCAGAGTTTTATATGCAGGTTTTTGTTGTGGTACCTGTATCCAGAGCTCTTTTCGTTGTTCTTTCTAACAATCTGAAGCTTTCATAGAATCATTTGATTCTTGTACAGAATATAACTTATTGGGGATAAACACTTCAACTTTTGGCAGGAAAAAAAATACTTTGGATTCTCCCCAAGGTCATTTGTATTCAGAATAGAACAGTGGTCCACCGCTGTAAAACTACGTTAAGACAAGCCTCCTGTAGGAAGCCAAAAGCACAAGTGCCTTCAGAGGGCAGTTTTTTCCAGTCCAGTTGCCTCCCCAGCTCACGTGCGGTCCGTCCCCACAACAGCAGGGACTGGGAAGGAGCGGGGAAGGTTTTTTCTTTTCTACATCTTCACAGGTTCAGCTGGAGGCAGCTGATGGGCCTGGGTCCAGACCTTTCTATTTGAGATATTCTTACCTGCACAACTGTAGAGACAGGGTTCCCTCACTGCTGGTCAGCCTCCTTTGGAAAGTGGACAGGTCACTGCCTCCAGCACTTGGAAGAAGTGAGCAAAGATGTACCACATTTCCAATGAGTCTTTCCCCCTTACACAGAGAGCAACCGGCTTCTTTTTTTAAAAATCCTTTCTATCTGTTGGATACAATGGTGCGCTTTTGGTGCACATTTTTTAGCAATAGTTGTGAATTAATGGCAAAAACAAACAAAAAAAATCCTACAACTCACTCACCAGCCCTCTGCCGTGTTTGCCGGAGGGGCCCTTGGGCTAAAGGAATGGGTTTCGCTGGGCCATTTTGCCCTGTGTGCCGAGCCTTGAGGGGCGGCTGCACTCCCTTCCTGTCATAGATCTGACCCTCAGCATGCTTTTTTTTTCCCTTCCAGTCAAACCAGTAAGTTTCCAGAAAATTTGACAGTCTGCAATGCCAAAAGGGTAAAAATCTGTATTTCACAGTTGTATAGAATAAAGGCTTTAGTTAAAATATTTCAAAGTGTAGTACACCTTTATTTCTTTCACTTGTCATTTTCCTTCATAGCAGATTACAGAGAAACTTCTGGTTCCATGTTTACCCTGGCAATTGTTAGCATCAGTACCCATTTTATCCCCCTGGTTAGGGCGGGGAGTGTGTCAAAGTAAGGGAGGGAAGAGCCAGAATCCTGGGGTGAGGGTGACTTTGGGCCAGATTACCAGGCTGCAATTCAGGGAAGGTGGCCTCAGAACAGTCCTGTGGTGATTCTCTTCTACTTCCTGGATCCCTACAGGCGGACACTGGGCTCCCAGACAATCCCAGAACCCAGCTCCAGCCCTGGCTTCGGACACAATGCCTCCCTCTTCAGCAGGCTTATCAGCTGCCATGGTAGGCTTGAGGAGGCCTTGCTTCAGATTGCAGTCACAGTGCTAGAAATTTGAAGTGTTTGCTCATTGGGGGCCCTCCCTGCATATACTTGGTCTGTGCCCTCCAGAGCAGACAGTCCTTGTCCTATGGGCCTAACAGAACTCTGAATGCTGTTAAGTGCACACGTTACAGATCAAGCGGCAAAGGTGGGACTTTAAACTGGGTAGCAGCTAGAAGACAAGGCCAGAGAGGCGGCTTTCGTGGCAACCAGCAAGAAGTGGGCAGGTGAGGGACTTCAGGGGATGGGGAGCTGGTTACTGTGTGGAGCCCTCCTCTTCCTGCAGGAACCAGGTAGAGCAGAAGACCTGGCCTAGTCCTAGCCTCTCCGGGTACCTGGGGTGGAGGGAACAGCCTCCTTCCATACTCTGGGAAAGAATGGAATGGCCCTTGCCCACTCTTGTCCAGGCCCCTCGTTCCCCCTTAGGGTGGGAGCTTTGTGTAAAGAGATCCAGTCAGGAATGGCTTTGAGAGTCTGCTCAGGATGGTGAGCTTAAATATGCCATTTGTATTCACCACTGGGGCTGCCTGGATGTCTTGTATCTATTTAGAAGAGATGGTTGGTAGAAGTTGGGAAGCTGACAGGAGTCACCACTAGGGATATTGGGTCTGTGGAGTGTAGACCCTGGGGAAGAAGGAACATCGTGGTCCAAGGACAAGTGAGTCTCTGCTGACAGGCCCGGAATTTCCAACCCTCCTCTCTCAGGAGAGAGGGACGAGGTCACTGCTTCTCTCCTCCGGCTGTGACTGGCAGACGTCAGCCTGCCGGAGCCAACTGTGCAGGGCAGCATAGAGACTGAGGGCACAGGACAGAGGAGACGGTAATTGGGGTCCCCAAGGGCTAGCTGAGCTGCGCAAGAATCAAGGCACGCCCTGCCAAGTGTCAGGCGAACACTCCAGACCTGTCCCTTCCTCCTTCACTCCATCTGCACACACGACCCTGTGTGGACCCTGCTGCCTCCTGGGCAGCCACAGTGACCAAAGCAGGAGCGAGCACTGGACTCAAGGGTACGTGGCCAACAGATGCCCTTGGCCCACGGCCTCCTCTTCCTACCCACTGAGGCTCTTTGCCCCACCCAAGCAGCACAGTCCTTTCCTCTCCTACCCCAGCTCCTGCAAAACTTAATCTGGGTGCTGCTCCCAGCCTCCCACCACCCCAAAAGGATTTGTCTGAGTGCATGATTCCCCAAAGCCAGGACCATCAGGCACAATTAATGCTGGGAGGTCATCTCTTGGACACCAGTAGGGTCTATGTGGACACACAAGCGCCTCCCCCCCCTCCGCCCCCCACAGCTGCAGAAGTCCCTGCACATCCTGGGAGCCATCGCCTAGGAAGCTGCACGCTGGGCCAGGATTAGGCAAGGGGCTGGGCTACGGAGTGTGGCCTAAGCTGCTTCCCCACATCTAGGCCTCACGAAATGCCATCAGGGGCCTCGACACAGCCAAGGGCGTCATGCAGGGGTGGAGAGCTGGGCCTGGCTGGCTGCCTCCTCAGCCTCTGCCTTGAAATCTGGGTTCTCTGTGCTGGCCGGCTCCTCAGCCTGCGCTTCGAGCAGCTCAGCAGACAGCCCGTCTTCCGGTGAGGCTGCAGAGGTGAGGCTGTCGGGAAGGGTTAGCTGAGGCAGGTGGTCTGGCTGGGCCTGGGTGCCTGGGCTGTCCGGGAAGGAGACCTCAAACTCTGATCCGGACCATGTGGCCTCACCTGAAACATACAGGGAGGGGCTGAGGAGGCCTGCAGAACCCCGGGCCGGCGTGGCCTGGAGCAGCCACCACTGACACCACTCCCCCAACTCCAGGCATTGATGGGGAAAGGAGCTTTTGGCTGTGTTTCACCCAAAGCCAGCCTCCCACCCAGCCGAGCAACTCAGGGCCGCCTTGCCAACAAGGCAGGGTCCCTCCCGGAAAGCTTCCGCAGGTGTGGGCCACTCACCGCCACGCTCGTGAGAACCGCAGCTGGAGACGTCCTCGGGCCCGGAGGCTGAGAGAGCTGTGCAGGTCAGCTCTGTGGCCGAGGGCAGGCTGGGCCAGACACCGGCACTGCTGCTCTCCAAGGAGAGACCCGACACGGCCAGGAAGCCTAGGGGAAGGGTGCAAGTCTTCGCCAGCACAAAACCCAGACTCCCGGAAGGCCCGTACCCTGGGCTCACTCAGCCCCATTCCTGGGGTGCCTGGCCCGGCCTGAAACTGCAATCTCAGCCCATGGGGGTGCCCCCACCCAACCCCAAAGTGGTCCCCACTGCCTGCTGCTGAGGAACGAGAACAGCACAGTGGCAGAGGGCCCGGACCCTGCTCTGTCCCCACTCTGCTGCGTGACCTTGAGCAGGCTGCTTCCCTTCTGTGGACTGCAGTGCCCCCCCCCCCCCCCCCCCGCCTCCATCAGCATGTCGGACCGGCTCATCTGCGACCATCTGGGCATATATGAGCTAGGAGGCGTCAGCAGGTCTGAGGAAGGTTTGGCGCTGCCACGGAAGCCTCGCCCTCAACCTGGGGCCCACTTCAGCACCTTAGCCTCCTCTCCAGAGCCCACTCACTACCTGGGTCCATGACACGCTGCACTGGAGGGGGAGGCTGAAGAGGAGTCTCCATAGGACGTGGGAATCCCCCAAGGTCTGGAGCACCATGGCTGGGACTCCCAGGCTCAGAAAGCTGTCCCTCCATGAAGGAGCCAGGTGCCTGCAGCAGAGCCTACGGGGGCCAGGGAAGAAGGAGGGAACAGGGCAGGGGCAGTCGGGACAGAGTAGTCCAACCCCGGCCCACACTGGCAATGCAAGTACTGCTCTGCGTGACGGAGCAAACAGCCATGGGGACCTGCCCTTCCCCTAGAGGGGATCTAAAGTCGGGCACAAGAGGCCTCTGGATGCCCGGCCTCTGGCCCAGCATTACCACAGACTCACTGAGGCACAGCACAAGGCTCTGCACACCTGAGCCTCCGTTTCCCGCTCATGAAAGGAAAATGACAACTAGTGCTTTGCCGTTACCCTCACCTCCAGACCCAAGTGGCGGGAGAACCAAAGTGAGTTTCACTGTCCCAGGATGGGACCACCTGCTTCCGCTGGGTCCCAGAAGCAAGAAAAGCCTCCCAACGGCTCCACAAATGGGCCCCTGGTGACAGCAGCCTTGAGTCCTCTTTTCCCAGCCAGGCCCCTTTGCCCGTATGAAGCTCCCCCTTCCCCTCACTGGCAGATGCTCCCCTCGTACCTCCATGTAGTCATCCTGCCTAGAGCCTATTTCTGGGCCGGGAGGGGCAGGAGAGTCCTGGGGGGTGGGTCCCGGTGGCGGGACATCAGGAGGCAGGACATCAGGAGGCAGGGCATCAGGTGGTGGGGCACCAGGTGGCGGGGCATCAGGTGGCTTCTTGTGGTGGCTGGGAGGCTGGGTTGGGATCCGGTGCAGATACCCGTAGCCAATACCACAGCCCAGACTGCCAAAGTCCAGAAACATTCGATCCAGGGGATTGTCCCATAGCCCTTCCTAGACCTGCCAACCCCACCCACTCCTGGCCGTGAGGGGCAGAAAGGGTGCCTCCTGGACCAGTGGTCATCCTCAGGACCCCTGGACCCAGAGCCCTGCCTCCGCCCCCCCACCGTGGGATTCTGGGCATCCATGTCCAGTGGCCAGGTCCAGCCAGGGCTCTACTGGGCCCCCACCCCGCCGCCCTCCGACTGAGGAAGTACCTGCCCTCTCCACCCCAGGCTGCGTTGGGAGTTACAGTCACCTCCCGGCAGGAGTCGGACTCGGAGTTGTAAACCATCAGCTTCAAGGGCTTCCCCTCGTGGGACTCGATGAGTGTAAAGAAGTCCTCGGACTACGACAAAGCCAGCGCCTGAGCCCCGCTCCCAGCACTGGGATTGGAGGCCTCGACAAAACGAGGCCCTTCTCATGGACAGCACCCATCTCCACACCCTATCCAGGGGGCCTGGGGAGGGCAAACCAAAGGTTGCTCACCTCCTGGAGGATCTGGTCTGAGCCAACCACATAGTCTGTGTAGGGGCACAGGCCAGCAAGGGAGGCAGGTGAAGAAGGTTCCACGTCCTGGGGAAAGAATCACCAACTACCCGTCTTGCTCCTCGAGTTGGGCATTGCGGGGGCGGTGCTTGGAGGGGGCTGCCTCTCTAAGTACTGAGCGGGACACTTGTCCTTGGGCTCCAGGTCAGGACCTCAAGCCCAGACTCTCCTACTCCACTCCCTCATTTCCCGACCTCCCGCAGGTGCACAGCCTGCCCAGCAGAGGGCAGCACCACGGCACCGCTCACAGCCCTGAGCTCCGGAATCTGATCTAGGTTCAATCCTGACTCCACCAACCTCTAGCCTATAACTGTGGACAAATACTTAACCCCCTAGCGTCAGTTTCCCCACAATTAAAAGGAGGATATGCAGTACTTCCTCATAGTGTTGCTGAGAAGATTAAAAATAGAATATAGGTAAAGAATGAAAACCACAGGTTGGCCCCACAATAAGTGCCCAATTGCTGTGCTGTTACTGGTGCAGGCAAATGGCTGAAGACCCCTGTGTTAGGGGCTGGAGGCAGGGGCAGGGAGCAGAACTGGGTACAAGGATCATTTCCTCCCTTGGGAAACTCTACCACTTCCAATCTCCCAGTCACCCCGAGAAATGCAAAGGCATTTGCCTCATCACCCCCCCCCATTGCACTCATGGACAAACCGAGGAAGGCTGAAAGGTTGAGAAGTCTCCCACGAGAAGTCAGTGAGCAAGAGAGGAGGCTAGAAATCAAATCAGTCCATTTCCAGCTCAGGGCACCCTCCTTCCACCAAGCCCTGGGACCAAGCATTCAACATTGGGGGCACCATCAAAGAATGTACGTGTCGTGTGTGTGT
>NC_058403.1:147680127-147681803 GCF_002201575.2 Neomonachus schauinslandi | reverse complement strand
GAATGTACGTGTCGTGTGTGTGTGTGTGTGTGTGTGTGTGTGTGTGTTTGTGAGAACAGACACTAACAGCAACATCTGTGACAACTCAATCACTGAGATTCAGGAAGACCCAGCCCCCAGGCACCCGCCCAGGCCCGAAGGGGCTCTCAGGGGACCAGCCATAAACGCCTGGATCCTGGTATACCTTAGAGCCTACCAGAAAAGACACGATCTATAAAGACCAGCAGCAGCAGCCTTCTGGCAGCACAAGCACCCCTCCCTCCGGTAGATGGTAGCCCACCCCTCAAAATAACAAACCAAGGTTTAGAGGGTGAGAAGGTGTCCCAAGTCGCCTGGCTAACAAGCAGGGTGCACAGCTCGGGGGATGATGAGTGGCCCTCTGGGACCCCTCTCCCAGGAGCACTGGTTGTTGGCCTCGCCCAGCTGCCCCCACAGCCCACCCTTACCCCCCAGGCCGCCAGCCACCCCCACACGCCCAGCCTGCGCCCACTCACCAGCACGTGCCACACGTGCTCGCTGGCCCTGCGGAAGCTGCAGAAGCGCACACTGGCCCCCAGCAGGCCCTGGCCGCCCCACATGTTGCTGGGCACCACCTCCACCTCGCGCACCTTCATGGTCTTCATGTTGAACACCTCCAGCTTCACGGGCTTCTCCACGTTGGCCTTCAGCAGGGCCTTTAGCGTGTCATTCTCCTTGTTCTGTGGGGGCAGCGGGGCTGACGCCAAGGGCCCCACCCCCAACCCGGGTTGGGGCCCCTCAGACAAGTTTGGGTCTGACATGGGGAAGGGCCCAGGTGACCAGTTGCCCCAGCAGGGTCTTGTGTGGGCGTGGGCCAGGGCAGGGTCTGGGCCTGCGACCACCGCAACCCCCACCACCCCTAAGCACCACGAAACCCGCCTCCCTCAGCCTCCCAGAAAATACAATCCAGAGCACCGCAGGGCTGCCCCTCTCTGACTCTCTGAGCAGCCCCTTGGCCACCTTGACACCTCTCATGCCCCGAGAGGCAGGCCCCTTAGACCTCGTGTCCAGCTCCAAGAGCCCCCTCACCGCCCATCCACCCCAGAAAGCTCAGGAGCTGGGCACTGGGCAGGGCCCCCATCAAGCTGAGTACAGGCCTAGAATAAGGAGAGATGGGCTGGGCCTCCCTCCGGAAGAAAAGGGAGGCAGGAGCAGGGTGGGGCCTGCTGTGGGACAGGACACACACACACACACACACACACACACACAGGACACACACACACACACGGCAGGTAGCACCGGGACACACAGACACAGGAGACACACACAGACACACACACAGACACAGAGACACACACACGGCAGGTAGCAGGACACACACACACACAGGAGACACACACACAGGACACACACAGACACACACACAGGACATAGACACATGGCAGGTAGCACCGGGACACACACACACACAGACACACACAGGACACACACACATGGCAGGTAGCACCGGGACACACACACACACACACACACGGCAGGCAGCACCAGGACACACACACAGGACACACACACACACACACGGCAGGTAGCACCGGGACACACAGACACACACACACGGCAAGTAGCACTGGGAGCCAGGACACACACACACACAGGACACACACACTCACAGACACACACACACACAGGAGACATACACAGACACAGACACACACACG
>NC_058403.1:147486153-147680027 GCF_002201575.2 Neomonachus schauinslandi | reverse complement strand
GACACACACACACACGCACACACAGACACAGGAGACACACACACACACACACACACACGGCAGGTAGCACCGGGAGCCTCACCAGCCTCGAGTGCCCGATGGTGATGATGAAGTCAAAGTAGGGCTCCAGGCCCGCCTGCTGGGCTGGGGAGTTCTCCTGCACCTGTCCCACAGCAGAGGCCACAGTCACGGCACCAGCCTCGCGACTCCCCGAGAAACCCCCCCGCCCCCAATGTCAGAGACTGTCCATCACCACTTCCACTGTCCCAGCAAGGACCCGGGCACTGCACGACTGTTCCAGGCAGGCCCCATGTGGGCATTGCCAGGGTAACTCCCATCCTTTCTTGCTACCTTCCTGGGCAAGACCGTCCTCTTTAGGAAATGGCTCTTGTCTGATCGTGACCCACACACCCTGCTTCCAGGGATGCCTCACAGGAGAGCCCAGGGCAGCTCCGGGGGCTTCCAGTAGACCACACAGACACAGGGTGGCAGAGGCCTGTGGGGAAGCTGGGGCCACCGGGAAGCCAGCAGGTTTACCAGAAAGGTTTCGATGTGGACAGGAAGGGAGGGCCCCAGGATAGGTGGGACCAGGGCTGTGCTCAGAAAGACAGAGAGGGTGGGCAGCCTGTGGCCAGATGCCAGAGGGCCCCAGATACCCTGTGGTGCCAGATCAAGCTCAGTTGGGCAGGCGTGGGAGCTGCTGAGGAGTGTGGCTGAGGGAAGCAGACGCAAGGGACAGGGATGAGCCTGAGCTGGGAGCCCTGTGAGAGGGAGCCCCACAAGCAGGGCCGAATCCCCGCCTCACAGCCTAGTCTCCACTACTGTGTGGGACGGCTCCTAGCCCAAGGGGCCTCCAACCCTGTACTCCGGAACTCACTGCTGTCTCCAAACACACAGCAACCAGGCCTCCCAGCTGGGGTAGAAATCCATCTCAAAGGCCCCATTTACAGAGCCTTGCTCAAACAATGCAGCCTTTATCCCCAGGGCCGGACCCTGCGGTGGGCCCCACACCCTCAGGCCTTTGGCTGTGAGCACTTGATGTCCTGCTGGTCAGCCATCAACCCAGAGGACACAGGGCTCACGTGGCTTCAGGTTCTGGATGCCCCCACCATGGGAAGGCCCTGTGGCTTCCGCCACCCACCAGCCCCTATAGTCTTGGATTCCCCAAGCTGAAGGAGAGCTTGCCCTGGGCCTTGGGATCCAGGCTAATTCGCCCCCGGAATTAGGACGCCCTTCTAGCTAGGTCACCACCCACTGAGCCCCTGCTTGCCACCCCCAGAAGCTGCCATGGCTTCCAACGACAGTGAGCCCAGAAGCCGACTCCAGTCCCAGTTGGCCTGCGACAGGGGAGCTCTGAGCCCTGACCCTCTCTTTTCATGGGCAAGCTGGGACAAGGTGTCTTTTAAAAGCCACTGGACAGTTACTCATGCCACTCTGCCTCCCTCTGCTCCCGAGGCCAGAGCCACCCAGCTGCCGGCCCGCTGCCCTCCTCAGTTATTCCTTGGCAGCTGCCCTCCATCATTACTGAGGTCCAGAGGCTCAGGCCTCCAATCCCACGGCCCTCTCCCCACCCACCGCCGTGACCTTGTCCCCTGGCTGTACTCCACTGCCCTGGCCCCGGGCCTTGCCATCGCCCACTAGGGCTCTAGCACAGAAATAATCTAGGCGGCTGCCACCGCACCCCCGCTCCCGCCACGAGTGCTGCCCCCTGTCCGGCTCTCCTTTGGGGGCTCCCATCACCCCCACCCCACAGCCCCTCGATGCTTGCTGCTTTCACAACACTTTCCACCTAAGTTCCCCATCAGGGGATCTAATGTAATTAAAGGGACAGCAGCTGACACTTGCTGAGGATTGGCTCGGTCCCAGGGGACTGCGCCACCTGCCCTACCTTGCATTTAACCCTTTTACTAGCACCGACTTCCGCAGGAGGAAAAGTACTCCATTATTCAGAAATCGGAGCCCAGGAAGTCTAACCCAGAGCCTGCACAGACAGGTAACAACCATTTCCTGGGGGGACCCTCCACGCCTCTAATCTCACTGAGGGCAGGGACTTTCCCAACATGCCTGGCGCACAGCGAGAATGCCAGCATTTCCAGAAGGCGGCACGCGTGTTCTTCAGTTTTTAAAAAATGTAACTGGGTAATGTCACACTTCCGCGGAAAACGTCCCGATGGCTCCACGGGGCAGAAGAAAATCCTAGATCTTTGGGGCACGACAGGTCCCCGCAGAACCTGGCCTCATCCTGTACCGCTTGTCCTCCTCACACGGGCCACCCCACCTATGCATGCCAGCCTCATCTCCTGCTCTTCCTCAACCCAACCGGCGCAACCCACTTCAGGGCCTCCCTCAGCCTAGAATGCTCTTCCCCTAAGTATCTGTACTGTCCACTCCTTCCTTCCCAGGTGTCTTGATGTGAGGCCTTTCCTGCCCCCTCTATCCAAAACAGCACCCACTCATCCTCTGTACGCACATGCTCTACTTTCTTCTCCTCCCCAGCACTGATCACCGCCTACCATGTATTTGTATTTCTATCTCGTCTGTCTCCCTTCTCTCCGCGCCAGCAACCAAGGGTAGGCCCCATAAGAAGAGGGACGATGTCCGTTCTGTCCGCTGCTTTATCTCTGGCACCCAGAACTCGGCCTGCCAGAGCACGTGCTCGAAAATACCTGTTTTTGTGGATGGAAGACCTCCAATCCCTTCACCTCTCCACTCAGCCCCTCTCCCACATTCCCCCCCCACTGCCCCACCTCTCCCTCTTGCCAAGTCCTCAGTTTCTTTGCTTTCCATCAACCTGCTGGAAGATTCTCCTGATGGGATGCATTCCACTGTCCACCTTTTCTGTAAGGTGCCTGCCTCACTGTGATGCCAACCAGAGAAAGCCCATCGCCGAACACGGGTTCTGTCAACTCTGGGCCCTGAAGCCAACCTGGCTCTCCTTTTAGGAACCCCCTCCTTTAGCCTTCCCCTCAGCAGCCAGGCACCAAGCTGACCAGCTTGCCGCCCTACACTCAGGTCTGCAATCCATCCACGGTGCCCATGGAAGAACACGAGGTCCTTCCTCGCTGCCCTCTGGGTTCGGAGACCCTCCTGCCCCTCTCCCTCCTTCTCCACAGTACACAAAGCCACCCCAACTCTCCATCTGGCTGCGGGCCCTCTCCTCACCTTCAGACTCTAGGAACTCCGCTCCGTCTCCCCTTTGCCCAGAACTGGTTGTCCAGACCTCCTGGTCCCTCCCCTGCTAACAACGCTCGCCCCCCGTGCCTTCTGCGGCATTCTCCTGGCTCTCCCGCTGAGGCTCTCCCTGGCTGGTTGGCACTGCTCCTCGAGCCCCGGACCGGAGTCCTGTCCGACGCCAAGACGGCGGGATGCGCGCCGGCAGGCTCCTTGGCAGTCGGCGTCCACTTGGCCACCCCGACTCCATGGACCCGAGGGCGGGGAGCTAGGGTCTCGGCCTTGCTGGCTCTCTCCCCAGGCCCAGCAAGGAGGCGATCACAAATACGACCTAAGCGCACACGTGCGTCCCGCCTGGACCTGGAGTAATCTTCACCCGGGAGAAGTGCCATTCCGGGCGGCCCGACCGGACCAGGAAACGCTCCCGCTTCCTGCATGGCTGGCACTCGGGGCTGGCGCCGGGCCGACGGCGGCCGCAGACCGGCGGGGGCCAGAGAGCCGCGGCGCCGCCTCCCGCGGGCGGCTCCCACCCGGAAGGAGGCACACCCCCCACCGGGAAGGAGGCACACCCCGGCCTCTCGGGGGGCCGAGGCCCCGCCGCTAACACCCTCGAGCCGGCGGTCAGACGTCCCCTCGCGTCCGGGCGGGCGGGCGCCCAGCCAAGGTCACCGGCGCCGCGGGGGCGACTCACCCCGTGCAGGTGGAAGCCCTCGGCGCCGCCCGCGGGCTGCTCGGCGCTGGCGCCCAGACCCATGGCGGCGGCCCGGCGGCGGCGCCCGTGTCCCGTACGGCCGTGCCCACCCGGCCGCCCAACCGGGCGCCACCAGCGCGCACTCGCCCTCTCGGCGCTCGATTGCCGGCGCCTTGTCACGTGGGCGCCCGCCTCTCCCCCCCCCCCCCCCCGACTCTGACGCTCTTAGCAGCCGGCCCTTACCTCCGTTTCCAAGGACGCGCGCCTCCAACTTCCGGCCGCGAGAGGCGTGCCCAGGACCCTGGCTCGGGAATCCAGCTCCGCGCGGCCCCACCAGACCCGGACTCGGAGCCGCGGGCGTCTGGAGATGAGCAGCGATGACTCCTCCCTTATGGTGTGTGGTCGGAGTGCGGCCAAGCCGCTCCCTCCGGGACTCTCCGCCCCTGGCCCCGAGACCCCCGCGTCCCGCTGCTCTCCTGTGACCTCTCCGACCGCTCCTGCTGTCCCCTTTACCCGCCTTTCGCTGTCCCCGGCCGGCCGCTAATGAAGAGCCTGGCCCCCTCTGGCCTCACTGTTCCCGGCGAGCGCATCTTTCTCCTCTGGTGTTCTCCGTGGGCCCTGAGCTCCAAATCAGCATCCCCACCCAGTCTTGTCCTCGAGCTGCCCCCAACCGGCGTATCCAAAACCTATCTCTACCATCTTGCCAACATCTCCCCCTCCCCTGCCTCTGCCTCTTCTGCGTCCCCCCACCTCAGTAGACGGCACCACTGTTTGATCCTACAGCCTTCACTCTTCCCCATTCTCACCTCGGGTTCTGTCTATCAGCAGGAAATGTTAGCTCCTACAAGTGACCTGACAGAACCCACTGCTTTGTATCTCCTAGCCCACGATCACCACCATCTCTCCCCAGGCACCTGAAACACTACCCCGCACACACACACCCCAAAGAGTTCTCCACTTCAGCTCTCTCTTCACCAGCAGTCCCCACACCACCACCACCGCTCACACACACACACGCACATCGGAACACATCCCTCCTCCTGCTTAAAACCATTCCATCTGCTTCTTATTACCCTGAGGGTGATGTCTGGGCTCTTTCATATGGCCCACAAGACTGCTTACAACCCAACCACATCTCCTTCCCAACCCCAGCACCCACGAACCTTAAGGGAAGTGAGACTTCACTTTGAAATCTCAGCCCTTGTTACTGCATGACCTTTGTCAAGGCATCGTCTCTATAGGCTTCAGCTTTTTTAACTGTGAAGGATATGGAGAGAATAATGCATAAGATAATGGGTGTAAATCCCTTGATACGGTTCCCAACAAGTGTTTAACCCACAGTAACTTACAACTCTAACTGGCGGTGTACCCATTCTTATTATTGGCCCTCTCTCTTTCCCCTTAGTCCCGTACTAAGACAAAGCCTAAGCTGAATCCTCCATCACATCTGACCCAGAATCTGTGGACAATTCCCAAACAAGTCCAAGCTCCTCCTTCCTGGGGAACTGCAATGGAGCTACTCCTGGGGCTGGTGAAGAACAAAATGAGGCCCAAATGTTCTCTTTCCCACCTTCCTTTTGCAGAATGGAGGAGGCACAGGGAATAGAGGAGAAAGTGGGTGGGAACAGAGAGAAGGGACTGGGGCTCTTGCCACTGTGTCTTTCTCTCCACAGGCTGGGATCATTTACTATAGCCAAGAACAGTACTTCCGCCATGTGCAGCAGGCCGCGGCCTTGGGCCTGGAAAAATTCAGCAATGACCCTGTCCTACAGTTCTTTAAAACCTATGGGATCCTCAGGGAAGGTAAGGACTTGCCAGTGTTGGCCTCCTGACCTCAGACACTAGCCCAGCCCTGACACTCTGGCTCTACCTGGAATGCCTCCTTGTACCCCAGCCATGTGCCCAAGGGAAGAGTCTCACACTCAGTAGCTAGGTTCCCAGGTTAATCCACACATGGCTCTTAAGACATATCTAGTCGACTTTTGAGACATCAGAGAGCTCAGCACCCTTGCTCTGCTCCTGTGTCCCTATCTGGAAAATGAGTGGGTGGGGGACATGACTGCATGCTTACTGGATGCATCCTAGGCTTGGAAACTGGGAGCTTGTAGTGCAGGAAAGGGAGGAAGGGGAGGTATGGGTAAAGGCAGGTATGGTGCCGGAGCAGGGGAGGAGCGAGCCTCCCGCAGGTACTGACTCACTGACAGTCAGAAGGTAGTCGTGGGCCGGGGGCTGGCTGAGCCGCCCATGGCCAACCTCAGTGGACATGGAGGGATAAGTGTAATCTGTGGCTCTTGAGCAGCTAAGCTGAGAATGCCCTGAGGTCCTTCTTCAGAACTGACCCCCCAAATCCCCAAATCCCGGCCTCACAGGTGTCCCTGGGAGTACTCACAGGTACATCTGAGCTCCAAGCCCTCCAGCCCCTGGCAGCCTGGACCATGGTGTCAGCAGCCCCTTCAGGGAACTTGGGCCACTGGGGACGTTTGGACCTATTAGCCTAATGATTCTGGGTGAAGCCAGGTGGTGCCAAGCCTTGAGTCAGCTCTGACAAGGGCTCCCATGTGTCTGCCGCAGAGCCTTCTGCCCTCGGGGACATAACCACATGGGCTCTTCTTTGCAGAGCACATCCAGGATGCCATCAGCCACCTGGAGAGCATCCGGAATCATCCAGATGTGTCCTTGTGCTCCACCATGGCCCTCATTTATGCTCACAAGTGCTCTGAAACCATCGGTGAGTGCAGCAATGCCCAGCAAGGCCTGGCCCCACTGGTGGAAGACAGCCCCACTCCAGAGCGGCGCCCCCCTCCAGGGGCTGCCACGGGAGGCGGTACACCAGTGACAACACATGCCGTTGGCCCGTGAGGAGTGGCTTCCCTTCTCTCCCCTTGGGGGCCTCAAAGAAGATCCCGTGCCCAGGTCCTGCTGAGTGGGAGCCACGGACAAAGAGCATGAGAGTGGGAGGGGGCCTCCCTCCAGATCCCAGGAGTTGGGAAGACACCCCGCTTTCCTTTGCCCAGACCCTGCTGAGACAAATCAAGTTGATATAAATAATTCCACCCCTAATGTCCATCTCTCTAGAGTCAGGGAAAGATTCCAAGACACTACAAACAACTCTTTCCCCTCTCGGGATGGATTGTGGGCCTGAGGTAGGGGATTCCGTTTGGTCTGCCTACTCGGCAAACTGCTGGGCCCAGGGGAGAAAAGATAAACCTCGGACAGCAAACCCAAGTCCCGGCGTGGGCGGCTCCTTTGGCCTGCAGGCCCCGGGCTGACATGTGGTCTGCTGCGCGCTGAAGGACCTCAGAGTGGCCTCTGAGAGGCAGCTCCCGGGGCCCTCAGTGCCTCCCGCAGGACCAGGCAGCCCTCCTCCCTCTGACTCGCCCTCTTCCTCCTCTCGGATTCACAGACCGAGAAGCCATTCAGGAGCTCGAGAGCAGCCTGAAGGAAATCCGCAAGACAGCCGGCGCAACGGCGCTCTACTATGGCGGCCTCTTCCTCTGGCTCATGGGCCGCCATGACAAGGCCAAGGAGTACATCAACCGCACCCTGAAGATCTCCAGCAGCTCCAGAGAGGTACCTGCCTCGACCATCGAGGGGACAGAGCTGCAGAAAGCAGCACCTGAACACATCCGAGTGGGGTGGCCTTTACTCCCGCGGAGCACCCTGGGACTGGGAGAGGGCCGCACCAGGGCACCGACAAGACCTCAGGTCTCATGGGAGCCCCCACCCACGTTGTCTCAGGGTTTAGCCGAGTACACGCTGGGATGTGTCCAGAGTCTAATCTGCAGACAGATTAGCCATTTTGTGGCCTGGACTGTATATTTTTTTAAATGTTTTTTAAACCTTTTTTTTTTTTTAAGATTTTATTTATTTATTTGACAGAGAGAGAGAGAGGCACACAGCGAGAGAGGGAACACAAGCAGGGGGAGTGGGAGAGGGAGAAGCAGGCTTCCTGCCGAGCGCGGGGCTCGATTCCAGGGCCCCGGGATCATGACCTGAGCCGAAGGCAGACATCTAACGACTGAGCCATCCAGGCGCCCCTGTACTGCATATTTTTTAAATCTTGAATTAGTTGCCGACATTTAGAAATCAAAAGATTTTTACCTAAAAGCCCAGATTTCCTGGTTCTTTTGGAAAACTAGATGAGTTGGCTACGCTGGGCCTACCTTCCCTCCTTGTAGTGGTCCGCTGGATATCAGTGGTAGCCCATACAGTAGATTCTCACATGTGGTGGATCGGGACTAATGGTAGAGTTTGAAGCCTCAATCTAGGCTCAGTCTAGTCTCCACCTTAGCAGGGGATGATCTCACCCCTCAAGGGGGTGAAAATTGGTTCCCCGAGGAGGGGGTGAGAAAAATCTTACTGTTTATGTACAAAACATAGATTTACACACTGCATAAACAGATAGTGTATCTGTGATATTAAAATGTCTTGGAAGGAGAGGAAATGATTAGGGAAAATGTCTGAAAAGGCTCCTTAGGAGGGGAGCGATGGGAAAGAGTTGAGAAACACTGGTCTAGGGCATGTGGGATGCTTCAGGGCAATGGTCATCCAAGTGCCCTGTGATCTCACCTCCCAGGCCTGGCCACCCATCTGCCAGCAGAGGCTGGGTGAAGACTGGAGCAGAGCCTGCAAGCCCTGGAGCTAGAATGGCTCCTGCTTACCCCCCAAGAAGGCATTCCCGCCTCCACGCAGTCCAGGCCCTGTGCTGGGCTAAGGCGTGGAGAGAGCAGGAGAGGCTATGCCCAGTGGCCCATGGTGGCCTCCTGACCCCAGTGTAAACAGGCAGCAACAAGACAGGTGGGAGTATGTCAGTAGGGGCAGCAGAGCCGTGGGGGTCCCGGGGAGGACCCACCTTCAGCCTGGAAGGTCTTGGAAGGCCTCCGACAGGAGGATCCCCCTAGGCTGAGTTTGAGAGACTTGAGGGAGTTAATTGGGGGAAGGGGTTTGGTTGGGAGTGCTGTGTGGGCACAGAAGCAAGCAGAGCCAAGTCCTGGCAGTGGGAGGGAGCAGGGCTGCCCTGGGGTCTGCAAGTAGGTGCGCCTGGTGGGGCCTCGGGGTGCAGAGTGACAAGGGTGGGACACAAGTTGGGCGGGCAGCCTGGGCCAAGGCTCTGCAAGACCAAGGACTTCATCTTCTGTCTTGTTCTGATCCCAGAGCTATGTGCTCCGAGGCTGGGTGGACCTCACCTCAGACAAGCCCCATACCGTGAAGAAATCCATCAAGTACCTGGAACAAGGAATGCAGGACAGCAAAGATGTGCTGGCGCTGATGGGAAAGGTGGGCAGTGGGGGGAGGGGAGGATCCCTGCCTGGGCCACTGGAGCCAGGGACCCTCTGTCTCTGGGCCCTCACCTGGCCGATGAGGGGCGGGGACCTGGAGAGGGTCAGGGTCACACAGCAGCCCAGGCTCAGCTCTCACTATCCTGCCTGCTCAGTGTGAGTCCGTCCCGTTCTGCATGGGGTCTTCTCAGGGTCTGTCCTTTTTTCTCCACATCTCTCTGTCACGCTTTCTCTTCTCACCTGTTAAGTTCAGTTGGCCATAAGAGAAGGGAGATACGTGGTTTGTGTTGTCTGATCTCAATTTAAATTAAGTTCCTTTTTTCTTATGTGACCCCCACTGGATCAATGTATGAAGGAAAAGCTAGCCCTCTTATTCTCTTCTCTTAGTATATATCTTATTAGAAAATGAGTATGTAGTCATTAAAAAAACAGAAGGCTAAAAAAGTCAAAAGACGAATTAAAATGATGTCCTTCATGCTCCCCCTCCAAACAACTCATGTGGGCGTTTTAGGGCCTTAGTGTTTTCCAGTCTTTTTTCTATGCATGCAGTTCAGGGTGTGCCTTAGAAGGGCACTGAGCACCCTCCACAGGGAGGGAAATAGGGTTGTTGTTATTTAATTTAATTGTAATCATAAGGCATCTTATCATTCGGTTTCCTTTTCTTCCTGTAAGATTTTGTCATAAGCCAATGTCATTTTGAACAGCTCCATCAAACCAATCCCCTATTGTATGGACCTCATATAATTTGCCAACCCAATCCCCTATTGTTTGGACATGGAGATTGTTTCCAGTTTACACTTAGAAATGAGTGCTGCAGTGAGCACGTGTATGCATAAATCTTTATCTAGAACAATCCTCCTCTTGTTTTTAGTAAGGCTCTTGAGGGCGGGTTATCGAAGGTCTAACATAAGCTATCCTTTTCAGAGTCCAGTTTCAAGTCCTTGGGGAGCATTGCTCTCTGCCCCTCAAACACCTGGGTCATAGCTCATTCAGGAGAACCTGGTGGCTCCCATTGGCCTGCAGAGGCCAGAACCCCAGCCCAGTGGGCCTTGACAGAGAAAAGGCCCCCCATCAAGGGTGTTGCCTGCAAGCCCGAACTGACCCTGGGCCCCAGTGAGCAGTTTTCAGTGATAAGCTTCAAGGAAGTGAATGGCAAATGAGTGGGCCATTTGTGGAACTGGAAAGTGCCCAGCACCTTCAGGTCTCCCCCTAGGGTGGCCCGTATGTGGCCTTGCCGTATCCCACACCTGCTAGGGCTCCCCTATCTCCCCAGAGCCCTTGCCTTGCCTGTCCAGGAAGCCAAGCCTGCTGTGGACTTTGATCTGTGACTCTGAGGGATGACTCCTGCCCCCGGGGCTTGGAGGGATTCCCTGGCACAGCTGAGGGGCCCTGCAGCGCCCCTGTGTCAGCCTCTGCTCCTGTTCTGGTAGAGACCCTGACACCACCACCACCCCCCCCCGCCCCCCGCCTGACCTCCCTTCCTGGGCACTGATGGAGGCTCTTCTCTTGGGCTTCCGATAGGCAACCTACTTCATGTTGCAGCAGAACTACACGGGGGCGCTGGAGGTGGTGAACCAGATCACCGTCACCTCAGGGAGCTTCCTGCCTGCCCTGGTCCTAAAGATGCGGCTATTCTTGGCTCAGCAGGACTGGGAGCAGACGGTCGAAATAGGCCACAGGTGAGAGGTGGGGGTCAGCCGACACCACCGCACCAGCATGCTGCTGCTTTCCTTTTTTTTTTTTTTATAAAGATTTTATTTATTTATTTGAGACAGAGAGAATGAGAGACAGAGAGCATGAGAGGGAGGAGGGTCAGAGGGAGAAGCAGACTCCCCGCCGAGCAGGGAGCCCGATGCGGGACTCGATCCCGGGACTCCAGGATCATGACCTGAGCCGAAGGCAGTCGCTTAACCAACTGAGCCACCCAGGCGCCCCTCCTTTTTTTTTTTTTTTTTTGGCAAAGCCAAGGGTCCTCATGTGTTCGCATCTTACAAGCTGGGGCATGGGAGACATCATGTATTTGATGGAACAAGACATAAAAGTAAATATTGTCAACAGAGGAGGTATGAATAGTGATGCGATCATATGGTGGGGGGACAGGGAGGCCTCTGATGGACAAAGAAATGGGCGTATCTAGAGGTATAAGCACATTATTTAGGAGACAGGTGGAGGGAGTGACCCAACGAGCCCAAAGCAACCAAGGTTACAGGGCAACAAGCAGTTCCCTCTAAAGAAGTGGGGGGTGGGTAGGGAAGCATAAAGGGACTGTTGCATTATTTAATTGTTTTAAACTATGGGTATGATACACTGTAATAAAAACTTCAGGGGGCAAGGTCGTTGGTGACCGGGAGAAGACTTTTAGCTGAGGCTGGGCACATCAGCTAGACAGTAAGAGCTGGGGAGTTCCTGGGGTTTGTGGAAGCCAGACACCAAGTTGAGGTGACTTTGGAGTATTGTCATTGTCAATAGAAATAAAGACCACTTGGAGGGGGAGGGATGTTTGATGCCAGGTTTTCTGAGGATGGACTTTTCTAGATAACTGAAGCTTATCTCTTTAAACTCTGACGCTGGAACTGTTTTTATTAAGTAATTCTAAAATGCATGCTACTCATTTTCTTCCTAAAAAGAGTTAACAGACTATTTTTTTTCTGAGTGACCACAAGTCATCACTATGAATCATTACTAAATTGTGCTAGTCTACAGCACAGCTCAAAACCAAAACAAAACACAAGCAGACCTCTTTCTTCCCTGTGGAGGGATGGTCATTCCTCTGACCATCATCTCTGGAATCTGTGTCCCAGAGAGAGGCTCCCGGTAGCAAATGAACGCAATTCGGGCCTGCTCAACCCACAGGGGCCCCCTCGTGCAGCGCCTGTGTGGGCCTCGGCTTCTCTGTCCCACAGTTGACACCTGGCCAGTGTCCTCATCAGGAGCTGGGTCAAGAGCTTGCTTTGGAGGCTTGGCCTTCAGCCAGCGGGATCCTGGGAGCACCTGGCTGAAGGCCACAACCATGGTGTGCGCAGTCTCCCTCGCCCAAGGCCCTGCTACCCTACCCAAGGGGAATAGTGTTTAGGGCCAACGGGCTGAGTCCCACACCCAACGCCTGCCCTCGTGGGGGTGTTCCCCAGCTAGTGGTGTTCCCAGAACTCCCCCATTGTTTTGTATTTTTAAAAAATTTTTTAAATGTTTTTTTAAAGTTTGTTTATTTTATTTATTTACTTACTTAAGCAATCTCTACGCCCAGCGTGGGGCTTGAACTCACAACCCAGAGATCAGGAGTCGCGTGCTCTATGGACTGAGCCAGCCAGGCACCCCGCCCCCATTGTTTTTAATATCTCTGCCCCCTCTAGGTGTGTTTCTCTTTCCATCCCTAATATTATTTATTTTTCCATTCCCTCTTATTTTTCTTTGTCAACATTAATTTGTTTCTTTTATTAGTCTTTATTAAAGACCCAGCTTTGAGTTTTGGTGTCTATCACATCTCTGTTTTCTGTTTCATTAATGTCTGCTCTTTATGGTTTCCTGCCAACTCCTTCCTATGGGGCTGTTCTGCTCTGGTTTTCTAACTCTTGAGTTGGATGCCTGGCTCATCCATTCTCAACTTTCTTTTAGAGTATAAGCATTTAAGTCTGTGCATGTTCCTCAAGGTACCATTTTAGCAGTATCTACAATTTGGATGTGATATTTTCAGTATCATTTGGTTTTAAGAATTTTCTAATATCCATTCTGATTCTTCTTTAGTCCATAAGTTATTTTAAAGTTTTTTTTTTTTTTAATTTCCAAATGTATTTGGTGCCCAATACTTTCAGAATCACCATAAAGTGTTAGAACCGTTTGAATGTTGACTGCCTTGTCGATGCTGGTGGAATTTTGGGTGTTAATTAGAGTAACCCTCTATGAAGCACAAGGCCATCCCTGACCAGGCTGAAAAATAGGAAGTTTCCTATAAAGAAACAGAATATTGAAAACCCCATAGTATGTATGACCAGAAACTGTGTCTTCACAATGACACATGATGGAAAACAAGCTTCCCTTTCTATCATACAGCCGCAGATGACCCCCGAAGCATCTCTCCACCACCCTGGGACCGTGGGACCATGGACAGTACCATGATCATGTCTATGATAGTTGGAATATGAATAGGCTTCTGTCACAAATCACCCCAGACACATGACTTAAATGACATTCCTCTCTCAGGTAAAAGTCTGGGTGGTTGTCCAGGACTGGAACAGCAGCTTAACTCTGTAGGGTCCAAGGCTCCTTCTGTCTTGCTGCTCTACCATTCCTAGGATGTGGCTCACATGGTCCATGTTTCAGCCAGCAGGAAGGAGGAAAGAGAAGAAAGAGAAGGTGGGCTGTAAGAATACAGCTAGATGTCACCTGGGGCACTTGCACTCATCCTGTTGGCCAGAACTTAGTCACAGGGCCACACCTAAGCTGCAGGGGAAGGCTGGGAGATGTAGTCTTTATTCTGGGTAGCCATGAGTCCAGCCAAATAAAGGAGTTCCATAATTAAAAGGAGAAAGGGAGACTGGATATTTCCAGACAATCAGGAGTGGCTGCCGCACCATTCTAGCCTGGCCTATGAATACTCTCAATTCATGTGACTCCTCTTCCTATTTCAGAATCCTAGAAAAAGATGAATATAATATCGATGCCTGCCAAATCCTAGCTGTGCATGAGCTTGCAAGAGAAGGCAACATGACCACAGTAAGTTCTTTCAAGACTCAGGAGTTGGGCCTTGAAACAAGCACAGCCTGGGCAGAAGCACTCTTAGCACCCCCATCCCCAGGGCCTCGGAGGGTGCTCCCTGGATCTCAGCTCCCTCCCTTCTCCCTCACCTTGTACTCCCTATAAGGAGGTCAGGAGGTCTGCTCTGGTTTGCTCTTTGGGCGGGCAGTGAGGTTGATTCTGGTTCTGCCCCGTGTTACCTGTGTGAGGCTGGGCAGGTTCACCTGGAGAAGCCCCAGGCCCCTCATTCGTAAACTGGAGATACCTCCAATCACTTTGTGAGGTTGGTAGAAGGACTACGTGGGATGACATGTGGGAGAACTTGGAACAGTGCCTGATTTCGGGAAATGCCATTTTTTTTTTTTTAAATTTTTTTTTATTCTTATGTTAATCCCCATACATTACATCATTAGTTTTAGATGAAGTGTTCCATGATTCATTGTTTGTGCATAACACCCAGTGCTCCATGCAGAACGTGCCCTCCTCAGTACCCACCACCAGGCTAACCCATCCTCCCACCCCCCTCCCCTCTAGAACCCTGTTTGTTTTTCAGAGTCCATCGTCTCTCATGGTTCGTCTACCCCTCCGATTTCCCCCGCTTCATTCTTCCCCTCCCGCTACCTTCTTCTTCTTCTTCTTTTTTTTTTTTTCTTAACATATATTGCGTTATTTGTTTCAGAGGTACAGATCTGAGATTCAACAGTCTTGCACAATTCACAGCGCTTACCAGAGCACATACCCTCCCCAGTGTCTATCACCCAGTCACCCCATCCTTCCCACCCCACCCCCCACTCCAGCAACCCTCAGTTTGTTTCCTGAGATTAAGAATTCCTCATATCAGTGAGATCATATGATACTTGTCTTTCTCTGATTGACTTATTTCACTCAACATAATACCCTCCAGTTCCATCCACGTCGTTGCAAATGGCAAGATCTCGTTCCTTTTGATGGCTGCATAATATTCCATTGTATATATATACCAGATCTTCTTTATCCATTCATCTGTTGATGGACATCTTGGCTCTTTCCACAGTTTGGCTATTGTGGACATTGCTGCTATAAACATTGGGGTGCACGTACCCCTTCGGATCCCTACTTTTGTATCTTTGGGGTAAATACCCAGTAGTGCAATTGCTGGATCATATGGGAGCTCTATTTTCAACTTTTTGAGGAACCTCCATACAGTTTTCCAGAGTGGCTGCACCAGCTTGCATTCCCACCAACAGTGTAGGAGGGTTCCCCTTTCTCCGCATCCCCGCCAACATCTGTCATTTCCTGACTTGTTAATTTTAGCCATTCTGACAGGTGTGAGGTGGTATCTCATTGAGGTTTTGATTTGGAGGGAAATGCCATTTTTTAAGGAGTAGCTGAAACCGCTCAGGTATTGGCCAGGTAGAACCTAGCCCCAGACTTGCTCCTAAGCCCTGTAGTTTTCCAGAGAAACCCAAAACAGTCTTCAAACACAGCCAGACACATCTGGAATTCTTCATGAAAACCTTAGTGCCCGGACAGGTTTTAATTTTCAAGAAGAGTGTGTTTCCAGCCACAACATTGCCTTTTGAATAAAAGCATTGCCTCTGTAAAGAGTGACAAATCAGGAGTCTGTTAGCGTTTCATGATGGGAAGAGGAAGTTTCTGGTTCCTTCTGCACAGCTCTGAGACTATGGGTTTTGTGGGGTGGGGTGAGATGGAGGGTACAGTCCATATTTGGGAGGAACCCTCAACAAGGGGCCCAGCGCCCTCTCTGGATAGGAACAGGAGGAGAATGTGCCTGTCCTCAGCTCCGGGCATCCCCAAAGCCCTGGGCAGTCCTTCCCGGGGCCTGGCCTGAGGGTTAATCCCAGGGGCAGAGTTAGCATTAATGCCCCTCCTTCACCAACCCCCACCTCAACCCCTGGGATTTGCCCCTGTCCCCAGGCCTGGCTGCTCGGTGCTAACATTGCTCACATCTACTGAGCAGAGTAGTCCTGCCCCATCCAGGGTTTCCCGTGGCTCTTGAGTCAGCCCACGGCCTGGTGGGCTGCTGTGTAGGCACTGTGACAACTGTCTCTGGCAGGGGTGGGGGTGGAGGGGGCCTGAAAGGGCAACTTCTCTCCACAAATCCATGAACAAAGGGGCAGTGCCAGCTCTTGGCTGAGCAATGCTCCCGAAAGCTCCACCTACAGGCCCACCCCAGTCCAGCTGAATCCGAATCTCTGGGGCTGGCTCCTGGGCGTGGATATTTTAAGATCTCCCAGGGAATGCTGGGGTTGAAACCTCTGCCCAACTCCCATTTTATATATTACCTTTGACCTTGTCTGTTTTTCCCCCACAGGCTGCCAGTCATGTTAGAAATCTGATTAAGGCACTGGAGACAAGAGAGCCTCAAAATCCAAGCCTCCATCTTAAAAAAATTCTTGTGATTAGTAGGCTGGTAAGAAGGTCCTTTCCAGGTTTCTGAATCATGCTTCTTGCTGTGTTCCTAAGGGGAGCACTATGGCCCCCTGGAAGCTTCCTGGATACCCTGTCCTCCCCTCTCTGGCTCAAACTTGGCCTCTCGGGCTGGTGGCCCATACCCAGCGGCCCCTACCTGCCTCTGGCTGATAACTGTATCATGTAGGCTCTGTATCTGGGCCCAAACACTGCTCAGACACACTGTAAAGATCAGCACGATTGAGGCTGGAAGTGCTTTTAGAGTAGGAGGTCCCTCATTTGGGGGAAGAGGGCAGTATTATGGCTGTTACACAGCAGAGCCGTGCCCGGCCGTGGCTCGGGGTGCAGGGGCGCCCGACTGCCATATTCTCTCTGTGGAAGTGACCTGGAAAGGCGGGCCTGCCTGTACCTCTCTGAGCAGACCAGGTGCAAATGGACCAGGTTGCCAAACAATCTGTCTCTATCAGACCCTTCAGCCCCAAAGCAACATTTACCAGAAGGAATTGCTGCAAAAATCGGGGTAGCTCCAGGGCCTTGGGAACCAGCCCATGGGGTCAAATGCCATGGGGACACCATCTCTCCCTCAGAGACACAGATCTGTGTCTGATGCTCTCTGCTCATTCTGCACATCTGGCAGGGAACATGGCTGCTCACAGTCTTCGGAGCCACTTCCTGTCAATGGGACACAAAAGAGCCTCTCTGACCCAGCCTCAGTTTTTGAAAAACTTCTTGGTGACTTGGACCAATTATTGTGGCCAGACAGGAGATGGGCCCTTTGGAGGGCCCTGTGCCTGGAGGCAGGTTCCACAGATGTGGCCAGGGTGAGGTTCTTTGGAAGCTGGGCGACTGCATAGACCCATCTGTGGGTCGCAGGCAGCCCTTAGGCTCTCCTGAGCAGCCCCAGCAGGCCTGCCGACGCGTCCCCCGATTCTGACGTGGCCTTGTTCCGAAAGGCTGGACTGACTGGTTTCCCTGTTCCCATGTGTCCGCTCCTTGCAGTGTGGGAGGCACCAGGCGATTCTGCGGCTAGTGTGCAGCTTCATCGAGTGCACATTCATGGCCACACCCTCCTATGCCCATGTGGCCACAGAGCTGGGCTATCTCTTCATCCTGCAGGACCAAGTGAGGGAGGCATCTCTGTGGTACTCGGAGGCCATGAAATTGGACGAGAGCAGTGTGGCTGCCTTGACAGGTCTATGCAGGTTGGGCAGGGTGGGGGGGGGGGGTGGGGGGCGTGGGAAGGCAGGTAGCAGGGTAGCCTCCGTGGATCCAGAAGAGAGGTGCTGGGAAGCATTCTCCCTAGAGGGTGTGTGAGTTTGGGCATACATTGTATGATCGGGCGCCTTTCCACGACATAGAAACGGAAACCCATACTCCAACAGAGGCAGAGATGGGGCAGCTAAAGAAATGAGTAGACCGATTTTTCCCCCAGAGAGCTCCAGGAAAAACAGAAATTAAAAAAACAAAAACAAAAACAAAAAAGCAAGCTCAGGGTCACTGGAGGCTGGGAGCAAAACAGGCCGTGGGGCAGTGGGCGAGAATGCAATCAAGGAGGCAATTAAGGGGGGGGGGGCAGGAGAGAGCGGAACAGAGCCCCTGATGCTTCCCACCACCACCAGAGACGTGAAGGACAAAAAGACTTGCTGCTCCCCACACAGGCCACATCCCCTGACATTCCCCCACCTGGCTCAGTCCTCCCCCACTTCTTCATTCAGGGGAGACCCCCAGCCAGTCAGCCGGAAAGGCAGTCCACCGGCCTGAATGGCCATCCCACATGCCAGCGCAGGCGAGCCCTGTCAGGTGTGTGCTGGAGTCACCCTCTCATCTGACCTGTCTCGGAAAAATCAGTGACCTTAACAGTTTGGGAAGTGTGCCTCAGCTGCTAATACTCATCAGTCTAGTCCATTTGTAAATCTGCTAACAGTCTGAAAGAGGGAGAGCCCTCTGAGGAGTGAAGTTAAAGCCGGATACAGACAAGACTTCCCCTCTCCTACTAATACACCTCCGGTGTTTGCAGAGGCTATAACATCAGTCAATAAGTAAAGAACAGGCTACTGTGAGAAAGGTTATAGGGAACAAAAAAGTTACTGAAAATTAAAAATACGATTGCAAAGTACAAAATTCCATTGATGAGCCAAATGGTGGGATGGATAGGAGTGAAAGCCAAGGTGGTGATTAGGAAGACAATCAGGAATAACTACACCAAAATGACCAGGAAATATCTATAAAGGAGGAATAGTAAGAATAGACAGATTTGTCTGCCCAAATCCAAAACACATTAGGAGACAACAGTAGTTAAGTCAGCTTGAGGCCAACGCTGGAATAATGAGGCAGATAAATGGCACAGAAACAGATCTTACGAATAAGGTGACATTTCAAACCAATATGGTGGTAGGTTTCAATAACTCATGGCTGGACGTCTGGCTATCCAGTATGAAAAAAGTAAAGGGAAGTTCCCATATCACACCATACTCAAAAATAAACTCCAGTTTATTGGCTCAGTTGGTAGAGCACGTGACTCTGGATCTTGAGGTTGTGAGTTTGAGCCCCACATTGGGGGGAGGAGGGTAAAGATTAGTTAAAAAATAAACTGCAGATGAATTAAATATTTAAACATAAAAATTCAATCGGACTTGGCTTCCCTGGGGGAAACTCAGAGGATGGAAGGGAAAATATCTTACCGATTTGACTATGTAAGAATTTAAAACTAATGGATGGCAAAAGACACTGAAAAATACTTAAGAGGTAAATGGCAAACTAATGGAAAATGTTTGCTACAAAGGATTAATCATCTTAATATATAAAAAGAAAACAACCCTAAAAGAAAAACAGGCTATAGCTATGTATGGGAGATTCATAGTAGAAAAGAAAAAGGCCATTCAATATATGAAAAAAAAAAAATGTTCCTTTTTCCCTGGCAATAATAAAAAAAAAAAGAAAATTCAAATGAGTTACTATTCACTTTTTAGACTGGCAAAGAGTAAAGCATGTCTGCAAGGTTGTGGGAAAAGGCCACTTTCAAGTTCTTGGCTGTAATATTAATTGAAATGTCTTTGGAGGACAAGTCAGCCTTATTTGTCAACATTTTAGATATACATGCCCTTTGACCCATCAGCTCAACTTCAGGAATTAGAACACGGAAATACGTTTACTGTGGCCATGCAACATTAAGCATCAAAAGCAAACTAAATGTTAGATGAGGTGTCCTTCAATGGGGCCACAAATACAATGTCGCATCCACAGTGGCATATTATGCTGTCATTAAAGAGAACGAGGTGGGTGTGTATAAAACTAAAGCATCTCATGAAGATGCATACACATTGCTAGAAAGATGGTTGACTATACCGCAAATTGTTAAGGGCGGTTACCTTTGGAGAGAGACCTGCTTCAAGCTGGAGCGTGAGCTAGGGACATTTTTCCATATTGCCTCATGCTTTGAATTCCTTACCCCGAGCATGGATCACCCTTCCTTCCGCTGTCTCATCTGTGCTCCTTGGCCTGCTGGCCTGCTGGCTCCGTGTCAGAGCCGGCTGCTCATGCTCGCTCTATCCCGGGCCCAGGGATCATCTGGTGCCAGATCCTGGACGGCCACCTGGAGGAGGCTGAGCACCAGCTAGAATTCCTGAATGAGGTGCAGCAGTCCCTCGGAAAGTCTGAGGTCAGAGCTCTCTGGGGATATGGGTTGCTCCAGGATTCCGTGCCTACCCCCCAACCCAGTTTCCAGTATCCAGCAGCCCATGCGGCCTGGACTCCTGCTTCACCCCCACCTACCCACTGCCCGGCTGGCATTGGTGCCAAAGATCTGGACCTGCCTCCCACAGGTGCTGGTTTTCCTCCAGGCCCTTCTGGCATCCCGGAAGCACACGGGCGAGCAGGAAGCCACTGCACTCCTGAAGGAGGCTGCAGAGCTACACTTCTCCAGCATGCAGGGCCTCCCCCTGGGCTCCGAGTACTTCGAAAAACTGGACCCCCTCTTCCTGGTCTGCATCGCCAAGGAGTACTTGTTCTTCTGCCCCAAGCAGGTTAGCAGAAGTCCTATCCTCATGGCGGGGGTCTGGAGCAGAGGTCTGGACAGAGGCAGGGACCTCACCTGGCTGGCCACCAGGCAGCTCTGTGCCCCTGCAGTTAGGGAACCCCTTCTCCTTCAAACTTGCATGTGTAGCATGTGAATCACCTGAAAGTTGTTCCAGGGCAGATTCTGATTTGGGGGGGGGGTGGGAGCTGGGGGGAGAGAGCCAGCCTCTGGAACAAGCTCCCAGATGATGCTCCCTCGAGCTGCTGGTCCACAGACCACACGTGGAGGAGCAGGGCACTAGCCGTGCCCCTACCTTTATCCTAGAATAACCAGGTTCCTTTTTTCCAGAAGTCTTCTAAGAAGTCTGTTAGCCTTTACTTGTTTGCCTGTTTCCCTGGCCAGCCAAGATTCCGTGTGGGCAAGGATCCTGTCCCCCAGTGCCATGTAATGAGTCGTCCCACAAATATTTATCAAGTGCACTAACCATGTGCCAGACACCAGGTTAGGTACTGGGGACACAATAGCGAAAACCAAGTCCCCGCTCTCCGGAGCTTATGCTCTAGTCCTCGATGGCAAAGAGTGGATAATAAACATGTGGAATGAAGTAAAATTCCTGCACTGAAACAGGGTTTTCTGAGAGCTTTGGGAGTCTGTCTGGCATGGGGCAAACCGTACAGCCAGGCCCCATGTTCCTCCAGCCCCGGTCACCAGGCCAGATGGTGTCTCCACTCCTTAAACAAGTCGCCATGATCCTGAATCCTGTAGTCAAAGCAGCGCCAGCTCTGATGGACCCTCTGTATGTGATGGCTCAGGTCAAGTACCTCTCAGGTGAGCCCAAGGGTCCCCCCACATCTGCTCATCTGTTCAGACACTGCCCCGGGTGAGCGCCCACAGGCCCCCGGCCTGGGGTGTTACCCACACACACACACACACACACACACACACACAGACACACACCCTCACCCAGGCTTGCCCGAATCTCTGGCCTCCACTCCCCCGAAACCCGCCTGACTTCCGTGGCCAGCAGGGGTCTCTCCCACCCGGCCTGCTGCTTGTTGCTTCCGTGCTCTGCGCCAGGTAATAGTCCCTGAACTTCCATTATTACACCAGGGCCGCGCCAACACTGGGCTCCGTGAGTCCTCAAAATAGACAGAAATTCCCTCAGGAGGTTTGCATTCTAGTAAGGGGAAATAGACAATAAACATAACAACTAAGCGCACCTGGTTGTTAGGACACAGTAATGCCATGGAGAAAAGTAAAGCAGGGGAGGGGAGGGGGTGGCAGAGTTGCAGTTTTTTCAAGGTAGTCCGGAGGGCCTCATGGGGAGGTGAGACCCTGTAGTATTAGGCTTTCAGAGCCTCAGGGTGGCCAGAGCGATACCCTTCCAGCTCTTTCCATCTCAAGGCCCAGGCCCTGGAGAGAGGGGGTGGGGGAGGGGAGAAGCCTCCACGGGAGCCTTATTGTCCTCTCTGAGTACTCTCCTGCACCCCACTGTCTTGCACCCCGCATCTGCCTGGAAGATAGGCTCATCTCTGGTGTGCTGGGGGCTTCCGAAGGATCCCAAATGCCAAGGCATGTGTCTGGCCTCTGGCACTGCCTTGTGGGTCACACTTGCAGAGGGCTCCGCCGTCTTCATCCTCCAGCCCCCCAGTGTATGTGGGTTCCAGGCTTACCCACAGTTTCAGGGGCTCCTGGGTACGAGGCAAAGGCAGGAGCATGCCCCCAGGGGTGCTGCAGCTGCCAACAAGCAGGTTTCAGGCCAAAGCCAGGTCTCCAGCTGCTTAGGTTGCCATAGTGACATCTTCACAGTTCTGCAGCACACAAGGAAGGAGCAGGGAGTTGGGACCCACAAGCAGGTGCTCCCCACCCGCTAGGTTATGGACCCTGAGCAGGAACTGTTGAGAGACCTGGATGCAGAGGGAGGAGGACCTTCCTACCAGCTCAGTGCACCCCACCCTTGGGCGGCCACCGCTGCCCGCTGAGGGCCAGCCTGGCTGCAGGGAAACCCTGTAGCCCCCTAGTGCCTGGGCATTCAGAGCTCAGCCTTAAGAGCCAGTGGCCCTGGATTTCAATGCTGACTTGGTCCCTTGCAAGCTGAGTGACTTATCGTCACAGGGTTCCAGTCCTACAGCTAAAAGACACAGATAATACTGCCAATCTCGCAGGGCCGGGCAAATATTAAACCACCCTTTCTAAAGGTGCTTTGCATGTGTTGGGCATAGAGCCGGTGCTTCATAAGTTGGGGCTATTATAGTTGCCATTATTGTTAGGATTCATTCTGCTCTGAGGTGTGGGAATCAAGACTTAAGTGTTCCCCGGAGCTTCCAGACAGAGCAGTGACGTGACTTAGCCGTCTCCCTGAGGGTTACAGAGAGAAAGGAGGGGTCACACCCTGGTTCGAGTTTCCTGGCTTTTGTCTGGGTCAAGGCACAAACTGTAGTTCTGGTTTTAAGAAGAGAACTCTGAGTGAAACAGAACAGAACCAGGTCAAATGGCAACTTGGGTATTTCCGGGCAACGGGACATAGAAACTTCATTCTGCCTTTACGTACTGGGCCCTGGGAGTCCCCGGGGACCCCTGGATGTAGAGGCCTGTTTCTCATTCCTAGGAGAGTTAGAGAATGCCCAGAGCACTCTGCAGCGCTGCCTGGAGCTGGACCCCACCTCCGTGGATGCCCACCTCCTCATGTCCCACATCTACCTGGCACAGGGCAATTTTGCCATGTGTTCTCACTGCTTAGAGCTGGGCGTCAGCCACAATTTCCAGGTGGGGGTCCTCTATGCCCAGCCGCCCACTCAGCACCCAACGGCCCACCCAGCTGCAGCCCCTATTTGCCCCCGGGGGGGGGGGTAGCCCCAGGAGCTCCCTGCAGCCTTCAGACCCTTCTGCTGGCCAAAGGCAGGGGCAGGCTCAGTGGGCTTCTGGCACTTTCTCCAGGCTGGGTGCTGTGAGTAGCCGCAGCAGCGTGCCAGAGCCCCGTGCCTCACTGTGCTCCTCTAGGTCCGAGACCACCCCCTCTACCACTACATCAAGGCCAGGGCCCTCAACAAGTCTGGGGACTATCCAGAAGCCATAAGGACACTGAAAATGATCATAAAATTACCAACTCGGAAGATGGAAGAAGGCAAGAAGTTCCGTGGGCCCTCTGTACAGCCCAGCGAGCGGGTGTCCATCCTACTGGAACTGGCAGATGCCCTCCGGATGAATGGGGAGCTGGTAAGAGATGGCATGCTCTCTTCCCTTGGGACTGGGGCATTTGGAGGTCCAGGGTAATCAACCCAGGCTCTTTGATTCTGGCTGATGTTTATTTGTGCTACTATTTGAGCCTTTATTCATTTGGAAGCACATCTTCCCCCTGCCTAAAGGCTTCAGAGGCTCCCACTGCCCTCAAGATAAAGTCCAAACCCTACTGGGTCCTGCATGATCTGTCCCCTGCCTACCTCACTGTCCCCACGAGGATCCCACGCAGGCAGAGCACAGAGGCCCATGAGGGCAGCCGCAGGTGGTCAGGCAGACTGGGCGATGTAGAGCTCCAGTGGATGTCATCATCCCACCACAATCTTTATGAACTGTGTCCCCTTGGAGTTTCGTGGTATACAATTTGCTCAACTGTACGAGGCAGCACTGGGGCCTTGGAGGGGCTGGGTAGGCAAAGGCAGCGAGCACCTGAGCATGCCATGCTGGTGTAAAGGAGCAGCGGAAAGCACAGAGGCGGGGAGGGGGAGAGCTGGCTCCCCATGCTCCCTTGGCCCCGCTGTCCTCACTCACCCACCCGCTCACCCGGAAGCAGTTTGTCAGCAGAGCTTCAAGACCATTTCTGTGATCCACCGGTACGGGGGCATCTGGCCTCCTGGGAAAATCCTGCCATCAAGAAGGAACAGCCCGTGAGGGCCTTTCTCCTTAAAAGTTAAAAATTGCCTTCTGGGCAAAGATGGCGATGCAGAAGCCTGTTGGTTGTACTTTCCTCCTTTAAATCTGCCAAAAGGAACACAAGACTTAAAAGTGGGGAAGGAATCTCCATCTATAACAAAATCAGGGATGGGCCGCATCCCAGAAGAGTTGATTAAGCCGGTCATTTATTCGGCTAGTGATTGAGGGCCACCTATATGCCAGGCGCCATGTGAGGGCTGGGGATAGAGGAGAGCAGCCCGCAAGGTCCCTGTCCTTTCAGAACTTACCGTCCGTGGGGGAGAGAGAAAGCAGGGTGCCGTCAGTGGGACCTGAGGTTCCAGCATTTGCTTGAAACTTTCTGGAGATGTGGTCAAACCAGGAAAAGCAGGGGCATTCCGCTTTTGGAAGGGGAGGACCACTGGACAAGAACTCTCTGCTAAAATGCGTCCTTGCTTCTCTCTGTCCGGACTCCTTTCTAGGAGACGTGGGCCAGAGGAAAGGAAGGAGGGAAATGACCGGAAAATCAGTTCCGCAGCTGGCTTTGCTAGGATGACAGATCTGCAAACTGAGGCCTTCCCTGTGAGCCAGGGGTTCCATCCTGACTCCCCAGCTTCTCACAAAGTCTACCCCAAAAGGGAGGACCCACAGAAAGCTCAGAGGAAATGTGCTTTCTAGGGTGGCTGTGCTAGGCCCTCTCCCTCCCCAGCCCCGTTCCTGAGAAAAGGGAATGAAAATCTCATTTGAGAAGGAGCAGTGATCAGATGGGATCCAAAATGGTGGTTATAGGGAAGGAAGGAGGCGAGGGAGAGAGGAAAGAAGGAAGGGAGGAGGGAAGAAGGGAGGAAAGGTAGGAAGGAGGGAAGGAAGGATGGGAGGGAATGAAGGGAGGCAGGAAAGAGAGAAAAGGACAGAGGGAGGAAAGAGGAGAGAGGAAACAAAATCACAAGCCAAAGACAAGTGAGGGTTACACTTTGGGAGAAAGAGTATTATACAAAATAAAAGAAATATTTAGTTAGTTAGTTAGTTGTCTTTTTTTTTTAAGATTTTATTTATTTATTTGACAGAGAGAGATAGCGAGAGCAGGAACACAAGCAGGGGGAGCGGCAGGCAGAGGGAGAAGCAGGCTCCCCACGGAGCAGGGAGCCCAATGCGGGGCTCGGTCCCAGGACCCTGGGATCATGACCTGAGCCGAAGGCAGACGCTAAATGGCTGAGCCACCCAGGCGCCCCTAGAAGAAATATTTCAAAAAAACAAAAACTTTTCTGCACTCAGTGAAAATAAAAAGAACATGAACTCTTGTAAAAACCAGCTCAAAGCAGAGCACCAGAGGTCCACAGAGGGGTTCAGCTAGCAGAATTAGACAGTAAGCACAGGAAGCAGTGATCCGTTAGTCCCACGAGAAAAAACAGAAAGTGGCTGAACCCTTGCTGAGGCTCTCTGATGGAGGAAAGGGTTGAGAAAAATCACTGAAGTGATTTGAGAGGATGATGGATAAGAGAGAGACAGCAGATAGCCAGCAAACGCAAAATCAACGTTCCTGCAGAAGCGAGAAGAAACGGAACTCGGGACACGTCAGAGATGGACCAGAATGATTCCTTTAGGGGAGACACAATACAGTGACCCGGAAAGGCACTCTGTGCTGGAGAAATAGCAGTACAATATTAAGACCAAGAAATATCCTAATAGTAATGTCCTAATGAATTTACAAGAATCAAGGATTCACAATGTCATTGAAGGTTCTGACAAGCATCTGGGTAGGGAGCATATTACCCGCAGTGAGAAAAAAAAAAAAAAAATCAACTTGGCCTCAGACTTTTACTCAACAATAGTAAATTCAGGAAGACAACAGAACAATATTTATAAAATGTTGAGGGGGGAGGGAGTCCCCCCAGGATAGCTTTCATGTATGAAAGCAATAAAGGATACTCTAAAAATTCAAATAACTCCAGAATTATGGTGTTAATTAAACCTTTTTGAAAAATCTACTTGTCTATGTAATCCAGACAACTAAAAACACAAAAGAAAATGAAGGGTTTTTTTTTTTAAATACTTAATTTTTTTAAGATTTTATTTATTTATTTGACAGAGAGAGAGAGACAGCGAGAGAGGGAACACAAGCGGGGGAGTGGAAGAGGGAGAAGCAGGCTCCCCACCGAGCAGGGAGCCCAATACGGGGCTAGATCCCAGGACCCTGAGATCATGACCTCAGCCGAAGGCAGACGCTTAACAACTGAGCCACCCAGGCGCCCTGAAAATGAAGTTTTTTATAAGTGGGAAAAAAATCTGAGCTGTAAAAGGACACATAGAACTAATCTAAATAAATCTAAATATAATTACATTGAAATACGGTCATTTCAACTCAAAGCCAGCGTAATTGCTAAGTTCTTGAAATAAAAGTTATTAAAGTCAAAATAACAATAGTATCCCATAAAAAATTCAGGGAGGAGGATGGGAAGGGGAGGTGGGGTTACTGTAAGCATGCTAGTTTTTTCCATCTTTATAGAGTGTGAAACAAAAGGTTTACAGAAAATGTGTCTTGATAGAAAGATGACTTTTTTTAAAAAAGATTTTATTTATCTATTTGACAGAGAGAGACACAGCGAGAGAGGGAACACAAGCAGGGGGAGTGGGAGAGGGAGAAGCAGGCTTCCCACTGAGCAGGGAGCCCGATACAGGGCTCGATCCCAGGACCCTGGGATCATGACCTGAGCCGAAGGCAGACGCTTAACGACTGAGCCACCCCAGGCGCCCCAGAAAGATGACTCTTGGTAGAATTTAAAAGAGACGATTTCCACCACTTTTATTAAGAGTTAGGAAGAAAAGAAAGCAGACCACACGTAAAGGCAGGAATGAAGTCAAACACAGCAGCATATAAAAATGAAAACAAAGCAAGTTGACAGAAAACCTGAGAATGTATCTGTGATAATAAAATTGTAAATGAAATAAATGTACCTATTAAATAAAAGAGGCATTAGAGTGGTTTAAACAAACAGAGGGGACCCTTACTGTCTGTACTTCAAAAACCAAAGGACCCACCCAGAATGGTAGTAAAAACATGGTACAAACATACGAAGCAAACAAAAAGAAAGCAGAGGTTGAGGAAGAAATGTCTGGTAAGGCTGAATCCAAGTCAAAAAGGACCAAAATGGGGAAAGAGAGTCACTTTGTTAAAATAATCAAGGGGACAAATATAATGAAGAAATAATTCAAATAGACTTTTTGTACCAAATACCATAACATTAAAATACTTTTGGGGCACCTTGGTGGCTCAGTGAGTTAAGCGTCTGCCTTCAGCTCAGGTCATGATCTCAGGGTCCTGGGATCGAGCCCCAGGGGTGAGGGGGGTCTCCCTGCTCAGCGAGGAGTCTGCTTCTCCCTCTGTCCCTCTCCCTGTTCCTGCATGAGCATGTGCGTGTGTGCGTGCACTCTCTCTCTCAATAAATAAGTAAAATCTTTAAATAAACAAATTAATAAGAATAAAAATAAAACATACTTTTGACCAAAAGCAGGGAAGTACAAGGAGATGTGTCCATAGGTCTCTAACAGGAAGGAATCGCCAGCAGACGTCCAGGTGCTAAGGAACAGGCTGGTTCTTACAGTTGAAGGTTTCTGTGCCCCCAGCTAGCCGGGCACCTTCCCCCTGCCATCCCCCAGGAACAGTGGTTGTGGACATTGAAGGGCTGTCTCTCCCTTCTGCCACTGGAGCCTCTCTGCAGGTGGATGGGAGCCATCCTATCCTTGGCTTCCGTGTAGCAGAACTGCTCCCAGCTGTCTCTCTGTTTCCTTTCTCTTCCGGGGTTAGGAGTGGGAAGAGGGATCACTTTAAGTCTCCTCCAAGAGGTTTCAAGTGTTGTCAGGCCACCTGTGGTGGGCAACAGCTCAAGGAGGGTCTGTTGGCTTCCCATGTCCCAGCATGAGGCCACCAAGGTCATGCAGGATGCCATCAACGAGTTCAGTGGCACACCAGAGGAGATCCGCATCACCATCGCCAATGCGGACTTGGCCCTGAGCAAGGGGAACGTGGACATGGCGCTGAGCCTGCTGAGGAACATCACGCCCAAGCAGCCCTGCTACACGGAAGCCAAGGAAAAGATGGGCAACATCTACCTGCAGACCCGCAAAGACACCCGCCTCTACATCGGCTGCTACCGGTAAGCCCCAGGCGGCGGCACCCTGCCGGCCTTGGCTCCAGCGGTGTTTTAGGGAGTGTTTCCTCCAGATTATGTTTCTTCCACCTGGGTCTCCAGTCCGCGTCCTCCAAGTGTGTTAGATGCAAGTACAGAATTTCCTGTGGGTCAGAATTTGAGTGTGCTCAGTCAGGACGGCTCATTGCTGAGTCCTGAAGATCCGGACCTGAATCTGTCCTGCTTGGCTGCCCTGTGTGGCCCCACATTCTGGTGGGAACCATGGGAATGTGCTTCTGCCCTGGCCCCTGACTCTGCCTGTCCCTGAAGAAATGTCCAGTGACTTGATGTGGCCGATGAGAGGGGCAAGAACGGGGAGAGCTGGGGTTAGAAGCCCTGTCTATATACTTTGACACTGGGGCCTCCAAAGTACCTTCCCAGCCCCTCCCTCAAACAAAACTCTGCCTCCTCAATCCAGGTGGGAGGTGGTGCTGGGGGTGGGGTGGGGTGGGGGAGGTGAAGCCAAGAGCAGTGGGAAACCAATAAACAGTGGAGTGGTCACATGGAGTTTTAGAAAGTGCAGGATGCCTGCTTATGCAGAGGGATCGGGGGGGGGGGGGGGGGTTAAGAGTGGAGGCCAGAGCGGTGGATGGAAGCTCTGGAATGATCCAGAAAACAGACAAGGAGAGCCTAGACTAAGGTGGCTAACACAGGCCCTCATGCACAGTGGGCTTTCAAGGAGTACTGAGTGATGAATGGATAAATGGATGAATGAATTAGTGGGAAAGAAGAGGAGGAGGTGGATTCAGAAACATGAAAGATGTACAGGTCTGAGCTAAGTTTTTGGTTGCTTTTGCAGGGAGCTCTGCGAACACCTGCCTGGTCCCCACACCAGCCTGCTACTGGGTGATGCTTTCATGAACATTCAGGAGGTGAGTGAAAGCTTCATGGCCTTGCCAAGTGGTCCCCCGATCTCACGTCTCCAGTGGGAGAGAAGAGAGACAGAGAGAGAGAGACCTCTGGACACTTTTCCCACCAGCCCGAAAAGGCCCTGGAGGTTTATGAGGAGGCCTATAGAAAGAACCCACACGATGCATCCCTGGTCAGGAGGATCGGGCAAGCCTATGTGAAGACCCACCAGTACACCAAGGTCAGGCTAGGTTGGGGTGGGGAGGTGGGGGCAGCCCAGCAGAGAAGAGGGAGGAGGATGCATGAGTAGGAGGGTCTGAATGGGAGGGGAGTGGCTGCATTTCCACCCTAGCTCCCTGCTGAATGGGGTACCAAGGGGAGAATTCAGAAGCCAGCCACCCACCCCCAGCACACACTCCTGCTCAGCTTGAGCCCTCTGCAGCTGGGAGGGCCTTTCCATCTCAGGCTTCTGTGTTCTGGAGGGACACACAGGTGTGGTGGCCACTGAGGGAACGCGGTGTGAGGCATTCAAGGTAGAACCAAACCCAATGCCAATATTTCCTGTTTGCCCTAAGGCAATTAATTATTATGAGGCCGCGCAGAAGATCAGTGGACAGGACTTTCTGTGCTGTGATCTGGCTGAGCTGCTCCTGAAGTTAAAGAAATTCAACAAGGCAGAGAAAGTTCTGAAACAAGCACTGGAACATGACTTTGGTGAGGCCATGTCCTAAAGTCTCTCCCCCAGCATACTGCGGCCCCCTCTGCCCCCTCTCCCGACTCTTCTCCTGCAGAGTGATGCAGGGGTCCTGAGCCCAGTCACCTCCCTCCCCCATCCCCGGCTTCCCAGGGGCCAGAGAACACTGATTTGGGTTTCCATTTTGCAGTCAAAGACATCCCGACCATGATGAACGATGTCAAGTGCTTGCTTTTGCTGGCAAAGGTTTATAAGAGTCATAAAAAGGAAGATGTGGTGGGAACTTTGAATGAGGTAATTGACAACAGACAACAGACTCAAGCTCTTTATCTGCCGTTTCCTGATGGGAGCTATAAAAGGAAGGATAGGACTGCAGGTCTGGAAGGCTCCAGGCCTGGCCTCAAAAGAGGACCTAGGTTACACCTCAGACCTCTGCCTTCCATTTATTCCCACACCTGTGCTCTTCATTGATGGTGCCCCCAAGTGCCCAAAGGCCGGCTGCGCTGGGCTGGGGAAGGCAGGGAGGAAGAAGGTGCCCTTGTCCTCAAGGATGCTGGTGGTGATAATACTGGACAATGCTGGTTGTACAGCACTAGGCTTTTTGCTTTCTTATTAATTCTCACAGCAGCCCGTTGAGATAAGCACTGTGACATTCCTGTTCCACAGATGAGGCTCCAAGAGATTAAGAAATGTACCCAAAGTCACACTGCTAGTAAATGGTGGAGCTGAGATTGGAACCAGGTCTGACCTGATCCAACCGAAGCTCTTTCCCCAGCGGGCTGCCCCAATGGGACACTTCCCAGCCATTCCCGCCATACCTTCCTCGCTCTTTCTAGCAAGGGCGTCGCCAGCCACTTGTTCCTGGGGGGCGTTCTGCGGGTGTAGAAGCAGAGCCCACTCTCTCACTGCTGGAGATGATTTAGTCCCTTGCTTCCCATTGGATTCCCACTCCTGTTTGGCCCTTAGAAAGCCCAAAGCTTAACCCTGGCGTCTTCGTTCCTCTCGTTCCGATGCTCCCCGGTTACTCGCTTGATCCTTTTATGTCGTGGATATTTGCAGAGGCTGCCTCAAATTCCCGGCAGGATAATATTCAGCGCATATGGGGTCTATCAAACCCCAGCCTGCTCTGAGCACCTACTGTGTGCTTGTTCTAGCGCAAATTAGACACGGGAAGTAGCAGGGTGTCATGGAAACAGGTAAACAAGTACAGCCCAGTAGAGTGTTTTGTTTGGGTGCCTTTGCTTCTACTCCTGCCCCAGAGGCAGAGTCAGCTGAGTAGTCAGCCAGTGGCCTTGCCTGTCCAGAGTGACCCAGATTTGCTCAAGGGCACTTGAGATGCCCTTTCTGAGAATCTGCTGACACAGAAACAAGAGCGTGGGGACTTGTTGTGAATTGGCCTGAGATCTAGCACATCAGGCTCTAAGTCTCTGATCCTGAGTTTACTGGTCTCCCCAGGCCATGGACCTCCAGTCTCGGATACTGAAGCGCGTTCCACTGGAGCAACCAGAAATGATCCCCCCCCCAGAAGCAAATGGCAGCCTCCATCTGTGTCCAGTTTGGGGAGCACTACTTGGCAGAGAAGGAGTTTGCCAAGGCCGTGCGGTCTTATAAGGATGCCCTCTTCTACTCACCCGTCGACAATAAGGTGGGGTCCTCAAAGCCAGAACCAGCCCCTTCTCTTGGGCCATGATGTCTTGCCGAGACTCCTGCTGAGGGGTAGAGGCCAGGTCCTTTCCTGGGCCGCCCTGAGGAGCTGCAGGTGTAAGGGCCTGGGGCCGCTGGTGTGGGGAGCCTGCTTTAGCTGACCCTGGGGCCCTCAGCCATCACAGCCGTTGGACCGAGGCTGGGAAGCCTCCCTTTGGACAGCCATTGTGGGAGGTAGAGCAGGAAAGGTGCTGCCGGAAGTCATATTAGTCTGGCATTTCCAGGTCCCCCTTGGAGGTGGGGACACAGTGAGAGCTGTAGCTGCCAGGGGCCTTCAGGCACAAAGCCAGACTAAGCTTCCAAGGAGGTTTAGGGTCATGCGGGAGGTATGGCCCACATGAGGCAATGGTGGCTGGAGTCCACACTAGGAGAACGGAGGAAGAGCTTAGTGCCACTCTGCCGGGCCATTCATTCATTCATTCATTCATTCATTTAACACGCGCTCATTTGGGGCACCTGGGTGGCTCAGTCGGTTAAGCGTCTGCCTACGGCTCAGGTCGTGATCCCAGAATCCTGGGATCGAGCCCCACAGGCTCTCTGCTCAGTGGGAAGCCTGCCTCTCCCTCGCCCTCTGCCTGCCTCTCTGCCTCCTTGTGCTCTCTCTCTCCTTCTGTCAAATAAATAAATAATTAAAATCTTTAAAAACAAACAAAAAAACAAAGCATGCACTCATTTAACAGAGATCTCATATGCACCAGGCTCAGTGCTAGGCCCGGGAGACAATGGGCCAAGACCTGTCCCTGCCCATAGACTGCCTCGGGCAGGGGGACAGATGAGCACGCTTGCAGTTCCAATGCCACACGAAACGTGCCTGCATGTGGGTCCGCACACTGTGGGAACTCAGAAGACGGGCACCTGGCCCGGAGTCTGGGGCACAGAAGGCGGCCCAGAGGCGGTTTGGTCAGAGCCGGAGCTGATGGATAAGTACGAGTTACCCAGGCCCCAAGTGTCAGAGGTTAGTTAGTAAAACACATGGTATGATTGGAGTACTGGTGAGGGAAAAGGGGAGGGCCAGAGACCTATTGTGAAGGCAGAACTAAGAGAAATGGGTGATGAGAGCTGGAGACATCAGTCTCCGAGTTTTCCCATGATGCTCACTGGTCGATTCTGTCTGGTCTTGTCGCAGGTGGTGCTGGAGCTGGCGCGGCTCTACCTCCTGCAGGGGCAGTTGGACTTGTGTGAGCAGCACTGTGCCATCCTCCTGCAGTCGGAGCAGAACCATGAGACCGCCTCAGTGGTACGCGGCCGCCGGACCTTCTGCCTGCCCTCCCCAGGCTCCCTGTGATCGCCCGAGGGCTGCTGCCCAGCCCCAGAACTCAGACACCTGGCCACCTTGGCCCCAGGGGCAGCCAGGCAGAGGGGACGGAGCACGGGGGCCGGCTGCCCTTCACGCGGTAGGGGGTGGGCTGGCAGCCGGGGTCAACGTCATGGGGGAGGCAGGGAGGCTGATTCCCTCCCGGGGCTGGGGGTGGGGGGTGGTGAACCACACCCATAGTTGGTGAAGGCAAGGGTGGGACAGGTTCCTGGGTTTACAGAAGTGTGTGGGAAAAAGCCTCTCCTGTCTTGACTTCTCTCCTCCCTAACACCCAGCGAGCCACCAGGGCTACCCCACAGAAGAGGGGAGCCCTCATTCCACCTCCACTGCCTATGGCCGGCAGTTCTCAGACACGAGCCGAGGGGCTGGTTCTGCTGCCTGTCAAAGGGTCCCACTGGTGTCCACCCCTGGGCTTATCTTCCCGCTTCCGTCCTCGCCCCAGGTCTCCCCCCGCCCCAGGCAGGCCCTTCCTTCTGGGCTCCTCCTGTGGCCGCTTCTCCCTGTGCCCCGAGAGGCTCCCCTGGAAGTCCTTTCCCACCTGCCCTGCTTATCCCCACCCCAGGCCAGCCTCCCCACCCCCGCCCCCAGGCCCCTGCGAACTACTGCCAGGAATTCCGGAGCACCATGTGTTTTCTGATAGATGATGGCTGACCTGATGTTTAGAAAACAGAAATACGAAGCCGCTGTCGATCTCTACCGCCAAGTCCTGGAGAAAGTGCCAGGTAACTGCCTGCATCAGTTCCCACCCCGCAAGGGCTGCTCTCCCCGAGAAGGGTGGGCCCCCTCCCCTCCTTCCTGACTGGGCAGAGGAAGCCCCTTCCTCTCTGATTGTTCCCAGAGAGGCAGGAAACTGATAAATCCCCGATAGAACATGCTGGCCCTTCCTGAGTCCAAGGGGCCAGTTCCTGGTCTCAGGCAGGGCAGTGCTTGGCACTGGACCCAGGAGAGCCTGTCTGTCCCCGCATCACAGCCATTGGACTGGATGTGGCCCCCTTCTGAGGTCACAGCACCTGGAGGTGGCTAGAAATTCTCCCTGATTAGGTAGCTACATTTCCCCTCATTGCAATATCAAAGCACCCCCCTTGCCAGGGCAGGGACCATACCTGAAGCTCAGACTTGAGCCCGCACAGGCCCACAACCAGCTCTGCCTAGAGGCCCAGCAGAGTGCTGCTGTTAGGAGTGCGAATCCTGGAGCCAGACGGCCTATGTCTAACTCAAGCTCTTCCGTTCACCAGCTGTGTAACCATTGGCAGAGAACTTCTTTGTGTCTCAGTTTCCATCATCTGTGAAATGGGGAAAATAGGTACCTCGTTGTGTGGTTAATATATAGGTAAAGCACTTCCTGCCAGGTACTGTACAAGTGTTAGCTATTATTACTGCTTTTCAGTATGATTATTATTATTCTCTCAACTTTGGAGACCAGTGGAGACATTGAAGCTGCTGGGATGTCCCTGCTCAGCCCAAATGGGCAGTGTCTGCTGGTCCCCTCACTTCTCCATGCCTGCCCACGGCACCCACTAGGACTTAGCTAGTGGTTATCACAGCCTGAATATTTCTGCTCTCTTATTTTAGACAATTTTGTGGTATTGAATAAACTAATTGATCTGCTATGGAGAAGTGGCAGACTTGAAGATGCCCCTGCCTTCTTTGAATTGACCAAGAGGATGTCCAGCCGCGTTCCTTTGGAGCCAGGGTTCAACTACTGCAGAGGCATCTACAGCTGGTGAGTTGGGCAGGGGAGGGGGGGGGTTGGGGTGGTAGGGAAGGGGGCTGTCAGGGCAGTTATAGGCAAGGGCTTCTTCCTAGCAGACACGCTGGGCTTCTGCAGAAATCCAGCCTGCAGATCAGGGCGCGGGGAGAGCAGCGATCCAGCCCCGCTGTGTGCAGACTCAGGGAGTGGCTCCTGCGTGTCCCTGCCCTCCCTGGCCCTCAGTTTCCCTCTCTGGTTCTTGGATTTCTCTTCTCCGCTACAGGCACATAGGGCAACCCAACGAAGCACTGAAGTTCCTAAACAAAGCGCGCAAGGACAGCACTTGGGGCCAGAGTGCCACCTACTACATGGTGCAGATCTGTCTGAACCCAGACAACGAGATCGTGGGCGGAAAGGTTTTTGAGAACCTGGTGGCTGAGAGCAAGTAGGGGCCCGGCTGACCTGGGGGCGGGGGCGCAGGGGCAGGACCCTGGGAAAGGCGGGGAGAGCCACGCGTGGCGGGGTCCAGGCCGAGTGAGGGCCCCGCGGTTCCCGGGTTCCCGAGTCCAACGGCCGCAGCTCCACCGACAGGAAGGACTCGGAGCAGCACGGCGTGCGCACCGCGGAGAAGCTGCTGCGTGAGTTCTACCCGCACTCGGCCTGGGGCCAGACCCAGCTGCGGCTCCTGCAGAGCCTCTGCCTGCTGGCCACCCGGGAGAAGGCCAACGTGGAGGCGGCGCTGGGCACCTTCATCGAGATGGCGCAGGTTGAGGTGGGCCGGCGCGCGGGGCGGGCGGCGGGGGGGCGAGGCTGGGGGCCCAGCGCGCCGACGCCCGCTCCCACCCCCCCACCCCCGCCCCGTGTGCAGAAGGACAGCGTACCCGCCCTGCTGGCCACGGCACAGGCCTACGCGCTGCTGAAGCAGGTCCCCAAGGCGCGCACGCAGCTGAAGCGTCTGGCCAAGGCCCCGTGGGCGCTGGGCGAGGCGCAGGACCTGGAGAAGAGCTGGCTCCTACTGGCTGACCTTTACTGCCAGGGCGGCAAGTTCGACCTGGCCACCGAGCTGCTGCGGCGCTGCATGCAATACAACAAGGCAGGGGGCGCGCTGCCGTCGGGGAAGCGGGGACGCCAGGTGGAGGCGGGGCGCAAGGGGCGCGTGGGCGTCGGGGGCCGAGGAGGTGCGGGTTGGAACCCGCTGAGAAGAGGCCGGACAAAAGGGGGGCATATGCACGCTAGAGCAAGATGGGAACGGGGGCCCGGGGGCAGGTGGGGGTAGGGGGACGGGGCAAGGCAAGAGGAGGCTCACCGGGTCGGGCAGCCAAGAGAGATGAGAAGGGTTCAGGGGGTCGAGGGGCGTGGGGGTCAGAGCAGGAGGGCTGTGGGGAAAGGGGTCATGCACGCGTCGGGGTAGCCTAGAGGGGGAGAAAAGTTGACCCCTTGCAAAGGTGGGAGATGCTGCTGGAGTCCCTGAGAGGTTCAAGTTAATGCGGCTCACCACCCTCCTTTGACCCCCCCTTCCCCCGCGGGTTGTACCCTGTGCTGGGACCGGGTGTGGCTTTCCCTACAGTCCTGCTGCAAGGCCTATGAGTACATGGGCTTCATCATGGAAAAGGAGCAGTCCTACAAAGATGCAGCCACCAACTACGAGCTGGCCTGGAAGTACAGTCATCGTGCCAGCCCTGCCATTGGTAAGGCCAGCAGCCGCGGTGCATGTGGGCTAGGAGGGACATGGGCAGGTGGCCCACTACCCTGGCTCTTGGGTAGTTAGGGTGCCACTGTCTGTGTTCCCTGTGCCCCTGGACAGGCTTCAAACTCGCTTTCAACTACTTGAAGGACAAGAGATTTGTGGAGGCCATTGAAGTCTGCCACCATGTAAGCCCCTGGGAGACATTGAGGGTGGGGGTAGGGGGCTGGGTGAAGTGACCTGATCCTGGGGCAGGGACAGACACCCCTGGCCTGACGCTGCACCCCCTTTCTCCCTCTGTCCCAGGTCCTCAGAGAGCATCCTAACTACCCCCAAATCAGAGAAGAAATTTTGGAAAAGGCCCAAGGGTCTCTGAGGCCCTAGGTGTGGTCAGTGGGAGCCAGGGAGGGTGGAAGCCATCAAGCTACAGATGTTTCACAGAGGGGTTGGGAAGTGGGTCAGGGGAGAAGAGATTCAGAAAATGACATATTCTTACCCATTTCTATATTGTGTGTGGTTTATTTGAATCATGCCTCATCGGGTCTAAGGGGCATCCCAAAGCTTTGTGTTTTTAAGGCACAAGAGGCAATTTTGCTCTGAGGAAGAGAGGGATCCGCCAGCCTAGCTTATGCTGGGCTCCTTGGGCACCTTCTTCCATTTTTATTCCAGACTCTCTGAGGGAGCAGAGGGGAACAAAGAGGTGGTTTAAAAAACAAGTTACCTACCGCTATTGTCATATTATTATGTCAATTTATAAATGCCTCCCCTCTCCTCTCTGGTCTCCAGACCCCCAGAACTCAAGAAGCAACTGCTCCTCCCTGCCCTGCCGGCCACACCATCCTGCCCGGCTGGGGCACAGACAGGAGGACCAGCTCAGAGGGTCCCAGAGCTGAGGCTCTGTGTGAGGGAGGCCATCATCCTGCAGCTTGTGAGGGCCCTTGGCTCACTCTGTCCATACATTCTGTCTCCCCAAGTCCTCTGCTGGTTTCTGCTGCTCCTCACTGGTTTGGAACAAACCTGATTACCCATGCCTGGTACAGGGAAATACAGCCCAAGAAAAAATAGTTCCCACTTCACATTTTCTAAAAGACACTGACCAACAAATTTATCCTCCAGAAACCCTTTTCACCCCTCGGGGGACACAAGCAGTGACCCCTATTTAGATGAATTATGTTACTTGTAACGGGCAAGAGGGTGACAGAGGTCACTTTTGCTCCAGCTCCCAACACCTCTCGTTTTTCATGATGGCAGTAATGGGCCAGTCTGGCTTAGAGGAACAAACTCTGAACTGGGAGTCAGGAGTGTGACCTTCCCAAGACCATCCGCTCTTTGGACCTCAGTGTCCCCCTCTGTGGCAGGACATTAGACTAGATGTGCGTGTTCCCAAACCATGACACAAATCCCTGCCAGTGATATACAGCAAACATTTTACAGTTTAATAACTATGTGTTTAAATATCATTGTTACATAACAGAGAAAAATAACTAGCATGATGAACTCATGAATTCCCAAGTGCTGTTAACTCAGAATGGTTCTACCTTCTAAGCGTATCGATGTAATTGATGTAAAGCAAAATACTTAGTATGAGTAGAATGCAGCTATGGCAAAATTTTCAAGAGAAGTCGTCCAGTGATGAAAGTTTGGGAACTGAACAGGGAGGGGTTGCTTTTAGAACACACAGAATTGTCCTTGGTGGTGGCTGAGCCTTGTTTTTATAACATCCTGCTGATCACATGCATGGCCTCTTGATCTGAGTCAATGACCTGGAATGCTTTCCCCAGGTTACTACCATCCTTCCTATGGGAAACCAGTCCCCTTTCCTAGCATCTGCTTTACAATCTGGTTTCTTGGGGCGGGTCGTTGAGAGACAGGTTTGTCTGTATGGAGAATGATGCTGTAAAGGATTGTACATTAATCACACTTTTATTGCTGTAAAACCTAAATTGTCTTCATTTATCTTAAAAAAAAAAAAAAGCCCAGGAAGTGATCCTGTTGCCCTAGACAGGGAGTGGGCAGGTTTAGTCCAGCCATGGGCTGTGTCCATGGTTTAGGAGCCTGTGGGGGCTTCTAGCCAGGGAACTGGAGCGGCCAGGAGCTGCCATCCAGACCCCCAGGCTAATCAGAGCAGGGCCTCAGAGCCCTTGGAGAGACCCAGATTTTGAACCACGCATGCTGAAGCAATCTCTACAAGAGGGTTCCCGGGCACCCTCGGGGGGAGGACAGAACAACGGAATGTACCAGGATACTCCACCCTGACAAGCCTAAGGCCTGGTGTCCCTGGCTAAGTTGGTCACAGGGACAGGCTGCCCACCATAGGCCAGGCTCCAAGCTATGGATCCTCTCCCAGCCATTGACCATATGGCCACGTGGCCATGTCCAGAGATAAGAGACAGATACCCAAAGAGTGTCAGAACTTGCAAACAAGAGAGGATAGAACATAGAAATAGAGGCAGAAATATAAAAACAAAATGGAAGTCACAAACAAGGCTTGCATGTCCCCGGCACTCTCCTAAGTGCTGTATATATGCGAACTGAGCAAGCTTATGAGGTGAGCGGTGTTATTATTTGCACAGTATTGAGGACACCAAGACCCAGTGGTAGTAGAGGGGACAGGATCTGCATAAGTCACCTTGCTAGGTAGTAGAAGAGCTGGGATTTGAACCTGGCACTCTGGGTCTGTGCTCGCACCCAATAAGCCACAGAGATGAAATAAGGAGAGCCCAGCACAGACCAAAAGGCAGAGAATTAGAGCCAGGTCTGGTCTCCTTGTTTGGTCCTCCCTTCCAGGCCTTTGTATAAATCATTTTTCCTAAGGGGGAGGTCAACCTTGCTCCTCAGGCCCTAGTCTGAGAGTCCCCAGGGCAGGGTGTGGCCTGCTCCTCTGGCCTGCAGCCGGGCTGCTGGGGACAGGTCAGACGGGTCTGGCTGGTGCGGATGGTTGAGGTCCTGCAGCTTCCCAGTGCTCAAGTCCCCAGGGGCCTCAGCAGGGGCCTCAGCAGCTCAGCCTCACTCGAGGCCTCTACCGGCCACATCCCACTGCCTGCCCCTAACTGGGGGGGCGGAGGAGGCAGGCAGTGCGACAAGTGGGAAACAGCCCGGGCGGATAGCCAGGTCTCAGAAGACTGCCCTGCCGCTGCGCACCACCACCCCAGGAGCCCACTGGAGAGAGATGGGTTCCTGGAAAGGGAAAACTGCTCTACCTGCCCGGCAACCTCCCAGCTGGCTTCCTGGCTCCAAGGTGACAGGCCTGCATGGAAGGAGGCCCACTGCGTTGTGGCCCCCACTCCTACCCCAACATAGCCTCAGTGTCCACACTGCCCTGCGGGACCCATCTCCCCCTCCCTCCTACCTCCTGAGGGTATACCCCCCCATCTCCCAGTCCCACAAACGCAAACCACACTGTTAAAAATAGAGCCTCTTTATTGGTACCTGTAAGCTCAGGTACAAGGTGTTCCCACAAGCACGCAGGCTGGCAAGGCCTCCTGGGCAAGAAGGCAGGCCCAGAGCCTGGGCTTCTTGGCACAGACATAGAGAAAAATGAATAAATTATAGTTCTAACACTCAAGGACGATACAGAAATTAGGATGCACAACTCAGCATCAGCAAACGTAGGGCAGAAAAACCACAGGGGCCACCCCTCACTGCAGCCAACTGGCCTCAGGGCATGGGCAGGTGGCCCAGGCTGGGGCATGCAGTGCCCAGAAAGCCCTGAGACAGTAGTCAGGGGAGTGCTGGGGGCCCCGAGGCTAGCCCCTTGCCCTCTCTGGGCCCTCTCTCCTGCTTCCCTTCTACATTAGTGGGCCCAGAATAAAGGCTGTGGCCTTTGGGGAGGAAGATGATGAGGCAGAGGACAGGAAGCAGAGGGGGCTGTGTGGGGCAGAAGCAGGTTTTGGTCACGGTTGGTCAGCCCAGCCCCCCTACCTAGACGCTGTCCTTGGCCACCCGCCCGGAGCCAGGCAGCTGCCACAGTAGGACCGTAGGGCCCCAATCCACACCTGGTTTGTACCAAAGCCCAGGTAGGGCAGGGTTGAAGGACTACAAGGCAGAAGGGACTCACAGGGGTCTGTGCCCCACCCCAACCCCAGCACTGCCCACCAGCCAGAGGGGAGAAGCCTACGCCTCCTAGTCTCCGAATAAATTATGGAAATAAATTATAGTCTTCACAGTCCAGAAAACACTGCCACCCATGGGTCGGGGCTCAGGGTGGCAGGAGAAGCCATTAGAAGTGGCTGATTTCAGCCCCGTCTTGTTTGGGCTGAGGAACATCATACGAAACCGAAAAGGGGTCTGCAAAGCTCCAGGGGAGCCCTGTTTCCTCCCGTTCCGGGCACACACCATGGAACTGGAAGGAGAGACTGTGTGAGCTTTGGGGGATGGAGTGGGGGGCTGGGTGGCCAAAAGGGAAGGCCCCCTCCCCGCCCTCTCTTCAGCACAGAAAGTTACAAAAATAAATAAATCAATCCAGAGTGTTGCACAAAAATCAGGAGTGCCCGCATGGATGAGCCAGCCAACGGGAAACCCTTAACATACAGACCTCAGGGAGCCCCCAAATTACAACAAAGCAGCAACAGGGCTCTTGGGGCCGCGAAAAGGTACCCTGGTCATCACACCGGCACTGGCTCCACCAGGGACGCCGGGGCAGTGTCCTCAAACAACTGGCTGTCTATGAAGGGGGCCAGGGCCTCAGCAGCGGGGTCCGGCAGGCCCACGACGGGCTCCAGGAAGCAAGCGCCAGCGTCCCCGGGGGGAGAAAAGGCAGGCCAGGGGAAGGAGGGGGCCTCGAGGTTGTCCAGGCCGTCAGACACCGTCCGGGAGGTGTAGTGAGGCCCGAGGCTATAGTCTGGCAGGGCCTGGAGCAGCTCGAAGGAGTCGCAGGAAGACAAGCTGAGGTCCACGGAGTTGCTCTGGCCAGCGTCTGAGCTGGGCGGCACCGAGGTGCCAGGGAGGCTGCCTTCTCCCAGCCCTTCAAGGCCACTGTTGAGGAAGAAGCTGGCATCCAGGTTGGCGTTTTCATCCAGGATGCCTGACGTGAGGCTAGAGCTGGAATGGCCATGGGTCCAGCTGGCCAGGCCACCAGGGTCACCAGTCCCAAAGATGTCAGCTGGGTGGAAGCAGCTGAGGTTGTCGAGGTTCCCCACCCCCCGGTCCTCCTCCTCCTCCTCCTCCTCCTCACCGCCCAGGTCCGAGTCACTGAGACTCAGGACCCGGGCCAGGCTGTCATCATCCATGTCGGGCTGGAAGCCAGGGCCAGGCAGGGCTGGGTGGGCGGTGCTGCCCGGGGCCTCGCTCGTGCCCGATGCTGTGGAGGAGTCGGTCATGTCGCTGCTACAGCTGTTGTCTCCCAGCTCACTGCTCCCGGGGGGCTTGGCCAGCGGGAAAGCGGGGGCCAGGACCTGCTCACCAGGGCTGGCTGGGCCGCCCTGGCCTGGGGCCTCCAGCTCCCCCAGGCTCTCAGCCCCCTGCTCCAGCTGCAGGCGGGTGAGCGTGTGGAGGAAATGGGTCTGCACGCGGGCCTGATTAAATTCCACGCGGCCTTTGGGGTTCTCGCAGCCCTCCCTGCAGCAGCCGCAGGGGAACGCGGTGTGGTCCATCTGCAGAGAGAGCAGAGCATGAGCGAGGATCCCGTGGGGCCCAGAGAAGCGCCTGAGCTCAGGCTCCCCTTCCCAGCCCATACCTGGCACTTGATGCCCGCCAGACTGCAGCTGCAGGTCTCGGGGTCACAGATCCGATCACAGTGACAGCCACAGTCCTCCCGGGACTGGCGCAGAGCCTGCAGATCCCGCTTCTCCTCACGATCGATCCTCCGCACGCCGGCAGCCCGCAGCAGAGCCCGCCGTCGCCGGGCCGGGTAGGGCTGTAGGAAGGTCATCTCCTCCAACTGGCCACCGGCCACGGCCACAGCCAAGTCCTCTTCCACGGAGGCGTCATCAATGGTGTCCACTGTGAGTGGTACCCCGGTCTCTGCAAGCTGTACCCACGGGAGGGAGGAGGGATGGGAGAGACAGTCAGGGGTCTTGGCCCCCGCAGCCATCAGTCCCTGGACAAATGTTCCCCACAGGCTTCCTCTGGGCTGGGCACCATGGATACCACACTGAACCGGAAGGCCAAGAACACTGCCCTCGGGGCATTTGCAAAGAGATTTCCTGTTCCTGTCATTCCCCAGTTCGTGGACAAGCCCCCCGCCTCCCTCCGCAGCCAGCCTGACACCCCAACCCCCAATGTCACATCAACTCCCCATCCCCCGCCCCCCCCGCCCCCGCGGCGAGGTCAGATAGCTTCAGGCACCATGCCCCCAGCCCCTACAGCAAACACAGGCCCTTCCACACCCCACTCTGTCTGCAGATAATCCGGGCAACAGGCCCTGATGGAGCAATACTGGCCCCAGGGGCCTCTTTCCCCAAATACAGAATGAGCAAACTCGCCCCCACCCTGGAGGCCCCTCCCCTCAAGGCCTGGACTTCCGAAGCCCGCCAAGGGCCCGGGTGATGGAGAGAGGTCTCCCTACCTTCCACCGTAGCGCCTCCAGCTTCTCCTCCTTCAAGCGTAGGCGCAGCTTCTCACGCCGTGCCCGGGCTTGCTCCTGCGTGAACTCAGCCAGAGAGAAGCGGCGGCAGGCGCTGTGGCGAGGGGCCATACCCAGAGTGCAGCCACCACGGCTGGGCACGCTGGTGAAGCCCTGGCACCGCGGAAAGTAGAAGACGGTGATGCCATCGAAGGCGACGCGGCCCGACCGCTTCCGGGGAGCCCGCTTCAGGATGGACAGGGCTGGAAGGCACGGAGGGAAGGGGCAGGGCATTAGTTCTCTGTGAGGGACAGGATGGCAGACCTCCAGGAAGATGATGCTGAATGGCTTCTCCTCTCCTCTCGTCCCGCTCTGACCTCCCACCCAAGAGAAAAAGAAACAGATCTGAGTTTGGGAGCCAGCCTGGCTGGGATTAGAGATGGTAAAACTGAATGCCACTCCTAGGTCAACATGGGCACTTACCAGTCCAAATGAGAGCATTTGTGAGCTTAAACATCTTTCCTCTCTTTATTAGCCATTTATAGGGTCCTTATGCAATTTTCTAGTTTTTTATTGATTTGTAGGAGCTCTTTATATATGATATTAAAGACACTGATCATCTGTCTAACATATCTGTGCAAATATTTTAGTCTTATTTTTGTTCAAGGCATTTTACAAAATAACTTCTAAGGCCATGTAATTAAAAATATGTTGATCTTTTCCTTTATAGCTTTTCTTGCATTTTGCAACAGGCTTAGAAAGGCTGTTATTTGCCTTCCTAAGTTATAGACTGTATATTCATTAGTAAGCTATGTATTTGGTATATTCTATACAAATATTAGTATACTATTGCTTTTAACTGAACCATAAGTAGTTACCTTAAAACAGTTGAATATTGGCAACTGCATGTATTTCAACTTAATATATTATTTTGCCTGTCCCAATCCAATACACAGAATTCTTGTTCTCTCTGCAACCTGAACTGGGTAGCACTTACTGAACAATGTTAACTACTAGTGGTGACAGACAGCATCCTCATCTTGTTCCTTAGTGGGACGGCTTCCAATATTTCCTCATTAATTGGAATGCCAGCTTTTGGGTCGAGACACATATTTTTAATCACTTAAGGCAGAATTCACTTATTGCTATTTTACCAAGGGTCTTATCTAGAAGGAACATGACATTTTATCAAATGTTTTTCAGCATCCACAGTGGCTCTCATATTTTCCCTCCTTTGATATCGCCGTTGGGTAAACTCTAAGACTGCATTTTATAAATATCAAACCATTCTTCTCTTGCCAGAATAAACCCACAGTTTAGTCAACATACTGTTAGGTTCTGTGTGCTAAAAATCATTCTCTTTTTCTATGTATAATACACAGATATACATATTGGTACATAAACAGAGACACCATATCCGGGTTATTAAGATGTCACAGCAGGGATAATTAGGAAAAATATGTCTAAAAAGGCTCCTTGGGGTTGGGAGCAGCAATAATGGAAAACACAGCTGAGGAATACTGCTTTAGGGCTGTCTTTGTCATTTTGAAATCAGAATGACGCCAGCTTGAAAAATAACTGGGGACGAAACCTTTCCACTATGTTCAGGCAAAGCCAAACGGCATTTTGACAGGAGAGGGACCGGCCTGACAGGCCCCGCGGTGCAGAGTGTGGGGCGTGGGACTCCAGTGGTTCAGTTGGTAGGACAGGGTGTGCAAGCTGGAGAAACGAAACTGGAACATAAGGGAGGAGTTGGAGCCAGAGGGCCCCAGGGCCACTCTGAGGAGCTCCGTCCTGACCTGCAGGACTTCTAAGCAGGAAGTCCTGAGGTCGAAGGTGAATCTAGCTGGGCCCAAGTGCCTCGGGACAGTGGACATTCCCGAGTGACCACTCTATTACGGGAAGTGGCCAAGGTGGGGAGCCAAAGCTGTGGGGACATGACCTCCAGAGGCTAGAATAGCTTTGTCAGGGGCCTCCCAATTTCATCTTCAGGAAGGAAGAAGGGGTGTGGTGGTTCCCAGGGGAGGGGGACTCACGGGTGAAACTCCGGGGGCCACAGAAGTCCCGATCAGGCAAGGGCAACTGATCCCAGGGGCCCTCCTCATCGGAGTCCCAGGCCAGGGAGACTGAAGAGCTTGGAGAGCAGGAGCGAGAAGGACGGCCCGAGGAGGACAAAGAGGAGGAGGATGAGCAGAGCGAGGAGGAGTCCTCATCCAGCTGGTCAAACTTCCTCTTCAGTGGCCCAGTCATGGTGGGGCAGGCGGTACTCTGGGGTCTGCGCACAGACAGCCTGGAATGGAAAGGAGAAAGCTCTCAGTGGCAGGCCTGAGGGCCGGTGCGGCTGCTCAGCCACGACCAACTCTCCCCTTACCCTCCAAGATGTCCCAGGCCCCCCACCTTGGCTCTGCATGTGGGGGGGGAGGCAGGTGGGGGGGAAGCACAGCTCCAGGAGGCTTCTTTCCACAAGCAGAGCACTGAGGTCCAAACGCTCATCCTGGCACTTGCAGACTCCCACCACCTCTGCCCAAAAGCCTTCCCAGGACGCCACCAGGAACCTTCCTCACTACCTCCTACAACCCACCTACACACATGCATACACCAGACCAACAGATGGACCAGCAGACCTCAGCCGGGCCTTGCTCATTCCCCCGACAGGAATCCCGGGGGCTGACTCACTGGCTGGGTGATTCACCCGGCTCGCATCTGTGTGCCTTTGTGTGTGTGAGGCCGTCTGCCACAGGCTGCACAGCCCTGTATGGTGGCTCTGCTTCCTGGTCCTCCTCCTCCTCCACCACCAACCCCAGCACACCCACAGACACACCACCCTGCACGCGCATACACACACTCTCTCTCTCTCTCCCCTTCTCTCCCTCTGTCTCTGGGGCCAGGTTGACCAGGGCACTCTGGGAAACAGGCTGGCTTCTACACTGGCCCCAATTCCCAGACACAGGACTTTCCGGAGCCCCTCCCTCCTCTCCTGTGACAGAGCCACTCAGACTTTCCCGCAGAAACCCCCGCCCCACAGAAGTCCCCTGCCTCCAGGCCCAGCTGTGCTTCATGTGTCTCTAACAACTCCAGTTTGATCTTAAAAATGCATCTACATCTTGCCTCTACTCCAATATCTAACCCTGTTTGTCTGAATTAACTTCCTATGGAAATTATTTTTTCCTCTTAAACACACACACACACACACACACACAAACACAACTCTTCGTGAAACTGACCAGTCGAGAAGATGTCCCACTCTCTCCTGTTTGTAGCTTGGTGACTTGGGGGCGCCTCAGGACACACAGCTTACCGTGTTCTCCCCTTTGAGGGTCTCAGCCCTCGGACGGGGTGCAACTGGAGCCTTCCGCGGCCTGGCTGGCCTCGGCTAAGGGGAGTGGAGTTGGGGGCTCCCACCCCTAAATGCCTCCGCTATCCCTGGGAATCCCCAAAGGACTCAGTCCTAAGGGCTGAGCTACCTTGTCTGTGTCCTACAGGGCTCAGGCCTGGGCCCCAGAAGGTCACCAGGAAGAAGGGGAAATGGTGCAGAGGCCCTAGTGCTGGGGAGCCCCTCCCCCACTGCCATCACAGGAAATGAGAACAGGAAAAACCAACCAGAAGGCTGGCGATCTCCTCTACTCAGGTATCCTTTCTAAACACTCCTGACCCCCTTTGCCAAGCCTAGCCCAAAGTCTCTGGATCCTAGAGGGTGCGGCGGTCAGTGGACTTACTGGATAAAATTCGGCCTGAGCACAACCTCTCCCCACAGGCAAGAGAGAAGCAAGAGAAACTCCCCTCCTTGCTAGCCCTTCCCACTGGGCCAGGGGAAGAGAACGCACAGGTGCTTCCGGGGACTTCTCAGTGGGTAGTTTCTCAGGCTTGGCACCCGCAGCCCCCCTTCCCCCCGCAAACCACAAACAAAAACAACCCAGCTCCCAGCTGACCTGCACACTCTCCTAGGAGATGGGGGGACTCATGACCCAGAGCCAGGTACACACACGTACGCGCACGTGCAGACCACAGAGACTCACACACACACACTCCGGCAAAGCACACCCCCATACCCTGCCCCCACCAGCCCCCCCAGGAGACCCCATCCTATCCCAAACCGCAGATGCTGTCCACAGGGCGCTCAATGCAATCACACACCCAAGCCCAAGGCCCACCCCCGCCAAAACCAAATGCCCACTTTGTCTCTGCCTGGCCGTCCCTTAGAAACATAAAATTCCACAGGCCCCAAATCGAACCCCCTGTCTCTGTTCCCCACCCCCCGTGCCATCTGTTCCTCTTCCTGTGTCCCCTATCTTAGTAACGGCACTGCCACCCACCCAGTTACTCAAGCCAGAAACCTGCAGCCATCCTCAACTCCTTCCTCCCTCTCCCTCCAGCCTCATCCAGGCACCCAGTCCTGCAAGTACACGCTAGCCCACTTAATGCACACAAGGCCGGGCAGAGGTACAGTGGGGCTGGGGAGGCCATCAGCACAGTGGTAAGAACCTTGGCCCCAAAACCAGACTGCCCGCATTGGAACCCTGGCTTGGCTATTACGCGGCTGCGTGACCCTGGTCAAGGTCCTCAAGCCCTCGGTGTCTCCAATTCTTTGTCTTAAAACCTCACAGGGTTGGGACGTTTACAGGCATCAATACATGTCAAGTTCTTAGGACAGTGATTCGTGCTGAGTGAACATGTCATTCTACACTGTGAGAAAAAGGAGCTCCTGGATACAACAACATGTGAATCTCAGGGATGTCATGTGGAATGAAAGAAGCCAGACACAAGAATACATGTGAATGAAGTTCAAGGAAAAGCAACCCCAATCAGTGATGATACAAGTCAGAATGGGAGGGAAGGGTGTTTGATATGCACTGGGGACAATCATGGGGGAAGCTTCTGGGCAGGTGGGTTTCTTAAAATGTCCTGTGTTGATCTGGCTGGTGGTGGTTCCATGAATGTCTAAAACTAAAAATTCTCCTAGCTGTACACACACGATTCATATGTTTTATGCATTTCAGGTATGGCTCCTTCAACTTTATTACTTTATGTCTCTGTTCCCCCTGCTACTGTCCATGTTCCCTGCCCCTGCTCCTGCCCTCCCCCTGCAGCCACAGTGATCTTCCTGAAGATCTCTGCCTGCCACCCCCATGCTTAGGAAAGCTGGCCCTTAGGATCAAGCCTAGAATTCCACGAGAGGCTGAAGTCGGCCTGGCTGCTGCCTCCCCCCACCCCCTCCTTCACTATATTCCAGCTGAACTTGCAGTTCCCCTAATTGCCATGACCTGCCCGCCTCCTGGCCTTTGCACAAGCTGGAACCCAGCCTACTCTCCTTTAGTCATTTCCAAGAGGGCCTCCCTGAAACCCCCACTCCTCACTCCTGACTACATGCCTCTCTGGGCTCCCAAGGGCCCTGGGATTCCCCTATCCCCGCCCTTCTCTCGAAGTCTTGCCTCGGCCTCACTGCCGCTCCCCCAACACCAGGCTGAGGGCCTCTCCGCCTGGCCATCCCTGTACCCATGCCTAGAACAGTCTGGCACACAGAAGGCACCTAAAGACCAGCAGAGGTGGGCCTCTGGGGGGTGACTGCTCAGGGCGACCTCCTGATCCTGTCACAGTTAGTTTGGGGGGGGGCATTTCCACCCCCAGCCTGCCTGCCTTCGAGCCACAGGAGGGGGTGGCTCTTAGGGTAGGAAGCTCAGGCCGCAGTCAGGTGCCAACATAGGCATCTCAGGAGGCTCCCTCTTCCCCAGAAGTAAACAAATAGATATCAAGCAAGCAGATTTAAGCCAGACACCCTGGCTCTGCCTCGGGCATGTCTACAGAATGGGCATTTAAAGTGTAGGCATTATAAGCTTCAAGGCTGCAGACAGGAAAACGGGGACACACAGAAGCTGCAGGTTCTAGTGATGAACCCCCAGCAGGATCTGCGGACCTAGAGTGTGGTGAGAACCGATCTCTTCCCTGACACTCCTCTGGGGTGGAGGGGGAAGGAGCAGTCCTTGGATCTTGTGCTTTCCTGTCCCACCTGAGAATCCAGAGGCTGAGAGAGGCAGAGGCAGGAGATGAGAAAAAGACTCAGCCAGAGACAAGGACAGGCCAAGTCAGAAAAAGGAACGAAAGATAGTGAAAGAGTCCAAGAAAAGTGTCAGACAGTGAGTCAGAGGAGGGGGGAGGGGCCCTCAGCAGCTACCCAGGAATCAAGATCCCAACCACGGCTCTGTTCCCAGGGTGAACACGGCCCCCTCCTAGGGTCCTGGAGGAAGGAAAAGCAATTCCCAGGAGCTGGCTCAGACAGAAATGCCACACCCCCGAGGAGCCCCAGACACAGGCCCTGAATCAAAGACAGCCAGGCTTCTTCTGGGATCTGCCTGGGCCCTGAGAATCAGGCCACCCCCCTGTCACCACACACAGGAGTTGGACAGCTCAGGATGAAGGGGTGAGACTCCCCACTCTACTACTCACAACTGTCTACACACTCAGGCCACAGTGTGAATCCCAGGAAGGCCACCTCACCCCCGGCACCAGGCAAACAAAGGCTCTTTGGGGGCCAGGGAGATATCTCAGGGCCTCTGGGAAGTCACATCAACTCCTCTGTTCAGCTCTGCAATCCCAATGCCCCAGCTCCCCACCAGAGCTGATACTGGGGAGAGGGCACCTTCAGCTGTCTCCATCCTCCTCCGGGAATCTGAAGAATGTGTCCTTTAACCTCAGATCCCCAGGCCTTGGTCAGGCCAGCTCCCCCCAACACATGACCCCAGACTCTCAGGAACTACTTCCTGGGACAAGGAAAAGACACCTCTGAGTACCTCTGGCCCCCACTGGGATTGGCTAGAAAAACAACCTGGGCAGCACAGAGAGGGGAGACAGGAAGCCTTAGCACACCCATCCCCCCATCCCTCTGAAAGTGCTCCCCCAGGAGGGCACAGTTCCTCAGCCTTGGCCTCCAGGGCCTGGCACTGGGTAGGTGCCAAATGTTGGCTGGCTACAGGTCAACTGCTCCTGCCCAAGGGAAATTGCACCTGACAGCAACTGCTTCCTCCACCTAAGCAAGGCCTCCTTCATTCTCATTCATTCATTCATTCATTCATTCAACAAATATTGAGCTCCTATGGCATGCCAAGTACTGTGTCAGGCACTTGGGCAGACAGGGAGCAAGACCCACACTAGGGCTGCACTCTTGCAGCTTTTGAATTTAGGGGCAAGGAGTATGTAGTTACAAAACCATCGTGAGTGCTGGGATGGCAGGCCGGAGGGGTGGGACAGGAGGGGGAAAGCTGAGGGTAAAAACAATCTCTAGGAGGAAGGGAGGTAGAAAGTTCCAGAGGGGGCACAGCAAGAGAGAGAGCCAGAATGATGAGGGGGAGGGGCGTCCTGGGACAGGTTTTGAGAGCCAGGGCTGACAGGCAGGCTTTAGCCTGAGGGCACTGGAAGCCACAGTAGGGTTTAAGTAGGGAGTGACAATACCAGATTTGCATTTTAAAAAGATGGCTCAGTCCCCGACCGGAGGGGGGTGTGACTAGTTGGCCCCGTGCCAGGGATAGGTGAGCGATGACAGGACAGGGAGGGCAAAGGAGAAAGGGGAATAGACTCGGGGACCTCTGGATGTGGAGCTGGAAGAGGGCAGTGATGTCAAGGATTTGGAGGCGGGCGGAGGAGGCCCGCTCCGGAGGACTGTGAGACATCTGAGTGGAGGTGTGGGGTGGGCAGTGGAGCCGGGGAGGCCTCCTCCAGTGTCAGGAGTGTAGGCTATGCGTGTGACTGTGCCGGAGAGCCGGAGTGACTAAGTGTGTGACGGCTGCTGTGGTGGGGACATCCAAGGGTGCGTGCCTGTGGAAGGGCCCCCGGGGAGGGGAAACTGAGGACCGGGAGGAAGTACATGCTGGAGAGGGGAGAAGTGCGTGGGAGAGAGGCTACGTGTGCCCGCGGGTGTCCGGTGGGGCTGCGCTCGTGACTCACAGCGGTGGCCTCTGCGTGTGACGGTGACTGACAAACAGGTGAGCGTACGACACAATCCCTCCTCCCCCCCCCCCCCTGCCGGGGTCCGTGACTCACGGAGCCTCACTCCTCCTCGCTCTTCTCTCCACTCCCTCCCTGACCCCCGCCGGCCGGGGGCGCCAGGCACGCGCCGCAGCCCCGGCGCCCGCCCCCGGGGGAGGGGGAGAGCCCGAGGAGGAAGGCGACAAATGTCACCTGCTCCGGCCACGCGAGGAACTTCTGAAAAGTTCTCAGGCAACTGGGTCAAAAGGAAACTCTCCCGTGGACGCGCGCACCCCGTCACCCCGCCACTCGCGCCAACCTCCGCTCGGCCGCCACCCGCAGCGGGCTCGGGGCGCCGCGACTTCTCGGGGTACAAGCGGCGGCGCGGGGGAGGGGAGCGGAAAACCTGCCACTCTCGCCTCTCCGCCTCCCCTCCCCGGACGCCGGCCGGGCGCGCAGTCTGGGGTCGAGCCGGGCCGTCCCCGCCCCGGCTCCCGCTCAGGGGGGCTGGGGGCAAGTGGCAGGGACCGGAGGGGCGCAGCCCCCCGCGCGGGACGCCCCTCCCCAAGGTCCCGGCCCGCAGCCCCTCGGCACTCACCTGCGATCCGGGAGCTCGCCCAGGACACAGACGCGACTCGCGTCCCGGCCGGGGACGCCCCCCGCGCCGCGACCCCGTATGCGCTCGGCCGGGCAGCCGTCGGCCCAGCCGCCCCTCTAGCTCTGCGCGTCCGGCAGCGGCGGCGGCGGCGGGAGACTGGCTGCGCCCGGCCCCGCCCGCCGCTCCGCCCTCCTCGTCAGTGGAAAACTCCGGGGCTCGCAGCGCTGACGCACGCCCGGCCTCCCGCCAGGCCGCCCGGCAGCCCCGCCCCGGAGGCGCCGCCTCCCCCCGCCCCGAGCCCGGCGTAGCGGCCGCGGGGCCTCCCTGCGGACTCTGACCCCGCGCGGGCGCCGCGACCGCCCTGCGCCCCGGGTCGCCCTCGCCCGTCCCCCTCCCGCAGTTTCTTGAAGTCGCCGACGCTCCAGCCGGCAGAGCAGGGTCCCAAAGAACCCCACCTCGCCACACGGCCCCCATTCGCGGATGGGTAGACTGAGGCCCGGAGCAGCACGAAGTGTCCGGAAGGCCACCCGGCGACGGTGGCAGAGCCGAGGCCTCCTCCAGGCTTTCACCCCCACCCTGCCCGAGGCAGTTGTTATCATCCAATCTAAACGTCCTTCCTCTGTGCCCTCCTTACCACCCACCCCCAGATCTGCCTGAAAAGTAAACTGTGACTGGAGAGGAACCTGGGCAGGGAGGACGGCGGGGGGGGGGGAGAGAAGCGGGGGGGGGGGGGGAGGAGGGAGGTCATCTGTGGGTCTGACCTTCACCTCTGCCCACGGGCCAGAGAACCTGCAGAAGTCCTGAGCTGGGGGTTCCTGGAAACAGCTTCCCCCCACACACCCCCTCCCCATCCCTCCTTTAAAAAAAAAAAAAAAAGAGATTTCTTCCGAGCCAGACCCTCGCCACTTAAAATGGCCCACTGCCTTCTCTGCTTCCGCCAAGGCCTTTCCTGACTAGGGGCCAACTCTCCCTGTATTACTGCACAGGGGAAAGTGTGTGCATGCCACGGCAGGGAGCCCTGGCCAGGAGACCATCCTCTGCCCTTCTTCCCAACCTCAGATCACACCTTACCCAGCACGCATGTCCCTTGAGCGTTTCTACCTTCACACCTTTGCTACACAGCGTTCCTCTCGCCTGGAGTGCCTGTCTGCCTTCTCGCTGCTTACCAGAATCTCATCGCCTTTAAGGTCTCAGCTTGCACTGCCTCCTCCAGGGAGCCTTCGTGGGAGCTTGACCCTCCCCCTCCCAGTCCTGCTCCCGCTGCATTCTGGGTTTTTCTCTGACTGTCCTAGATGAATGCTGTCACTGACTAGCCCAACCCTCAGGATTCCTTTCTACCTTCCTCCAGGTGGGGGTTGGGGGTGACCTCTCCAGCATAGATGGCTCTGGGGTAGAGATGGTGGTGAGGGCCCTCTTGAGCCACAGGTGCTTATGTAGAGCGGGGCAGAAGGGGTCTGCCTGCCCTTTACCTTTCCAGGGAAGAAAAAATAGGAGGAAAGCAGGTTGGAGGAAGCTAGAGCTCTTGTCCTTCCTGTATGTATTGAGTGTGTGTGCCTGGGGGACCTGTAGGGGCAGGTGTCTGGACAGCTGGAGCCAAGCTTCCAGTGACTTCCCAGGGTGCTCAAGATGAAGTCTCAACTCTGTGGGGCCTACAAAGCCCAAATAATCTGGCCCTTGCCCACCTTTGCAGCCTTACCTCTCTCTCTCCGTGCTCCCATCCCCCACTCCCCTGCTCCTCCATTTCGGTGTCTGGAATAGGCACACATGCCTTTTTATTTATACACTGTACATGTAATACTGGTACAGCCGCATGTAGTTTTAATTTACATGTGAGGTATTCTGTTCTACAACTCACGAAGTTTCTTCCTGCCTTCTCTGCACTCCCACCCACACCTCTTGATAACGACTCTGGTCCTGTTTGCCAATGATCGGTTTTTGGTCTGTGTCCTCATCCTGATTCAGACTTCCCAAGATGTTCATCTCCAGCCTGCACCTACCTTGCACTCAGTTGTGTGGTTTACTTGTGCATTTCCTTGTGTTGTCTGGGAGTAGTGGGAGGGCAGGGGCTGTGTCTGACTCTCCTCTGTGCTCAATAAGAACCTGTTGGATACATTAAGTGTACCTAGTAAATGTGCACAGGGAGCTGAGGCTCTAGAAGTGTGCGGGGCTGGAAGTGGAGACGGAGGGGTCATCAGCATACAGTGGTACATGGAAGCCATGGGTGTGGCTAAGACAGCTCAAGAGGGAGTTTAAAGTCTCCGGAGCTGGGTGTCAGTTGTTAGAGGTGACTCAGCCCTTAGGGCTATGATGGCAGGTGGCCACCCACCCACCACCACCTCCTCGGACATTCAGCCCTGTCCTCCCTGTAGCTGCTGGTTGCAGACCTTTTTGGTTCTAAGGAATCCTTTCTTCCACTGCTGCCTCCTTCCTGCCTCAAATCCTCTGGTCAGGTCCACAGGAGAAGGGAGTTTCTGTGACGTCCAGTGGAATGGAGTTCTAGTTGTCTCCTTCTCTCTCTCTCTCTCGACTTCAGTCTTCCAACTTGTAAAATGGAGGCATTGGACTGGAGAACCCCACCAGCTTCAACATTCCTTGAGTTACTTTCTAGAAGATGCTGCCTGGGCAGAGTTGAGCGTTGGAGTTAATGGTGTCTCAGGCTGCCTAGGTTTGCATTCTGCTGGGGAGTGTACTGGAGAATCTAGATGGGACAGAAACCAGGGCAGGGAGTTGGCAAGGGCTGGAGTGGGGGCTTAGAGCAGGGAGCCCAATGGGTGATGGGGTTTGGGGGCAGGAAGGGAAGGAGAGCATAAGAGAAAATATAGGAGAATAAAAATAATCAAATAAGTGATGTGTTTTCTCCAGCAAAGTGTCTCCCTGTCCTGGGATGGGCTCACCAGATGTTCCCCAGATGTTGTTGGTGATGGGAAACATCTCCCTCTGGGATCCCAACTAAGCTCTTCCTGTTCATGGGGAAATGAAGGGTCTGTTCCAAGGCAAGGAGGGTGGGGTCTGGAGCAGCATCCATCTGTGACTATGGCACATACATAGGCAGAAACACACCCACACATCCTCAGGGAATTTCTGAATACTTACAAGAGTCCAGAAAATTTCTCAAACATTCAGCATCCCTGGACCACCCATTTTAGGTAAATAAAACAATTATTACTAGTTTTAAATAAATATTTTTCAAACTTAAAAAGGAATGATCCCATCTGAAAAACTAAAATTAAAAAGAGTAATGCCAAATGTGGGAAGATTGAGAATTAACCAGATCTATCATGCAGTTTTGGTGGGTGAATTCATGCAATCACTTTGGAAAATAATGTGGCAGTACCTAGTAAGCTGAACATAGGTAAGCTCTGTGATCATCTAATTCTGTTTCTCAGTGAATTCCCAAGAGGGAAACAAAGTGCTTATGCCCACCAAAAGACACTCAGAAAAATTGTATAGCAGCTTTATTCATGACAACCTAGAATTGGAAACAACCCAGATGTCCAGTGGAAACAAACTGTGATTTATCTTGCAACAGAATGTTACACAGCAATGAAAAAGAACAAATGCTCAACCCATGCCAGGACAGGGTGAATCTTTATTATTATTTTTTTAATTAAAGGATTTTTATTTATTTGACAGAGAGAGAGCACAAGCAGGGTGAGCAGGAGAGGGAGAAGCAGGCTTCCTGCTGAGCAGGGAGCCCGATGTGGGGCTCGATCCCAGGATTCTGGGATCATGACCTGAGCCAAAGGCAGATGCTTAACCAACTGAGCCACCCAGGTGCCCCCAGGGTGAATCTTTAAACCATTATATTGACTAGGGGCCCTGGGTGGCTCAGTCGGTTAAGCGTCTGCCTTCCACTCAGGTCCTGATCTCAGGGTCCTGGGGTCGAAAGCCCCAGGGATGGAGCCCCGCTTTGGGCTCCCTGCTTGGCGGAGAGTCTGCCTCTCCTTCTGCCCCTCTCTCTGACCCTCCCCCCACTCGTGGGCACAGGCACACGCACTCTCTCGCCCAGTCTCTCCCTCTCAAATAAATAAATAAATAAATAAAGTCTTTAAAAAAACATTAAATTGACTAAAAGAAGGCAAGCACAAAAGAGCAATAACTGTAATTCCACTTATTTATATGAAGTTTAAACAGTGGAACTAGATAGATAACATTACTTTTGGGGGCATTAATGGGGAAGAGCAATAACAGAGCCTTCTGGGATGCTGTAGATGTTATGTGTCTTGATCTGGGCAGTGGTTGGACAGGTACATACTTAGGTAAAAATTCAAGTTCTCCGCTTCAGATTTGTTCACCTTCCTGTTTGTAAGTTTCACCTTGCTAAAAGGAGCAGGGAGGGAGGGCGTGGCAATCAGAGTGCAGTGATTGGGGCAGGGATGCCCTGTCTCAGCCTTCCACCAGGAAGTCAATCTACCTCCTACCTGGGTCTCACAGGTCAGGTTCAATTGTTTAGATTTCTGAGATGGTAAGAATTTTATTCCACCGTGATTCTTAGGTGCAAGGGGCTTCATGTTATTTTGCACCTACGAGTTTTACAGTTTTCGCTCTTGTGCTCAGGTCTTCCATTTGTTTAGAGATTGTTTTTATATATGGTGTAAGGTCAGAGTCTAACTTCACCCTTTTGCATGGGAATATCCAGTTTTCCCAGCACCATATTTTGAAAAGGTGTTATTTTTCAACATCAAATCAAAGCAGCTGAGTCCACTGGAGAACTTCTACCTCCCCCAGCTGGGATACTCTCCAGAATGCCACCCCAAACCCACCACCTCCGAGGCTTATCTGAGGAACGGGGAGAGCCTTTCCCTATCCCAGGTAGCCTGGCTCTCTGATTTTCAGTCCATGTTGTCTGCTCACGGCTAATATGCTCCTTACCCAAGCCTATGGATTCACGGAGAATAGCTGCTGTCTCAGGAACAGCAGAGTTGAGGTGGGGGAGGAGTCTTTAGTAAGGCTGGGAACGGGGACTAAAGTCCTGTCTCCTTAGGCGGATCAAAGGTCTCTCTCTGGGCAGCCCCCTCCATCACCTCCTCCTCTCCCCAGTCCTGTGTTGAGGAGTCCTTCTCATCTCCATCTTGCCTCATCCTCCTCCCCTCAAAGGAACTCACCCCTCCAGGCCCCCCTCCCTCCTACCCACCCTAGTCCCCACAATAAACTAAAGGGGTGGCTCCCAGACCAGCAGCCTCAGCATCACTGGAGAACTTGTTAGAAATGCAGATTCTTGGGTTCTCCCCAGACCCACTAAGTCAAGAACTCCGGCCGTGGGGCCCCGGCAACGTGTCTTCCACCAGCCCTCCAGTGGATTCGAATTTGTGAAGGGGCTTGGGCCCCACTGAGCTAAGGCCTTGGGAAGCAAAACCCAAGAAAGGGGATTGTCTTCAAGTACAGGTCTTGAACACTCTCGTTTGTCTAACCTGGAAGACTTTTGAATGGAGATCTGTGGATTAAAAATCTGAGCAGTGAGTTCTGGGTCAAAGGATTTTGACAGATATTGCCAAATCGCCCTCCCTAAAAGTTGCCCCAATTTCACTCTCCAGGGTATCTAAGCAAGCCTGTTTCCCAACTCTCTCCCTGGCACTGGGTGTGATCAAACGTACTGATCTCTGCAGGTCTGACAGGAGAAACAAAGAAGATGCCTTAGTGTTTTCGTTGGCATTTCTCTAGTTATGAGTGAAGTTGAGACTTTTTTAAGCCACTTGATTTCTCTCCAAACTGCTGGTTTATGTTCTTTACATATTTCATATAGGGCTAAATCTTTGAAGATTAAGGAGATGAGCCCTTCCGTCTGTCACGCATGATGCACTCATTCCCGCTTTGTTTTCTACCTTGGTTTATAGTATATTTTACACAGTTTTAAATTTTTATATAGTCAAATTTCTTAAGTATTTAGGGATCCTGAGTTTAGTGTGTTCCATTATTATCTTATTATTATAAATTCACCTTTTTCTCTAGAGATTTATGGTCTATTTTTAATATGTAAATCCTTTATCCATTTGGAATTTATTTTGACTTAAGGAATGGAATAGTGTGCCCACTTTATTTTTTCCCCAAATAATTAGCTAATTTTTCAGCCACCTTTTTCTCCTAATTTAAATGTTACCTTAAACAGATAAAATATCTGGTTTTCTATTCTGGTCCACTGGGTTGTCTGTTTCATCTCTGGGTACCAAATTGCTTTACAAATTATAAAATTTCATAATGTGTTTTGTCATCTGATAGGTCTAGCCCCACCGTATTACTTTTCTTTTCCAGGACATTCCTGGCTCATTTGCCTTTTTGAGCTTCATGTCATTTTTTGGACAAGTTCCCCACTTGACAAACAAACAGACAAAAATATAGTGAATCACATTGACCAAAAAAAAAAAAACAAACCAAAAAACACATTGAATTAATAGATTAATGGAGCACTGACATTTTTATAATACTGAGTTCTTTCTATTCAAAAGCACAGGATAGAAATTTCCCTCTCTAATTTTAATATTATCTTTATAAAGGCCCTTAGATGTCTTTAAAATATTTTTCTAAATATTTTATCTCTTTTATTGTAACTGCAATTTCTTCTTATTATATTTTCTGACAAGTTGTATTTTTTTAATGTAAAAGATGTTTTGCATATTAACCTTGGAAACTGCCATTATCCAAATTCCCTCCCTTTTTTTTTGTTTTAAGATTTTATTTATTTTTTTTGTCAGAGAGAGAGAGAGCACAAGCAGGGGGAGCAGCAGGCAGAGGGAGAAGCAGGCTCCCTGCTGAGCAAGGAGCCCGATGTGAAGTTTGACCCCAGGATCCTGGGATCATGACCTGAGCTGAAGGCTGATGTTTAACCGACTGAGCTACCCAGGTGTCTCTATACTGAATTTTCTTATTGTCTCTAACAGTTGTGCAATTTTCAGTCATACCATTTATACATAATTTTGCTAGTCTGTTAAGGTTTGGTTGTTTTAAGCAAGGATGGTTGTGGGATATTTGTCAAATGTCTTTTTGGCATCTATTAAGATATTATATAGTTCTCCTTTGATCTGTTAATATGTTCTATTTTATTAGAGATTCCCTAATATTATTGAACCATTTGCATTACTAGGACGAACTTACTTGGATATGATGGATGATTCTTTTGAGATATTGTTGATTTGTATTTGCTAATATTTTGAGGTTCTGGGGGTTTTTTGCCTCTCAAGTTCAATCATATTTAATTACCGTTCAGATTCTCCACGTTCCCTCTTACCATTTGTTTTCTTGATAGGTCATGAGCTGATGGGGTCGATTTAAATGTCCTCTTGTGCTTGATCCAATTTCTACCTGCATTATCTATATATTGTTATTCTGAACTGTCATATCTTATTCTTGACTTTGAAGCTATAGAGATTTATTAAAGAGGTGCATAGAGATTTCTAAAAACTAGATTCTTAATGTGGGTACTGCTCTCTCTACTGTTCAGCTTCCTTGCGCCTCATTTAACAGTTTCATTTTTAATTTAACCCTGGCTGATGGTAACTGAAGCCTCAGCCCAGTATTTTCTTGTATAACTTGGTTTATATTAAATTTTTAATTTTCCTAAGTTATTTTGGTAAAGATACATCTCTTCTATACAACATACAATAGGAGATCATTTTACAATTCAACGTGAGAGTCTTTTTTCTATTATAAGGATGGGTTTATCTACTTACATTTGTTGATATAACTGATATATTAGTTTTAATTCTGTCATCTTATCTCTGTTATGTTTTCCATTTTAATACTTCCTCTGTTTTCTGTTTTACCATGTGTATTTTTTTGTCTTCTTTGATATGCATGTGTGTGTGCACATGTGTTTGTATTTTTGTCTGATGATTTGAAAGTTTACAGTCTGTTTCTAATTTTTCTAGTGGTTGCCTGTATATTGATTTATTTCTCTGCCAAGAGAAGAAAATCTTCAAATGTAAGGCAAAGAGTCATTTTCTCAAAGGCTGAGCCTTGACACCACAGTTCTGTCTTCAAATTTTTGGTATCTTAGCCTCAACATGAAAAATGGTTGTAGTCTCACCCTGAAGCCAAAGGTTCAGGGTAATCAAGGCATTGACCATGCGGCTGAGCTGCTGCTTGAGCTAGTCACGGACAGCCGAGAGCTGCTGGTGCCACAGAGACATGCTGTATGTCGTGTCTTATTTCAGAGCCTCACGTGAATATCTTTCCCCACCAGCCAGTGTACTTTGTTCAACAGTGTCTTGTACTTGCTGTCCATTTCTCTGCACAGTATCTGAAGAGACATAGTCAGAGAGGCCATGAATTGAGTGCATTGACTCTTCTTGCTACTTGTTTTCACACATACCGAGATCAGGAGCCAGATTGTTGCCTGACAGCCGGTCTTTGTGAATACAGTGGTGTGTGGTTGGTGTTCTGATGCAAGGGGTGTGTGTGTGTGTGTGTGTATGTGTGTGTTTTCTTTTAAATCTGTGAACTGATGCTGGTAGATCAGTCAGCATACCAACAGATAAAGGCGCACTCAGAAGAGGATGATTTTAGGAAAGCTTGTTTACAAGGACTATTTACAAACATGTAGGTGTAGGAGCACCTCCCTCGGGGGATGTTGCAATAGCTGGACGGCACAGCAGAGCTGTTACCATCAACAGGCCTGAAGGGAAAGGGGATGGTCACCAGAAAGGAGAGAACTGAGCAGAGGAGGCTGGCTACCTTGGGAGGCCCAGTGCCCCCCACCCTCCCTGCTGAAGAACCGTATCCAACACAGGAAGACTCACAGGCAGGGAACCAAGGGGCTAAATGCCCATTTTCACTCTCTTCCCTCTCCTTTTCCTGCTAGGTCCCCATAGCTGACCCCAGCTGGAAGCCAGAAGCTCATTCATTTCATCTTACAAGGGAATTTAGTGATAAATAGAACAAAGAGTCATCGCTTAGGCTTCCCTCATGTTTTTCTGAAAATATGTGGAGGGCTGATACATCAGGGGTACACCCATTAGGAATGCTTTCGACTACCAGTACCAAAGAATCCAAGTTACAGTGGCTTTAAACATAGAGGGGTTTACTTCTGTACTGTAACAGGAAGGCTGGATGTAGGCAGCCACTGACATTCAGTAATGTCAGTGCTGATGTCTCTAGAATTTTCTCAGCCTTTACCTTGTGCTGGTTGCTTCATATTTGCAAGATGACGGCCCAGCACCAGACATCATGACCACAGTTAAGTTAGGAAGAGGGGGAAAAGGGGTACCAGCATGTATGCCCATTTGATTCAAAACAAAAACAAAAACTTTCATAGATATACCCTCAGCAGACTTCAAATCATATTTCATTGGCTAGAACTGGTTTTGTGGTCTCTTATAGCAGCCAGGGAGATTGGGAAAGTGGGAAATGGGCTGGTTGTGATTGATTTAGACTACTTGTAATTAACTGCCTGAGATTGGAGATGTTGGTGCATGCATCAAAATCAGGAATCTGTTATCAGGAAAAGAAGGGATGCAATAAATTCTGGATCAACAATGAACAAGGCTTACCACAAGAGGTTTTATTCAACAATAAAGCCAATTGTCTGCTAGCACTCACTCAGGACAGAAATTGCTCTTTCACACTATGTGCTATTGATTTTATGTGACATCCGAAAGTGTTGTTTGATCAAGTAATTTTGCCCAAAGCTTGCTCTGCTTTTCTCCAGTAGCCTACAATTTAATTTATAAGCCACGGTTGGAATCGTGTGTTGGTTTTCGCTTTAAGTTAGATAACTTTAATGGTGCTTCTCTGGTTTTGATCTTTTCTCTGTCTTTAGTGGCAAAATGCATCATTATCACACAGACATGATTATTTCACCCACATTCTGGAAGGATTTGATTGGTTTTCTACCTAGCTTGCAGGGCCTGATGTGAAGATGATGCAAATGTCTCAGTGGGCCTCGTGCCACTATTTGACAAAGTTTCATAATAGACAATGCCTCAGGGAAGAGGAAGTGCATTACCAGCTAACAAAATCCTACTTTCAGATATCCATTCCCACATCTGTCTTTCTGATTCACACTTTTTTTTCCACTTATGTAAAATCATCTTCTTCTACACACTCATCTACCCTGGTATATATGATCGCATTTGATGTTGCACAGTTTTGTTACTATTTCCAATACTCCTTTTTTGCCTTAACAAACCTCTTTTGAACTACTGTTTCACCTTTATGATTTGGGGCCCCACTACCATAGCGTAGTTAACAACAAAATGGAAATATGACGAATGTAAACAATAACATGAATGTGGTTGAAAATATCTTAGCAGGGGCTCCTGGGTGGCTCAGATGGTTAAGCGTCTGCCTTCGGCTCAGGTCATGATCCCAGGGTCCTGGAATCAAGCCCCGCATTGGGCTCCCTGCTCGGCGGGAAGCCTGCTTCTCCCTCTCCCACTCCCCCTGCTTGTGTTCCTTCTCTCGCTGTCTCTCTCTCTGTCAAATAAATAAAATCTTTTAAAAAAAAAATCGTAGCAAGTTGAACTACAGTTAATGTCACTCTCTTTACTAAATATGAGCTGAATCGAACTGGCCAAATAAGTTCTGGTGGCACAGGGGCACCGACCAAACCGTGATGATCGTTGCAAGGTAATGGATTTGTACGGAAATCATCACTTACCTCACATTTTTAAAAAAGATTTATTTAGGGGCCGGGGGGAAAAAAAAAAGATTTATTTATTTATTTGAATGAAGGGGGGAGGGGCAGAAGGAGAGGGAGAGAATCTCGAGCAGACTCCCTGCTGAGTGTGGAGCATGATGCAAGGCTCAATCTCAGGAAGCTGAGATCATGACCTGAGCCGAAATCAAGAGGCAACCGCTTAACCGACTGAGCTACCCAGGCGCCCCACTTATCTCACACTGATGAAATGTACATAAACAAAATTGCTTGTCAGTGTGGCAGACTCTGCCACACCCTCCTCGTGTCCGGTGGCACTCCCAATTCCCACACGTGCTCACGGCGTCTCACTGCAAACACATGCGATGCTGAACCTGGGATATTTCTCTGGTCACAGGATGGTGCTCAACTGGCACGCAGGGTAGGCTGGGAGTGCCAGGGAGCTAACGCCCCAGATGCAGCCCTTTACCCGAGCGGACTAGGGTGGGGCTCTCCGAGGCATGTTGCACACAGCATCCCAGAGGCCCCAGTGGGACTGAGCCTCAGTTGCCCACAGCAGCAAACACGCATCAACACACCGTGTGGTGGTTTCCTTCCCTTCCCTATCTCCTGGTCTCTCCATTGGTCCTTCATGGGATCACTTCCCAAGTGAAACACTTCTACTCACATCTTTGTCTCAGGGTCCGCTTCTCGGGGAAATGAGCCCAAGGTCGTTTTTTTTCTCTCAAATTCCCTGCTGGCCATGAGACTCATGAGCCCCATTTTAGGAAGGTCTTCTCTAGATGACTCTGCTGATTTTACAAATGCCTGAGGCCCAGAGCCGAGGGTCATTCTGTAGTCACAGGCAGGCCCAGTCCCCTGTGATGGAACCAGTGCAGGAGGAGGCCTGGAGGCCTTTAGGGTCTGCATTGGAGGGTCTGACCCGAACTCCTGATGTGACACACGGGACCTTGAGGAATAAGGGATGGGGCGGCTGAGGGGCTGGGCCTGACCGCTCTGCACCTCCACATTCCCCTGAGCCCCTCCCAGCTTGTGGTCCAGTTCCTGCTTCCTGCCCCCACCTGTGAAATGGAGGTTTTTCTGGGTCTTTCTTTCCTGGGTCTTTCCTGAAGAAGTCCTCCCCAAATATCCCATACATACACATACATGCGTCTCTCTGGGATCCCAGCTCTGTGGATCTCAAAGAAACTGTGGGATGGATTCATGTCCACAGCAGAAGGGGAAACATTTTTCTCTGTTTTTTTCCCCCCTGTTGCGACCCTGTCAACCATTTCCAGAAGAAGAAACTGGCTTCTCGCCCAGCTTTCTAAATAATATGATCATCTATTCCCAGTGCCCAACCCACAGACCTTTTCTTATTTCCATTTGACAGACTGGGACATCTAAGACCAAGACAGAAATTGTATCATGAGCCCATGATCTGACTCTCAGACAGTGATTTGCCATTCCATCTTCACAGCAGGCTTGCGAGGGAGTCTCTTTAAGCCACAAACTTACCCTCATGGTCACCCACAACCCCAGGATGAATAGAGGCTGTTGGGGTCATGGTTCGGCTGGTAAGACCACCTGCCCTCCTGGCTGTGCCCTTTCCAGGTCCTTCACCTTGGTTTCTATGGGACCAACAGGGGTGTCATCCAGTGCAGCACAAATGTCCAGGGCCAGCCCCTGCAAGAAGAAATTCACTTCTATAACATTTACTAACTCTGTAGCAAACAGGGACCTAGGTTCACTTGGGGAGCAGTGAGGGAGAGGGATCTTAATGAATCCAATGGATCCCTGCCCTCCCACAGAGAGCTCATAGGCTAAGAAGTGGGATAATTCACTTATGAGAAGCTAGAGTATCCTAAGGACCACAATAATAACAGTTGTGATGGTTTAAAAACATGTCCATAAGTTCTTTCACACTCTTCTTATCCAAAGGGGGAATCTAATTCCTCTCCCCTTAAGTATGGGTCCGCCTTGGTGACTTGCTTCTCATGACTACAAGGTGGAGGAAGTGATCCTGTGTGATTTCCAAGGTAAGTTAGAAAAAGTGATATAGCTACTGCCTGGCTGTTTCCTGGGACCCTCACCCTTGAAAACCCAGTGATGGGACTTCAAGGAAGCCTGGATTACTTGAGAAACCATACGTGGGTGTTCTGATCGGCTCCAGCTAAGGCTCCTGACAGCCAGCTTTAAATACTACATATAGAAGTGGACATGGCTTCAGATGATCCCAGCCTTTGTGCCTCTCCAGTTATGGGCCATCTTTACTAAGTCCCCGCCATCTTACAGATTCATGAGCAAAATAAATGCGTATTAAGCCACCAAATCTTGAGGGTGGTTTGTTATGCAGCAATAGATAACTGGGTCTGTACCAAACTGTATTGTACATTTACTAGAAGCCAAACATTGTGCTAAACACATTACAGAGTTATATTCACATTGAATCCTCCAGACCATCCTATTGGGTAGATACTATGGGAATCTCCATATTGTGGAGGAGTGAAGCTCGGAGTGATCACATGACTTACCGTAATCATAGAGCTTATAAGTGGCAGAACCAACCTCCAAGGCAGTAGTGTGCTGGTAAATGTTCACCAACCAGTGAGGGGTGGGAGTGGGGGGGGTGGGCAGGGAATCAAGACCTGCAGCGTTTGCCAATTTCCACAGTGTAAATTCTCCCACCATGGCTGATTTCAAGCTAACAGCACCTCAAGAGAAGTTGGGAAGAGATGGGCACACTCCAGGCAGCACTCCAGACAGCTCTCCAGGAGGTTTGGGCCAGCTCCGGTGCACCACTGGGTGGAGGCCGCCAACACCAGGAACCGTGTCCTGAGATGCCAGGGACTGTAGTGAGCACTGGTCAGGGGAGTCTTCTTGAAATGTAGGTAGAGCTGTGGAAAAGTCCTTTGGGGCATTCGTGCATGCCGTTTACCAAACTGTGCCAGACACTATTGTAGTCACTGATCATTAGTGTCATGTAACACAGACAAGGTCTCTGGAATTTTCTTTTCAGCAGGACAGAGACCAAGAGACTCAAAGGCATAGGGCATATTGAGAAATTGCAGTTATTCTAGGAGTGGCAGATGGAGAGGGAAGTGGAGCCCAGACTTAGCATGTCCCAGCCAGTGCCCAGGAGGGGAGATGGGCTGGCGTCTCCCTTCCTACTTCTGCTCCTCCCCTTTGGGGAAACCCCAAGTCCAAAAAGTCTCAAGTCTATTAGACTAGGAGTACCCCCTCCCAGCCCAAGGAGGCAGCTCCAGGAAAAGGAGGGGACATGGGCTTCCCAATGCTACCTCCACCAGCCTCCCTCCCATAGCCATCCCTCCAGGTGTTAGAAGTTTCCTGAAGTTGGCCTTGAGGCTCCTCAGGCTGGGTCCCTGTCCCCAGGATCTGCGATGGGGATAAGAATCAGTGCACAATCCTGAAGTAATATCCACTTGGAGCTGATTCTTAACTGGAAGGAAAAAAAAATGCTTCTAATCCAAAGGATTCTGTGCTCAGCAGGGAAGAAATACCTTGTCCAAGCACAGCTTCAGCAGAGAGAGAATTATGAGGAATCACTCTCTTCCAAGATGACTACATCCAACTGGTGTGATTTCTTCCAAGGAAGGGGATTTATTTATTTTGTTAATATACAAGATTGAAAATACTTAAAGCATGACATGTACAATTATTAAAAAGTTACTGAAATGTGAAGAATTAAGTTTTCCTGAAGTCTTGGATTGTGCAGAGTGGGGGTAGGGCAAGTCACTGAGGGGATCACAGTGCAAACAGAACATAGTTTAAACCAGATTTCCAAGGTCACTGCTCCTAAAGGCGGTGGCTGGACTGACACAGGGAGGAGATCCTTCCAGCAACACTCTCCTCAGCCCCGCCCCTCCCAGGCTCCAGTGGGTTGTCTTCAAGTCCCAGTGCTACCCCAAGACTGTCTTCCAGTTTATTAGGAAAAACTATGGATCTGCTCTTTCTATAAAATTGTCTCTCTCCTGCCATGGGAGAATCTTTAAAAAAATGAACAAACAAACAATTTTTTCTTCCATTTGATAAAATTCACACATGTACTTTGTTAAAAATATCCAAAATGGGGGGCTCCTGGGTGGCTCAGTCAGTTAAGTGTCTGCCTTTGGCTCAGGTCATGATCCCAGGGTCCTGGGATGGAGCCCCCGCATCCACATCCGGCTCCTCCCTGCTTGTGCTCTCACAGTCAAATAAAGAAAATAAAATCTTAAAAAAAAACCAAAAATAAATAAAAACTAAAAACCTTTTTTTAAGAAATACCCAAAATAAAAGAAAATAAAAAGTTGGGCCTCATTCTGTCTACCCTCGGTCTCTGCTAGAGGCACTATTACTAGGGCTTTTTCTTTTTGTCTTTTTCTAGAAGCAGTCTATGTACATGATACACACACCCCCCACACAGACATATATATCCCTCATCCTGCTTGACCTGTTGGGAGCATATATCCCAGCCCTTCTGCTCTCCCTCCCTCCCTCCCTCCCTCCTTCTCTCCTACTCCACACAGTGGTGTCACTAGGCCTTGAGCATGGGCAAGGCTCTCCTTGTTCTCGCGTCTCAATCAATGCAGCTTTGGAAGATCCTTTCATGGGTCTATTTTATTTCTCAATCTCTAAACATCAGAGGGCTCCAGGGCAGCGACCTTTGCCTCTTTTCTACCTACATTCACTCCCTAAGCAGCACCTTCTCCAGCCCCCCCCCCGCCTTGCAGAGCACCCTCACCTGAGCTGGGTTCTCTCATTCTTCCACTTGCTGCCCCAGACCCACTCTCCACCCTTCTCCTCCCAGCTCTGCGCCTGGGGACTGACCTTTCTGGCTTTCCATGGGGTTTGACCGCTGGCCAAGACAGACAGGAGTTCAGGGGGAGGAGAGTGAGGTCAGGATGTCTGTTTTCCATGTAGGGTTGCCAGGGACGAGCTACACTCCTCTGCCGAAGCGCTCCACTCCTGTCAGCGTGCAACATCCAAACTTGGATCTCAAAAATAAGTCCCCTTTCCTTGGAGGAAATCACACAAGTTTGGATATTGTCCTCTCCACTTCACTCTCTGTCTGTCCCCAAGTACCGGCAACTCTCACCCTTCCCGCAACAGAACTATGGATGGTCAAGTCCCCATCGCTACTAGCTGGGGGGGGGGGGGGGTAGTCCTACTTTGTCCTGGTGGTTTCTCTGCACCCTGCTACCTCTGTGAAAGGCCCTTTAAATAAACCCTCCTCAAATTTCTCAATCCAAATGCACCAGCTGTTTCCGTCTGGAAACATCTGTGCTACAAATTCCGAATAATTCTGAGATTTCTATCACCCCTGAACTCCTGACCCACGTAAGTAGCTCAGACTACTGATCCCTCACCCCGCTGGCTGAAAGGCCGGCTCCTCGCAGTCTTCCCCACCCTGGTAAATGGTAACTTCATGCTTGTAGGTGCTGGTACTCTTACTCTTTCCCAGTCACGTCTGGTCTATCAGCAAACAGTGCTGCCACGAGCCACCTAAGGAATTCATCCTTGCAGTCCCGTCCGCAGGACAACTCCCTACGTGCGTAGGGGTTAGGTTAAAGGGTAGGTTCCTTTGAAATTCTGATTATATTGCCGAGTTGTTCTCCAACCTGGAAGGCCCAGCCCGTTCCTGTCCGCCCCGCCCCCTTCCCCCCTCCCCCCAACAGTGGGTATCGCTCCTGTTTCCCCACCTCTATCACGCAGTATCAGACTTTTCGATCTTGGTTAACACAGATCGGTATGTTGGTGTCTAACCGGCAATTCTACGGGGTGGGAGAAGCGAAGCCCTCTTCCCGGGGAACGTCCCCGGGGGTCTGCTGGAGCCAAGCGTGCGACCCTGCCCCCCCCCCCGCCCCAGCCAGGCGCCCCGCAGACTGCGCCAACGGCTCCACTCGCTCCCTCGTTTTCCGCGCTTTCCTTCCCCCCCCGCCAAGTTTCTGATTCCTGGAACCAGTCTCGGTGACCTCACGCCAGTGACTTCACATCCGGGACCTTCTGGGAATTCTCAGCGGCACTTTTTCGTAAGAAACCTAAACGGGGGAGGCGGGAGGAGGGGGGTGCGACGGAAGGAGGAGTGCGGAGCTTTTGGGGAAGAAGAGAGGGAACCGCAGGGGCAGCTTCCTCCTTCCGATCGGGGGCGGGCGGAGCTGGCCGGGGCGTGTGGCGGAGTTCAAGGACACGCGAGTCCCCGCCCCCGGCGCCGCCAGCCCGGCGCGCGCGCGCCCCCTCCCCGGGCCGCGGACCCCAGCCCGGATCGCTACTGGGATGGGACTAGGGCGCGATTCCCCAGGACTCCCAGGCTGAGCCTCGGCCCGAATTTTCTTCGGGAAGTTAGATGTGCGTCTAACATGGCAGCTCTGCCACAGGTGGGGTGCAGGTATCAAGAAGGAGAAGACGCAGGTGGAGGTGATTATGGACTTGCAGGTACTAACAGTACGGCGGGAGAGAGATGCACGAAGCCAAAAGGTTACAGTTGGGTTTTCCAAGCTCCAAAACTGCATAAGATTGAGAGGTCAAAGAAGGACACTCCTGATGGCTTTTGCTTTCTTGAAGAGGTTGCCTCAGAGCTGAGTCTTCCTCCAAAATAGATTTTACAACTGTGGTGGTATAAAGACGAATATGGTAATGTTAAGTATTGAGACAATTTCTTCTACCTAAAAATTCCTTTTTTTAAAAAAATTTTATTTATTTATTTGACAGAGACACAGCGAGAGAGGGAACACAAGCAGGGGGAGTGGGAGAGGGAGAAGCAGGCTTCCCGCGGAGCAGGGAGCCCGATGCAGGGCTCGATCCCAGGACCCCGGGACCATGACCCCAGCGGAAGGCAGACACTTAAGGCTGAGCCACCCAGCCGCCCCTAAAAATTCCTTTTTTTCCCCTTCTGATGTTATTAGAAGTTACCACATTTTCACGGGCCCTTGAAAGTATTGTGGGCCCCAGGCCCCCTGCCTGCTGTGCCCAATGGGTAAGCTGGCTCTGGGCAAAACCAGGACTGTGTGACACGGCTTGGACAGAATATTATGGGGGGGGGGAGTGGCTGGAGAAAGGCTGTAAAAACAGGTAGCAGCTGTACACGAAGAGCCTTGAATGACTTGAAGGAATGTGAATTTTGTGTTAGAGCTGGTAGGAAATCGCCGCCTGACTGGACTGGAGGACTGACAGTTTGGAGGTGGCACCGGAGGTGGGGAGAACACTGCGATGGCTGTTGCTGCAATAGGACATCCTAAGTCTCAGAGCCGCAGCGGAGATGGAAGGGTGGGGAAAGGCAAAGAGAGATTTGGGAAGCCGGCAGATTGATGTGAGGGGGTGGGGCAGCGAGAAGCCTGGGCTGATTCTCATGGAAAAGGACAAAACAAAGAGGAGAAACTGTACGGGTTCCAGGACTCTGGGAAGATCAAATGGAAAGTCCTTCACCAGTAACAAAGCAGGGAAAATGTGCATACCATAACAGGCTTGTGGGTGGCTTCAGAGTCACCTCTTGCCCAGATCTCTGCAATAGCTCCTACTAGGCATTCCAACCCCCTCTCTGCTGCCCGAGGCGCCTCTCCAAAGCTCTCTTTCCATTGGGTCACTTTCCTTCTCCCTGTGGTCCAGAGGACAAAACTGCAGTCCTCTCCTGGGTATTTCCAGAATTTAGAATTGAGAAAAATCAGATTGTGTTTTCAACACCCTTTACAGTAGAACACTGTTCCAGAACTTCAGTTGGCTTTCTCAGTCTCCAGTAACTCACCCTTCCCGCCAAAGAAACAAACAACAACTATACTTGACTCCCATCTTCCAATGCAAACATGGGGCTTCCTCCAGAGCAGACCAGGCTAAAACCAAGGGCTGGGACAGGAAATACACTTACCGGGAGAAGAGCTGGGCTACAATGACTGCTTGAAAGATAAACCTTCATTTATTCACTCTAAAACATGGCTCAGGCACCTGCTAAGTGCTTTTGTACCATTCTGGCAGGCACAGGGGATGCAGCAATAAACAAACGACAAGTGATTTGTCATGGAGATATTCTGGTGGGGGAAGACTCCATGTGGACATGGCACCTCCAAAACCGGCCACGTGTTCTTCTAGAACTTTGCCTCTTCCTCATTAAAAAGTGGTGTCTAATACCCCTTGCATTCAATCCAGGCAGACTTGTGACTCATTTGTAACCAACAAAGTGCAGCAGGAGTGATTTTGTGTGATTTCCAAGGCTGGGTCAGACAAGGCAATGCAGCTTCTGCCTTGTTAGTTGGGACACATGCCTTTGGAGCCTTGAGATGAAATGTAGGAAGTCCAACCATCCTGAGACTGCCATGCCATGGGGAAGCCCAGGCCACGTGGAGAGGCCATGCATATGTGTTCTGGCTGATATCCCGGCCAATAGCCAGCATCAGCTGTCAGACGCGTGTGGATGAGGCTTTCAGATGTTTCCAGACACTAGCTGTTAAATTACTTCAGCCTTCACGTCTTCCCAGCTGAGGCCCCATACATCATGGTATAGAGACAAGCCATCCCCACTGTGTTCTGGCCAAATTCATGACCCACAGAATTCATGAGTGTTATAAAATGGTTGTTTAAACTACTAAGTTTGAGGTGCTTTGCTATACAGGAATAGTATTGAGAACACTCACAATAAGCAAATACGTGAGCAAGATAATTTTATATTGTGGCAAAACATGAAACACAGGGGCGCCTGGGTGGCTCAGATGGTTAAGCATCTGCCTTCGGCTCGGGTCATGATCCCAGGGTCCTGGGATCGAGCCCCACATCCGGCTCCTGGCTCAGCGGGGAGCCTGCTTCTCCCTCTGCCTCTCCTCTTGCTCGTGCTCGCTCGCTCTCTCTCTGTATCTCTGTGTCTCGAATGAATAAATAAAATCTTTAAAAAAAAAAAAGAAAACATGAAACACCATGATAACTTGTTGGAAGGCCTCTTTTGATGGGGGGCAGGTGGGGAGGGGCGATAGGCGGGGGGTGGGAATGGGTCAAGAAAGGCCTTTCTGGAGGGACATTAGAACGGGATCTGAGTGAAAAGGAGCCCAGCCACTGAAGATCTGAGAGAAGAGACTTCCAGGCAGAGGATACAGCAAGTGCAAAGGCCCTGAGGCAGGAATCGGTTTGGTAAAGATTATGTAAAGATCAAGGCCAGTGTAACTAGGGAGATGTGTGTGAGGATGAGAGTGGTGGCAACAGTTGGGAGAGGAGGGCAGAAAAACAAGTCATTCTAAAAGGCAGAGAAGAGTTAGATTTCAGACGGAGTGAGCTGGGAAGCCACTGGAGAGTATTTACACGAGAGCGACTTGATCTGGCAAACTCTCAGTAAGAGCTTTGGCTGCCAGGTGAACGACAGATTGTTAGGACAGGGGGAAGCAAGGAAGACCACTTGGGAGGCTATGGCAGTGGCCCAGGAAAGCGGGGAATGGGTGATGGCCCGAGGCAGCGTGATGCCACTGAAGATGGGGACTTGGTGGCCAACTCGGGACACAGCGGCAGTGGCAGGGAATGACGAGAAGGGAGGAGGCGCCCTGACCAGCAGGTCGGTCCCGGGTGGGGCCGCGACTTGGGTGAGGACCGGAACCCGCACCCGCCTGGAATCCCGGAGGGAGGCTCCGAGCAAGGGCCGGCCAGGACGGCGCGTACTGGAGTCCAGCGTCTGCCGCGCGGAGCCGACCCCTGGCTGCGCGCCTGCCCTGCGTTTCCGGGCAACCGCTGCAGGGGCCCGAACGTCCCGAACCCGGCGGCCTGGGTAACGTCATCGTCACCTTGGAGACGGCGGGTGGGAACGCGCCCCACCTCCGCCTACCCCCGCCCTCTGGGCGCCGCCTGGGCCGGGCCCCACTTCCAGCCCCGCCCACTCCGGGCGGGAGGAGAGGTGGAGCCTGGGTCTCGGCCGCAGGTGTGGCGGAAGGTGTGCGGGGCGCTGGGCGAGACCTCACCGAGAGGCCGCTATCTCCTTGGTGCACGCTGCCGCCAGCGTGCTCACCACCCACCCGCCTACCTCTTCCCACCCTTCCCCCTAGTCGTCCGGACCCGCTCCAGTGTCATTAAGGTTATCTCCACGGAGATGCTTTCCCTTGACCACCCAAGCTAAAGTAACAGCCAATCCACTTCTCGTGGACTGACCTCGTTTTTATTTCCTTCACAGTATCGCTCTCTTCTAAAGTTATCTGTTTATAATACATTGTCTTCCCTCTTTAAACCCCAGTTCCGTGAAGTCAGGGATAAATTCTGCCTTGTTCATCTCTATCCTCAGCATCGTGAATGGAACCTGGCAGGAAGTCGGTGCTCAATAAATGTTAGTCGGATGAATCACTGAATTCACGTAATCATTTCGTTCATCTGCGCCTTCATTTATTTGACATTTACGGAGTGCCTTCTAGGCACTTTTGATAAGCACCAGTGGTACTGAGATGAACGAGACCGGAACTCCACCTGGAGGTGACAAACAGATACTAAAACTAATGGCTACCAATAACACTAAAAAATAAACATGTTGGAGTTCCAGAAGCTAGGCATATAGCTCCAAGCACTCTGCACATAATTTGCTTAATCTTCATGAGAGTAGGTACTGTAATCGTGCCCACTGTACAGATGAGAACAATGAGAACAGTCATGCTGTAAGCTGCTGGGCCCCCGTAATCAAGTGAGAGCCCATAGAGGGCAGGGGAGGGGGACATGTGGCCAGGGGCCCAGAGAGATGTAGATATTAGCCCCAAGTGGGTAGATTTGGTATCTTAATTGCTCCCACACACCACTGTCTTCCACAGGGTTCTGGCTCTTTCCAATTCAGAGCCCAGGGTTCTTCCACAGGGTTCCACGGTGTTCCACAGGGCTCTGGCTCTTTCAGTTCAGAGCCCAGCTGCCCCAGGGGAGCTCACCGTGTGAGAAGAGCAGGCAATGAGGGGGCTGTGACGTGACATGTAGAAGGCTGATTCCGGGGCTGGTGGTAGGCTAGGAGCCTACCTGTTCAACAAAAGCAAAAGTGTGGACAAGCTCCCACATAACGTTGTGGGGGAGAGGACATGGGGGGAGGTAGACGGAGGGGTGTCCAGGACATTGAGGAACTACACTCATTCCCATCTCTGGATTTTTGCATGTGCTCTTCTCTCTGCCTAGCATGTGCCGCCGCCCCTTGATTTTCACGCAACTGGCTCTTTGTTAACTCAGATCTCAGGTGAGGTTTTTCCCTTGGAGAGGTTTGCCTTGGCCGTGTCCTCTAAGGCAATCACCTGTCATTGTCACATCACCGTATGTTAACTCTTCCCCTAGAGTGGAAGAGTGGCCTGGTCAAGTGCATTACCCTTATTCCTCATCTGGTTTTTCCTGCTACTCATGGTCTGTCTCCTCATTCTAGAAGGTCAGTTCCCTGAGAGTGTGACCCCATAAGACCTCACCTCTGTGTCCCTGCTGCCTAGAATAGGCCTGGCATGCAGCAGGGACTCAGTGTTTTTTGAAAGAGCCCTGCACTGAATCATTCTGGCCTTCCGGGCCAAGCTCCATGCACTCCCCTTCCCAGGAGCCCCCGCTCTGCACGCAGCACCTGGCCTGAGCAGGGGAGAGGGCCCAGCCATCTTGGCTACTGGAGTTCTCCTGGGTTGTGACCCTCCCTCCTTCCCAGGCCTGACTGGGCTACTCTCCCACTCTGGAGCAGGATTCTGGTCAGATTCCACTCCATGGTGATGTCCAAGAACATCCAGGAGGGGAGACCAGAGGTAGAGGGGCAGCAGTGTATGTATGGGCTGGGGAAGGGGGGGAGGGGAGCAAGGAGAACCGGCGGGGGGGTTTGTGTGGGGCCTCTTTGTTTCCCGGCCACAATGGTAGAAGAAGGGGTGGCTTTTCAGAGCTTTCCAACACTGCTATTGCCAGGAAAATGGGGCATCTGGAGGTTGTGGCTATTTCCTCCCCCACAGTGGGAACCCAGATTCTAGAACAGATGCGCAAACTGTCCGACACACACAGGCAACAGAATAAAACTTGGGTTTATTCAGACTGTATCCTTTCCATTTGGGGTGCAGAGTGACGGGCAGTGGGGGTGGAGAGGCGGTATCTTTGGCTTTAGGGACATGTGCCGATTGCTGAGCTTTTCCGCGTGACCTTTGGGCTGTCAGGATGACCCGCTGAGCGATGGGGATAGTGACGAAGGGACTGCAGCAGGGCCCTTCCGGAGCCCTCAGACCAATCCCGAACAGAGACCAATCCTGCTGTCCAGTTGGCCCTGTCCTCTCCCAGAGTTAAGGAGCCATTGGCTGAGAACATTTTGACTCATAATAAAAGAAACAAAGGCTGAGAGGGGAGGGTCCCTCTGATCCTAATGGGGCTCCCTCTTAGGGCCAGTCTGTGGGCTAGGCCTGTGTGAGGAGCACGTGTCTGTGCATATTCCATCCTCCACAGGTGCTTCTCCCATGCCCGCGCTACTTGGCAGGCCTGTTCCCAACCTGTCTTCCCCGCCTTTTGCAAGGGCTGGGCCTACTGATGGAACTGAGGAAAGGAAAACTGCCCATACGTTCCCGGAAGATGCCTTTTCTTCTTGGTCCTTGCCTCATGAGTGCAGGAGGTCCGCGCCCACCTCGGTCCTTGGGCCCTGGAGGGCAACGCCGCAGTGCAGTGCCGGTGGGAGGCTATGGTGGAAGTGGAGGGGCTCACTGGGCCTCGGGCTGGGAGTGGCCACAGGGGGCCTGCATCATTCCGGCTTCTGCCAGGCCCCCGCCGAGCCTGGCGGGGCTGCGCAGGAACTGCCGGAGCAAGGGGGAATCATGGCGCTCGAGGTGGGGGCCTGGGCCCCTGGACAGCTCTGCCTGCTCGGTGACCACGGTGGGGGACGAGAGGACCAGGTTCCTGCACGGGTCCACCCCTTCACATTGCTGGGTAACTGTTCTCATGGCTCCATAGCACTGGGAGCCACCAGGTCCAGTCTGCAGCTCCAGAACACTCTTCTGCTGCCCAGTGGGCAGGGGGCTGCTGGCTGAGGCAGGGACAGGCTTGGGCTGCCCAGAGCACTTGGTGACCTCCTTCTTTCCGGCCTTGTCCAGGAGCCCTTTCTGGTGGAGCCGGGCCTGGCCCACATCCTGTGCTGGGTGAGTGCTTTTCACTGAGACATCAAGGACGCCCCTGGGGCTGGGAGCCTCTGGAAGCTTCCCTGTGGCTGACTCAATGGAGCTGAATGTTGGGGAGCAAGCTGGATCTCTGCTGGAAGGCAAGACTCCAGGGAGGCCTGGGTTCTCTTTCAATGTCTCTGGCCTCCTGGTGGAAGGGACGACTGAGGCTGCTTGACCCCTGGCCTCTGTGTGATTTCTGACCTTGGCCTGACTCTGGACCTCAGAATGGCTTGCAGCTTGGGTTTGGTTCTTGACTGCAGTTTGCCCTCTGACCTCCTGGCCCGAGCAGTTAGGTCTGGCTTTACTTCTGTCCGTGTCACTGATCTTGCAGGCACCGTGGGCCTGTGGCGGTCCTTGGGCATGGCCCCTGGTGTTGGTCTCAGGCTGGAGGCTGGACATGGAGCTGAGAGCCTTGTGCACAGCCTCCTCAATGTCCAGCAGCCTGGCCAGAGTCTGTTCCCTCAGCCGGGCCACCTCTGTGCTGACCTTTGTCAGCTCCCCGAAGGCCTGCACCACTGACACGTCAGGTTTGTGGGGGACAGCAGGAGTCTGAGGGGCCACTCCTAGCTGGGGCACAGTTTCGAAGAGCCTCCTCAGCGCCCTCACGTCCACACTGCTTGCGGCCTCCTTCTCTAGGGCTCGCACCTGGCTCAGGAGGCCCTGGAGTTCTTGCTGGCTTCCCTGCAGAATCTCAGTGCTCTCAGGGGCCCCTTGCTGGGAACCTGCCATAGGCCCCTCTCCTGGGGGACTGGGAGCCTGCTGTGGTGAGGTGGGGTGACTGCTGAGAGCTGAGAGCTTGGGGGGCTCAGGGCTCTGGGCATTGCTGCCTACAGCTTGGCTCTTGGTGAGTCCGGAAGCCCTGGTCCCGGGCCCACGTTGGGGGCTGGCCTGGCTCTGTTCACGGGGGCATCCAGCCAGAGAAACACATCTCTGGCTTGCTGTGGTGGGGACATTGGCTGACCGAAGGGTGGCTGCATCTCTCTCACCTGGCTTGTGTTCTCCTTGTCCTGCCTCTTTGGAGGACTGGGGAGATAGAACTGAGGGTGTGCGCAGCCTCTGAGGAGGGGGGATCTGGCTTAGGTATGCAGGTTTGGGAGGCAGCTGAGGCTTCTTCCTTGGGGGCATTTTGGGCTCCAGTTTTGGGGTCCTTGTCTGTGACTCCCCAGGGGTTCTCTGGCTGGCAGGGCTGCTGTGGGAGTGGAGAAGGGCACCCTGCAGGGGCTCGGAGTCCTGCCCGATAGAGTCCTTATCATGGCGGGCTTGGGCTGGGAAGTCCGGTCCTGTCACAGCAGCTGGGAGAAGAGGAGGAGGAGGAACAGAGGCATTATGGGAGTGCAGACGAGCACCTGCAGGCCGAGGCTCAGAGGCCAGAGTGTGGTGGGCTGAAGAGGCACCCTTCAGGGTGGTCTCTGTGGCTTGGAGGCCTCCTGGGCCGACTCTTGCCTTTGCCTTCTCTGGAGGTCCCCAGGCCACCTGTGTGCAGCCCCCAGGTTCCTCCCACCTGGGCCTCAGACTCTGACCCGGGCCTTCCTGGATTGGGCTGCGGGCCTGGGCCGAGAGGGCAGTGTCCCTGCCCTGCTGTGGGGGCTCTCTTTCAGAAGGCTGGACAGCCCCGGGTGGCTCAGAGTTCCTCATGGGGTGAGCAGTGTAGATGCCATCCTGAGTAGCCACCCATCCCTCAGGCAGCCCTCTGGGCAGTGCCTTCTGTTCCCCACTAACCTTTCTGGGGGGTGCTGGGATCCTGGGGTCACCTCCAGCCGTAGGCCTAGTGTTGCTCTGGGCAGCCAAGGTGACCACAGCCGATGCTTGCAGAGGACCATCAGGGCGCCGAGGTGGCTCTAGGGGCGCCGAGGTGGCTCCAGGGGTAGAGGCTTGCTTGTGCTTATTCAGAACTTGCTGGCCCAGGCTTTGGGCCTCAGCAGTTGCCATCCACAGATTTTGCATGGCAGCCTGGAGGTCTGGGGCCCCAGGCCCTGGGGGTTTCGTCGTGGTTCCTTCGGACTTTCCCAAAGCTGCTATCCCTTTCTGCCCAGCGCGACTATCTTCCTGCTTTTCTTCCCCAGCCAGAGGCACTGCCTTTCCAATGGGCTGTGGGAGGTGGGGGGTGCCCCCCGGACCTCTCAGATGCCCCATCCCCATGCTGGGGTCCAGTGGGGGAACTTGGATGATGTTCTCCATTGGGGGCAGCTTCTGGGCCCCCTCCCTGGCTGGCACTGGGCTTGGATCAGTTGGTGGCTCCCACCGCAGACTCTGCAGGCCCCTCAGGTCTCCTTTGTCGATGCAGCTGGCTAGCAGCTGCACACTGCCCCTCTCAGGGGCCCTGCTGGTCAGCCGGGGCTGCAGGGAGTAGGCGGTCAGCGAGACAAGACCCTGCTCTGTCTCCTGCATCACCAGCCCAGTCCCTGCTACTGAGGTCCCCAGGCCACAAGCCAGCAACTGTTGGAACTCAGGGTCCAAGTCTTCCACGTGCCCACTGCTGCCTGGGGCTGGCAGCCTCAGCGGCTTAAGGAGGAGCTGGCCCACTGGGTCCTCCTGAACCAGCAGCCCCTGCGGGTCCACATCTGGCCGGCGCAGCACTTGGCGGACAATCCTGGGAAGCTCGCCAGACACCAACTCCTCCTTCCGGATGCGGGGTCCCCCCTGCCCCGGGTCTGGGAGCACATACTTGGCAAGGCAGAGCTCTCCCGGCCCTCGGGCCTCCATGAGGATGCCTCCATGGTGCAGGAGGCCGGGCATAGTGTGCAGAGTCCGCAGGGTCCCCTCCGCTGCGGTCTCCTGCCTCTCCGGCACCCTGTTGCCTGAGGGGCCCACGGGTTGCTCTTCCTGGAGGTTGCCCCCTCGGATGCTCTCAGCTGCCAGGGAGCCCATGGGGCAGTTCTCAAAGAGCCAGGTGAACTTGTGCACGGAGCCCACAGAGATGGGCTCGGGGAGTACCCTGGACCCCTGGTCTTCCCTCTTGCCTGCCTCCAGGGCCTGGAAAACCTCCTTCTGCCGAGACACCTGCCCTGAAGGGATCTCCACTCGGCTGCAGTATCGCACAGGGTCTCTGCCGCAGGGACGGCCTGAGGCCTGCAGAGGCTCAGTTTCGAAGACATGTCCGTCTGTCTGTCTTTCCCCAGTCTGGATCTGGCTGACTTGCAGGTGCTGCTCCCTGGAGCCTTCCGGCCTGTCTGCGGGTTGGGGCGCAAACATCCAGGTGCAGGACCGTGCCTCGGCCTTAGCTGCGGGATCTGTGACCTCTGACCCCTGCTTCTCGGCCAGCTCACTCATTGGACATGTCTCAAACAACCACCGGATGTTCTGCACGTCACCTTTCGGGAGTGCCTCAGGCTGGGAATCTGCCTGACTCTTTCCTTCTTCTTCCTGCCGTTCTTGCCGTTCCCGCTGGTGGATCACCTCCAGGGGCTGGGTCTCAAAGAGCCACCGGGCAGTGCCGACGTCTCCGGCCACCACTTCCTGCCGGGTGATGCCCCGTACCACGTCCACCGTACTGGGGCTTCGGCCCAGTTGATCCAGGGGCTGTGTCTCAAACATCCACCGGTAGCCCTGCACGTCACCTCCAACTATCTGCTCTCTGCTGACAGAGGTCAGGGCATGGAGGTGGCCTTTGCCATCCTGCATGGCATACACTGGGGACCCTAGGTCCTGGGACTGCCCAGGAGAATCAATTCCTTCTGCTCTGTGCACACTCCTATGGGCCGAAGGCTCACCCTGCCCAATGCTGTCCAGGGGAAGGGTCTCGAAAAGGTTCTTGAAGGCCTTCACGTCCCCCTTCACCCCATCCCTCTGGGGGGCACTCTGAGAGTGGGACAGTGCGAAGGAGGCATCACTGGGGAGATGCTCAGACATGAGCCCCTCACGCTCCCGGGGACCCACTCGCTGCAGGTGGCCCACTTGGACCTTGTCTCTAGGAGTATCCAGGGGCTTCATCTCAAATAGCCACAGGGTAGAGCGGACATCGCCAGGGACTACTTCCTCTTTGGGTGGGTGCCCTGCTCCAGACTCCTCTTCCCCCTTGAGGGTGTCTAGTGCTCGGGTCTCAAACAAGTGCCGCTGCTGTTGAACATCTGGACCAGGAGGGATAAGGTCTGGGGACGGCTGGAAGTCTTTCTCATCCACCAAGATCTCCCGAATGGCGTCCAGCGGCTGTGTCTCAAAGATCCAGCGAGTCGCACTGACGTCGGGCCGGGCCCCCTCCTCCAGGGAGATCCCCCGGATTACCCGCACCTGGCTGGGGTCCCTGTTGATGGCATCCAGAGGTTGGGTTTCAAAGAGCCAGCGGGCAGACCTCACTGCGTTGCTTTGGATTTCCTCCCGGCATGCAGCCTTGACCTCATGGATGGCACCCTCTGCATCCTGGATGGCACACAGTGGCTCCGTTTGGAACAGCTTCACTGTCTTCTTCACATCGCCCTTCAGCTCCTGGATCTCTGAGCGCAGCTCCAAGGGGCTCTGCTCCTGGATGGAGGGGCGGGAGCCCAGGCGGTCCAGCGGCCGCGTCTCAAAGAGCATCCTGGTACCCTGGACATCCCCGCTGGCCTCAGGCTCCCTGGCCGTGGCCTCCGGTGCCTCGGCCTGGCCAGTCAGCTCATCCAGCGGCTTTGTCTCAAACAGCCGGCGGGCTGCACGAACGTCCCCTCCGGATGGGGGGGGTCCGGCTGGCTCCTGGTCTGTGTTGTTGGCAAAGGAGCCTTCCTCAAACTTGCGGGAGGTAGCCTGGACATCGCCGCCGGACACGGGCTCCCTGGCAGGCGGCCTCTCACGGTCCCCAATGGCATCTAGCCGCCAGTTCTCAAAGATCCAGCGCATGCACTGGACGTCACCGTCAGTGGGCTCCTCAGAATCCAGGACGTCAGCCAGGTCTTCAGCCACGGCCTCGGCCAGATTCTTGCGGAGCTCTGGGTGGATGTGTCTGTAGAGGCGGCGGAGCTCACTGGCTTGTCTCTGCTGGTGGAACTTGGAGAAGGCCTCCTTGGGCGGTGGCGGTGGCAGATCCTCCAGGGCTGGGGCTGGAGGGAGGGGCGGGTCCTCTGCAGTGGCCATCGGAATGGTCGGCATGGGGGCTGCCTGCGTCCGGGCTTTGGCCATCCTTCTGAGGAGAAGGGGCAGAGATGAGGATGGGGCTGGTGGCTGGGAGAAATGAGAGTGGGCAGGGTCTGGGGACAGAGTAGGCCCACGGTGACCTGGCTTAGAGAATCCCTCCCTCTCCAGACCTCACCTGGGTATCACTCGGCCACCTGCACGGTTGCCATGTGACAAGTCTTGAACTTAGGGCATATGGAGCCATCCATCGAGGTGGGTCCTGCTTCCCCAGAATTACCTGGGTTGCTAGGGAGCAGGCAGGGCACTGCTGGCCACGAAACCCTGTCCTTTAGCCCTACATGGGATGCTGAAACCTCCAATAGGCAAACTGGACATGTTCCATCCTTGCCTTCCTTTACCCAAGTCGATTTTCCCCTCGTGAACTCCCAGGTGAATCCTGACTGATGGGGTTTCGGTTGGGGAGAGGCGGGCCCCTAAACTGGGGGCTACTGCCCACGGAGAAGAAATTCCCTTTCACAACACCAGAGGGCGCACTTGCCACTTTGCCTGCCCTCCAGCCCTTCTGGCCCCGGGGAGGTTTAGCAGGGGCTGCCGCAGAGGCTGCAGCTGAGGCTCTGTGAGGGGCAGTTGTTCACCAGCTACCACACGGCTCCGCAGAGCCAGATTCTGAATCCCAGGTAGGGTTTTTCTGTGCCATACCCCAAGACTCAGAAGGTGGGAGCCAGGGGGATGTCAAGGGCCTTCTGTCCAGTCACTCCCAATTAAAGACAAGGAAACCGAGGCATAGAAAGAGTCAGATCTTGGTGAATGAGCGGCAGGCAGTGCCTAGACCCTATTTGGGGTCCCTGTTCCCAAGAAATAAGAGGGAAGGGGGCGTGAAGCTTTCTTACTGGCTGTGGTGCCCCTCAGTTCCCCAGCAGCCGCCCGGAGCAGAGTGGGAGGGAGACACCCACAGGGAGGGAAGGCAGTGCACAGAGGGCTTTACTGCAGAGACCTCCTTGCCCTGGCTCATGGAGATTCTTCCCCAACTGTAGGGCACCAGCCCCAAACTCCTGAACGTCTCCTCTTTCTCCCTCTTCATGTCAGTCAACTTCCATCAAGGCACTGCTTCACCCCAGCTCCCCCCCCCCCCCCACCGTGGCCTCCCACCCCTCAAGCCCTTCTCTGGTCTCAGTCCTCTGTGTGTCTTATCTGTCTTGTGACAGGTGTACTGACAGTCCCCAGAGGCCAGGAGGGAAGGAATGGGAAGCATGTCCCCCCTCACTGCCCCTGACCCATTGCTCTGCTCCACACTCATGCTAAATATAGCTGAGGTCCTGGCCTGGGCCCAGCAGCCCTGGGCTCAGAAGGGAGGCCCAGGCTCAGACACTGGGACCCTGGGCTCCTTCACCCACCTTATCTCCCTCTCTGTCCTGGGCTCCCTGATCCTGCCCCCTTCCTCCCGAGCTAGTGTCAGGCGCCTGGCCTGCAGGATGACCAGCGCTGGGGCCTGGCGGTGGGGAGAGGTTAAGGGACACAGGCAGCAGGTGGGGGGCAGGACTTCCTCCTCATGGCTACTTAAGAAGTGGGGGGAACTGAGACCTGTTTGCCAACCCCCTTCTGAGAGAGCCATCCCAGTCTGGCCACCAGACATCAGAGCCCTGATGTGGGGAAAACTCTGAAACCTGCAGCCCGAGTCTCCTCACACGCTCTGGGTGGTTCCTGTTATCTCTGAGTTCTGATGGGAACAAAGGCAAACCATGCCTCCCTGTCCTGTCACGACCACGTGACCTGAGCAGATGGCACGTATGGACCACCAGCTCCACCCGACCACTGACCCCAAGAATCTCCAGAATCCCTGCTGTGGTTACAAATTGTTAGCATCATGGAATCCAGGGATGTCAGAACTATGGACCCTCAGAGGTCAAGGAACCTAACCCCCCATTGTTTAGACAGGGAAACGGAAGCCCAAAGACAGGGAAGGAGCTGTTCTGGGGGGCTCTGTAAGGTAGTAGCAAGACCTGAAGCAGGTTTTCTGAACCCTGGCCCTCCCACCCTTGCCCCTGCCTGGCCTGAAACTCCTGGGGCTTAATTTCTAAAGGGCAGGGACAGGGGTGGGGTGTGGGTGGAATCGGAACTGGGACCACCAGACTTAGGGTCAGGCCTGAACCCAAAGAAGTGTGCCAGAGCTTGGCCTCCCAGGGCTGAGCCAGCCTCTCAAGGTGACCCCACCTTTGCCTCCAGGTCTGCTTCTCCTTGGCTCTGCCTCCACAGGTCTCTACATCTGGGCAGATTGAGTTCTGGTCTCCCCACCTCGTGTCCCCAGATTTGCCCCAAGGGTTTTCCCACTGGGCAAGACCATGGCCTGGGGCAAAGTCTGCCTTCTACTCCAGGTCCTAGGCCATGATATATGGGGAGCTGGGCTCAGGCCAGCCCTGGGGAGATATTCCTGGTACCAGATATGCCAAGACTTTTGCCCACAACAGCTGGGCATGGGGTTTGTCCTAGCAATGCAGAGTTGGGCCTATGTCCTACCCTCTAGCCCCTGTGTCCTCTGACCTCTCTTGTGTCCCTCTTTCTTCCGGACACTGGGCCTGCCTAGGGCTTCTTTGAGAGGAAACCCTGAAATCTGAGGAGCTCTGTACCTGTATTTCAAAAACAGCAGCTCCAGGCCACCTTCTCCTGAAAGCCTTTCTGAATTATGCCAGACTGGTAAGAACCTGACTCTTGTGTGGGACTCAGGCCTGTGGCAGCCACACTGAGAGCTCCCATGGGGCCCATGCTAATGCTCCTTTAACTTCCTCATGGAACTTTTATATCAGGGACCCCCTGCCCCCCACCTACATCCAGTTGCAACCTCCTTCCTCCACCCAGAGCTAACCCTGTCGTACGCTCCCCTGAGAGCTGTCCCACATTGCCCACAGGGGACCCCGGTGCAGAGAACCAGCCTGCCATGGAAAGATGAGAGGTCACTCACCAGAAGGTCCCACTTGGCTGAGGGGGTGCTCAGGTCTGTGGCAGGTGTGAGCTAATGGCCTGTCTTTCCGGCTTCTTGTTCAGGGCCGGTCCTGCTCCACTGGCCTCGTTAGGCGCCTTCTCGCTGCCCTGGCTCGGGTCTCTGTCCTCTGCCAGGCTAGCAGCTGCTTTTATCTCGCTGGCTAGGGGTGGGCCAGGTGGGGGCGGGTGGGAGGCTGAGTTCAGAGTATGAAGTGGCTCAGTTATTTTTAGGGCTTGTGGAAGTCCCCCTTCCATCCCGGGGAATCAGTTACATGTCCTTGCTGCTGTGAGGGAAGAGGAGTAGGGACCACTTCATTCATTCAAGTCTCATCTCAGGATTGGGGTCAGTGACTCAGCCGTGGTGTGGGGTGAAGGTGTCCCAGACCTATTTTGGGGGAATGAATCAAGAGGGGCATCTGACACCTGGACGGCCCTGCCCCCTTATCCCATGTGACCCCCTCTCTGCTCTGGACTGGTCTGTGACTATTCCTGATGTGTGTGTTCACTGTGCCAGCGGATTGGAGGCCCCCCCCCACCCCCGAGGGCAGGCCTGGGTCCTCTCCTCTGCTCCTGGCCTGGACACTTCTGAGGGTAAGCCCAGCTCTCCTTCTCCCCCATCCCCTCTGCGCTAAGGATTTCCCCTCTCTTGTCCTTCTTCTTCATGCCCCATGACACCGGGCTACACAGTCTGGAGTGCACCTGCATTGGGGAAAAGACATCTGAATTTCCAGGCCTCAACTCTTCACTAGGTCCCTGACTTATCAAAGAATTCCACAGAATGGTTCTGTGGTTTTCGTAGCAGATGATCTGGGTCCTTGTTTACTTTGGGACTCTTCCCTCTGACTCAGGGCCCAGACTTTCTGGGGATGGGGGGAAGGGAGGGATGGCACGCGGCGAGCTGACTGTGGGGTTATTTCTGACCCTGGAGTCATCAGCTTCCCAGTCACAGACGACTGCGGGGTTGGGGGGTCATGCCTCCCCGTTCTTTGCTTCCCAGAACTCAAGGTACTTAGCAGTGTCCAGAGATCCTGGCGTTCTGACCAGGAAGGGTGAGGGGCATCAGGGGACCACCCAGAGCGCTCAGGAAGGAGGCGTTTTGCCCAGGTGCTGGGTCTAAGGCCATGCAGGTGCCTTCTGTTACCTGGCAGCACAAGGTCTCCTTCTGACACGCGGGATGCCCTCTGGTGCCAGGTGGGGATACCAGGCACTGCTCGCTTTTTCTACCGAGTCAGGGTGAGTCATGCTGCACTAACATGAGGCCAGAGAGAGGGGCATCTGGGGACCCCTTCTCTTGCATCCACTCCCGCTTTCCGCTTCCCCTGTCCTTTTCCATCCCCCTGACTGCTCCCCAGGCTTTTCCTGATCATCTGCTTTGTTCTTATCTAATACAACTCTCCTTTTCAATATAGTCACTACTAACCACAGGTGCTTATTTACATTTAAATTGAGTGAAATGAATTAAAATTAAAAATTCAGTTCCTCCATCACACTAGCCACATTTTGAGTGCTCCGTAGAGATGTGTGCCTAGTAACTACCATGCCGGACACATCCCTGTGGAAAGTTCTGTTGCCCTGCTACGGGTATCAACACTGAAAATCTCATAACAGAGGGTGTTTCCCTCTCTGCCTTGGCTGTCAGGAAGCTCAGAGCTACATCCCTAGTCTAGCAAGTAGGCTTTGCGGGCTGCTTCCTGTGTAATGAGGGTGACCAACTTCTGCCTGTCTCCGAGGGGGTCCCAGAATAAAGGACTTTCAGTTTTAAAGCTGGAAAACTCGAAGAAAACCAGAATGGGTTAGTCATCCTATGTGTAATGATCCAACAGTGCCACATCATGAAAGTGTCAATTACAAGGCCATAGAGGCGTGATTTATCAGAGTATCTTTTTTAAAAAAAGACTTTATTTATTTGACAGAGAGAGAAAGCATGAGCGGGGTGAGGGGCAGAGGGAGAGGGAGAGGGACAAGCAGACTCCCTGTTCAGCGCTCAACCCCAGGACCCCGAGATCATGACCTGAGCCGAAGACAGACACTTTTTTTTTTTAAAGAATTTATTTATTTATTTGACAGAGAGAGACACAGCGAGAGAGGGAACACAAGCAGGGGGAGTGGGAGAGGGAGAAGCAGGCTTCCTGCCGAGCAGGGAGCCCGATGCAGGATCATGACCTGAGCAGAAGGCAGACACTTAACGACTGAGCCACCCAGGCGCCCCTCAAAGACAGACACTTAACGTACTGAGCCACCCAGGCGCCCCTATCAGAGTATCTTTGGTGGAGACATTGCACATCTCTCTTTTTCAGCTCCCTCAAATCATCTTGGGAATGAGGCTGGGAATAAACAAATACACTGAGGTTGAATGGCTGTGCTGATTAATCCGTCTTTGTCAAAAGGCAGAGGGGCCTTGGGGGAGGGGTGGTGGTTTCCAGGGACGCCAGTCCGTCCTTCTGGAGCCCCACTGCTCCTCAGTCTTGAGGGCGCCTTCCCCGGTCAGCCCCTCCCTCCATGTGAGGCTCCGCCAAAGCTGGGCATTGGGCAGAGTTCTTAGTCTCCCTGCAGAGCCGGCACGCGATGGCAGAGCTCAGAGTCAGTAGCTGGTGGCAGACTCACCGGAAGCTTCAGGAGAGACAGGGTCCAGGGATGATTAGGGGCCAGGCTGCCTGAGTGTGAATCCTACCTGTGACACTCACTAGCTGTCTGACCTTGGCAAGTTCCTGACCCCTTCTGTTCCTCAGTTTCCTCATCTATAAGATGGGGATAATAATTGTGTATACCTCAAAGGGTTGTTGTGAATATACATCTCTCTCTCTCTCTCTCTCTCTCTCTCACACACACACACACACACACACACACACACACACACACACGGTGCATCTAGAGCAGGGCCTGGCATACTACAAGCCCAATAAATGAGAAAGCTCATTAAGTTTTTCCTGGATTCCTGCCACCCCCAGCTTCTCCAGGTCCCAGATCCCAGTGTGTCCTCTCGGTCTGAAGACAAGTGCCCTTCAAGGCACTGGCTGGCAGTCCTGGCTTCCCTCTGGCTGGGAAGCAGACATTGGTGCCAAGGGACTGCTCTGAGCAGGCCAGGATGGGTCTGTTCCAGGCCCGCGGGAGACACAGGTCTGCTCAGCCTCTTGGTAAAACCATCTGAACTCGGAATAGGGATTTTCTGCTCCGGGGGCAGCTCCGAGGGTGGGCACACTAGAGGGGAGAGTCTCCACCCTCCTGCCAGGGGAACGTGGCTACCACGTGAGAGACGGTAGAGCGTGGGATCTGGCGTCAGACTGCTGGGATCAAATCGGCAGCCTGTCTCTTCCTATTTAGATGACCTCTGAACGTCTTTCAGTTCTCTGCACCCTAGCGTCCTAGCTCCCTAGCTCGGGATCTCCCAAGAGTGGCCCCTGCCCCCCAACCTCCCGAGAGGAGCATTTGGGAGCACGTGACTTCATTGGGAGGGGAGGAATGTGGTGAAGGAGTAAAGTGAGTTGGGGGCGGAGGAAAGCAGGTTACTACTGTGGACAGCTGGGGCTTGATCCCACTGGGGAGCCTCTGAGAGCTGGTGCAGAATGTATGTCACCAGGGCAAGGAAGCTGGGGTGTTCACCCACCCCTCCTCAGCCCCACCCGGATGGAAGCACCGGCTCTCCTATCCTTCCGGCCTGCCCCTCGGACAGAGAGATACAGGGTTTGAGGTGGGAATCTGTGAGTCTATACAGGGACTGTCCCCTGAAGTGGAGTGAGGGGGGTACGGGGGGGGGGCGGGGACCAGTATGTTTTTGCCCATTTTACAGGTGAGGAAACAAAGGCTTGGAGAAGTTAGGTTGACGTATGAGTGACAGGCTCAGCAAGGACTAGAACTCAGGTTTCCTGCCCGTGAGGTCAGGGAGGTCTAGCTCCCGGGGATGCTTTGTGAGGAGGGATGTGATGGGGACGAGACCGACCTGGGTCCCACTAAGGACATGGCCACAGCCAAGATGCCCGGCCCTGCCTGATAGAAAACCAGGAAGCCTGGAGGCGGCTGCCCCTTAATCCTTGGGCTTGGAGAATTGTCAGTCCTGCACACATTCCAGGGACCCCAGAGCACTTGTGGCCAGGGAGGGGTGCAGTTGGCAGCTTCCTGGGACACGGGCCCTGCCTTTTGATCCTGTTAGCATCTTGCTGGCGAATTTCCCCTCCTCCCTTCCTTCCCCAGTACATACGATGCCCTGCTGGGACCCAGATCCTAGCTGCGGAGCCCATCCTGGGAGCCCACAGTTCAGTGGGAAATGGACCTGGTGAGAACAGAGGTACCAGTTTGGCATTGAGGGGCCCAGGGAGGGAGAAGCAAACTCCAAGTGGGGGCCCCCAGGGTGGTTTCATGGAGGAGGTAGCCTGTGAGCTGAGTCCCCCAGATGAGGAGGCACTTGATGAGAAGAGATGGTGGGTATTAGGGGCTGAATTGTATCCCTCTCAAATTCATATGTTGAAGCCTTAAGTCCCAGACCTCAGAATGTAACTGTATTTGGAGAGAGGGCCTTTAAAGAAGTAATTAAGGCAAAATGAGACCAAGAGGGTAGGGTCCTAACTGAATAGGACTGATGTCCTTTAGAAGAAGAGAAAGAGACACCAGGGATGTGTGTGCACGGATGAAAGGCCATGTGAGGACCCAGGGAGAGAGGCTTCAGGAGAAACCAAAACGGCCAGCACCTTGATCTTAGACTTCCAGCCTCCAGAACTGTGAGAAAATTGATTTCTGTTGTTTCAGCCACTCTGTCTGTGGTATTTTGTTCTGGCGGCCTGAGCTGAAAAGTTAGTAGGGAACAACATTTAGGTGGAAGATATGGCCTAAGTATAGGCAGGGAAGTGGGAAAATCTGACTGAGCCCAGAGTGGAGGGAGATGGGTTGATAACAGGAGTCCCGGAGGTCATGGGGTCAAGTTTTATCCATTTCTGCTCCCCCCGCACTGAGGAGTACAGATTCATTTGAGCAGGTCTTCACAGGATATAGTTGGCGGAATTCTAAAGATGGTTCCCCAAGATTCCTGTCCCCTGGTGATTCATCAAACCCTACTCTAGGCACTGCTGTGAAGGGATTTTGCATGTGTGGTTCAAGTGCCAAGTCAACTGATTTTAAGATGAAGAGATTATCTGGATGGGCCTGACCTGATCAGGGAAGGCTCTTAGAAGAGGAAAGCTTTCTGCTGGTGGCAGAAGAGGAAGTCACTGAGACTGCAGGCATGGGGGGATTTGACACACCTTCCCTGACTTGAAGATGGATGGATCGTGTGAGCAACAATGTGGTGCCTTCAGGAACTGAGAGAGGCTGCTGGCTGAGAGCCAGGAAATGGGGACCTCTATCTTAACAATGGCAGGAACTGAATTCTGTCACCATCTGGCATGAGCTTGGAAGAGGAGTTTTCTTCCGTTTCCAGCTGAGGCTCAGCCTCGTTCCAGCCTTACGATTCCCTGAGCAGAGAGACTGGCCCTGCCATGCCAGACTTCTGTATTAGCTACAGAACTGTGAGCTAATAAAGGGGGTCATTTAAGCTGCTAAGTTTGTGGTATTCTGCCTCCCAGGAATAGAAAATGAATAGAGGAAACCGGAGCAGTGGAGGGCGGGCAGGAGGCCACGGCTGCCCACTTGTAACAGGCGCCCAGGCAGCCCGGAGCTCGGCCTCAGCATTCCCCACCATGCGGTTGGCTAGGGGGTCCTAGGCAGCTGTGCTCAGCAGCCCCAGGTCACCAGAGAGCCTCAGATCATCCTGGTCAGGGGAAGTCAGAGCAGGAAGGACCCAGTCTTTCATCCCCCCCATTTCACACCTGGGGGGGCTGGAGGTTTGCAGCAGAGACGGAACCCCGCGAAGTAGTGAAGGAGTTGGTTCAGGAAGCCCTCCTCCAGGGCCGCCTGGGTGGCTCAGTCATTAAACGTCTGCCTTCGGCTCAGGTCATGATCCCAGTGTCCTGGGATCGAGCCCCACGTCAGGCTCCCTGCTCAGCGGGAAGCCTGCTTCTCCCTCTCCCTCTGCCCCTGCTTGTGTTCCCTCTCTCGCTGTGTTTCTCTCTCTGTCAAATAAATAAATAAAATCTTTAAAAAAAAGAAGAAGAAGAAGCCCTCCTCTGGAACCCCAGCTCCACACTTACCAGCTCTCTAACCTTGGACAGGCCGTATCAGCTCTCCAAGCCTCAGTTTCCCTGTCTGTACAATGGGGATGGGTGAGGAGCGAAGGGCTTCTGGGCAGAGGGAAGAAAGTGGGCACAGACGCAGGTGCAGATGGTGTGACTTGAGTGCAGGGTGGGTGACAGAATGGAGAGTGGTCTCGGACATTGGGCACAGGGCCACGTTGTGAGTGCCAGGCAAGGAGTTTGGGCCCCATTGAGAAAGGTGTGTTTCAGGGGCAATCTGGGTCATAGGGGACAGGTGATGAGAGCCGGCCCAGCAGCCCAGGTTCCAAGTGATGGAGATTTCGGTGGAGGCAGAGAGGAGGGGACGAGGGGCGGAGCCTGTGGGATTCTCAGGAGGTAGAACAGACAAAACATAAGCAAAAGAGCTACAAGGTGCCTGAGTGCCTGGTGAACTGTCTGAGGTGGCCGGCAGAAAACTGTTCAGTGTACTCGGCCATGAGGAGACGGGCCCTCAGAGGTGGCCCCCCCGCTGTCCGGCCTGGGGCTATGGGTGGGCACTGGGAGTGAGGCGGAAGGCAGGGTGGCTGGCGGAGGGGGTGACAGGCTGACTTTGAACCAGATGAGGGTGAGGTAGGCAGAGCCTGTCTTCAGGGGCCAGATAATGGGATTTGGACCTCTGAACCTGAGACAGAGCCCCGGCAGCCATTCGTGTGCAGAGGGAATGCAGGCCGCCAGGGGTCTGCGGGGAGGGGTGGGCGTAGGGACAGACGTGGGAGAAGGTGGACTGTAGCGAAGCCGCAGAAGGAAGTGGCAGCCAGGGAGGCAGGAGAAAAACCACGAGGGGAGTTGGTCTTGGAAGCTGCTGAGGGAGGAATGCATTTCGAGGAGGGAAGGGAGCGACAGTGTTCAGTGCTCCACAGAGTAAAGAGAAGGAGCGGGAAGGGGCTGCCAGGGTCACCAAGGGCGCCCTTGAGGACTGCCCAGAGCCCCCTCCAGGCTGCGGAGGGCTGCGGAGGGCTTGGGGTGAGCTTGTGGAGGCACCCAGGAGACATGCCCCTCACAATTCTCACCGGTCAGGTGGGAACCAATATAGGAGTGAGGGTTGTGGTGAAAAACTAAATCAGGGTCGGGAAAGCCCTTCTGGCAAGAGAGATGCGTAGTTCCAAAGGCAGGTGGGCAAGTGGAGTGTTGGAAATGGCTGGCAAGGCCCCCAGTGCCCAGCAGGTGGCAGCACGTCATCAAGTGACACTTCACCTCTCCGGACAAGACTGCATTTTATCATCTCATCTATTTATCGGCACCTGATGAGCACTGGGTGTTATACATACAGTGGCTAACTGAACGTAATAAAAAAAAAAAAGAAAAAAGTAAATTCAGTTAGCCAACATATAGTACATCATTAGTTTTTGATGCAGTGTTCAATGATTCATTCGTTGTGTATAACACCCAGTGCTCATCACAACACGTGCCCTCCTTAATACCCATCACCCTGTTTCCCCATTCCCCCTAATTGAATTTAAATAAAAAAAAGAGAATGCTTTGCACGGCTACTATGTGCTGAGCTCTGGGCTAAGCACTGGAGATTTTATATGTAGATCTCTCTCTTTCGATCTATATATATCCTCATGGAGCCTACATTTTGGTTAGAGGCAGATAAAACAAGCAAGTGAATGATCATAACTGTCAAGTAACTCTCTCAACTTCAATGCTTTATCTTCTCTGGGTCCCAGGGGAATCTTTCTAGAACGTGACATATATCCCTTCCTCCTTGAACCGAACAGTACCGTGCTTGTTTGTGGGACAGGGACAGATAGAATGCATTTTTCCAAAGATGGCCACTCTAGTATGTCCCATCCCATCCCATCTCCCTTATAATGTGACTTTGACACTCCTCCAATTGACAGAAAGGAGTCTATATGCCGCCCCCTTGCATCCAGGCAAGGCTGTGACGGTGGAAGGGCACTTTATGACTTTTGAGTTGGGCCATAACAGGCAGCACAGCTTCCACCTGCTTCTCTGGGGACATTGGAACCCGGTCACCAAGTTGTGAGGAAGCCCGAGCAGCCCGTGGAGAGATCCCACAGAGATGACCTGAGGCCAGCAGCCCACGGCCCTGGCTAAGTTTCCAGCCAACAGTCAGCATCAAGTGCTAGCCACGAGAGGAAGCCAGCTCGGAAGTGGGTATTCCAGGCTCCGGGCTGGTTGTCCCAGCCGACCCCACACTGAGCGGAGAGATGAGCTGTCTCTCTGATCGCAGAACTGTGGGCAAAATGATGGCTATTGTTTTAAGCCACTTAAAATTTGAGGTAGTTTGTTATGCAGCAATAGATAGATACAAGTCATTAGGTTACTACTTATGAGGGCCTACTCTCTGTTGGGCTCTTTGCTAGGAGCTGGGGCTATAGGGTAAACAGGGCAAACACAGTCTCTGCTGTCGTGGCATTTACTGTCCAGCTGGGAAAACAAAGTGTGATCAAAGCACTATAATTTGCTGGCTAACCTTGAAGCCGTGACAAGGTTACCTGGCTCCAGGCACCTCACCTTTTCCCTTATCTCCAGGTATAGTCCCTGAACGGTTAACCTCCCTTTCCTGCGTCACTCAAACCTCCCATGAGAAAGTGGCTACTGAGAACATCCAGGGAAGCCCACCCCACCCCGCCCCCGGGTGACCCGGCCCGTGAGTCTCCCCACTCACACCACCTCCAGAGCCCTTGCTGCAGTCCAGGCCACCATTTCCCACCTTCATTCCCAGCAAGGCTTCCCACCGCCCCGGCATGAGACCAAAGTCTGCCAGGGCTCCCAAGACTCTGAGCGAAGCAGCCCCAGTTGTATCCCCAACCCCGCCTCGCAGCACTCTCCCCTTCCCTCCCTTTCCTGTCCTCAGGATGCACGAAGCTTTCTCCCACATCAGGATCTTAGCACCTGCTGTTCTCTTCTCTTCCTCCTGTCCCTGTTCTGTCCTACACCGTGACGGGCCCAAGTATATGTGAGGACACCCCAGACTGCAGGTGTAAACGGCATCATAAACACCCCTCTCCATGGCCACTCCCAGGCCTCAAGATGTGAGCCCTGGCAGAACAGTCTGCTGTCAGGTGGATGGACCTAGAAAAGAGACTAGAATATCTGAGTAGAAAATACCAGGGTCCCAGGTACCTTGAGATGGAGAGAGACCTCTTCAAAGGCCTTGCCCAACGGGGCTGCCTGGAGCCAAATGGGAGCCCCAAAGAAAGAATATTTGTAGGGGTAGACTTCTAGGTCCAGTGACCAAATGGGCATTATCAGGAGTGAGCTGGGAAATGCATCCACCGTGTCAGTAACTGCAGGGAGTATGGAGCTTGGGGGAATCCTCAAAGAAGCTTCAAAACACACCATGATAGAAAGAGCCAGCCTTGAACCTCTGCCAAGCTCAGGAATCAATGCTTCAGGAAAGTACCAGACCTGTGATCTCTCTCCCTGCCCCACCCCCTGAACTTGGACTCTGGAGGGGAGGTGAGCAAGGTGGAATGATGGAAGAAGGCTGCCCTGGTTCGACTTGGAAACTCAGTGGGGAAGAGGGGGTGTAGCGGGTTATCTCATTTTTTCCTCTCCAGACTCTGTTCTGTTTACCCTTTACCCATCTGCTGTCACTCCAGACTCAGGGTGAGCAGGAAGGAGAGGGAGGAGAGACGGAGGGCAGGAAAAGTGTTGGTGGCGCTCTCTGGGAGGGTTGGAGGCCCAAATGTTGGCTCTTCCTTGTGTGGACCGCCCTGTGGGTGCACTGGAGACACCATCCATGGGTAGGCCATTCCCTGAACAGGGTGACGTGACCTCAAGGCAAGTGCTGACGCCATCTCCCCACCAGCGCATACCTCCTCTTGGGTGCGCTACCGGACCCCATCAGCCCTCTTCACTCCTGCTCTCCACTCAGTCCAGGGGCCGGGCTCTCCGGGGGTGCTCTTGAAGGCCCCTATCAGACCTGAAGTGGGAGGAGGACAACACTTTCCTTCAAGAAACCCTCTTTCCAGTTTCGCTTCTAGTCGAACACTTCTGCCTGGTGGCACGTGTTGGATGAAAGGTCAAAACCCAATTTGGTTGTCAACTTTCTGTAAATCTTGCACTTCATTTCAGATTGGGGTGGGGAGCGCAGCTCTTGGGTCCATTTTTCTTACCTACGGAGCTTTGACTAAAATCTCGGAGATAGGAAATGCCTTTTGAAAAGTTCTTGTTACATGAATGATTCTGCACCTGGAGAGGTTCAAGATGTACCTCAGTGGCATCAAGATGATTTTAAGCTAAAAACGTCTGAATACACACCAGCCACAGAAAAAAAAAAAAACCTTATCTAAACTTCTTTTGCAGATGTGAGCAGGACCTCCTGAAAATTACAGTTGCCATAAATCCTCCCTCTCTGGGAAGTCTGCAGCCAGAAAGGAGACTAACCATTATAACTGGGATGAGTAATTGCTTAAATAAACTTTATCTGAGACTGTCCTACCTTCCATTTATTTTTCCATAGAAGCTCTTTCTCCTTATTAAGAGGGCTTATATACCTATCTTCAGATATCTGGGGAGCCAGTACACTGAAGGCTCCCTGGTAGAGAAACTTTGTCTTCTCCCCTCTTAATCTGTTTGTTGTTAGTTAATTCACAGGCCCCCAGAACTGAACCTAAGTCAGTAGAAGAAAATTTTTTTTATCCCAACACATTCTCCTCTTGACAATAAGCGTATGGATGGCCATCTAAGATTTTCTCTCTGGTACTGAATTCTAACTTCTTGCTCTGAGAATGTTACTGCACAGCAGAGTTCACTCATTCTCTCCCTCTCCTGCATGCTAATCGGATTAGAAGAAGAGATGGGAGAAAAGAAAACATATGAGAGATTATACTGCTAAATTTATTACTCATTTGTAGAAACCATTGTACCTCCAGTTTCGCCACAAACAAGGAAGAGCTGTTGTATTGCTGGGGAGCAGCTGTACGGAAGGAACGCTTTCTCAGTTCCAAAGCGATCATGGCCAGGAGAGTGGATGAATTATGTTTGTTTTTACAGTCTGGTCTAATTGCTCTTGAGTGGAATGTAGAATGTCACCAGGTGGCTGATTACAAATGACTGGACCAAAAAAAAAAAAAAAATCAATAGCTTGTATTTTAGTTAGCATGGGCTGCCATAATGAAATACCAGGGACTGGGTGGCTTAAACAATAGGAATTTATTTCTCACAGTTCTGGAGTCTGGGAAATCCAAGGTCAAGCTACCTGTAGATTCTTTTCTTTGGGGAGGGCCTCTTCCTAGCTTGCAGATGCCAACCTTCTTGCTGTGTCCTCACATGGCAGTGGAGGGGACGGGTGCAAGGAGAGCTCCTTCTTATAGGGACGCTAACCTTGTCACAGGGGCCTCAGCCTCATGACCTCATCAAAGCCTAATTACCTTCCAAAAGCCCCCTCTCCAAATAGTATCACATGGGGGGCTTCCGCATATGAGTTTGGGGCGGGGACACGAATATTCAGTTCATAAGTTTCTCTATGAACAAAGACCAACCAGTTAAGGAGTACTGTAATAAATACAACACAAAAGGGGAGCCTGGATGGCTCAGTCGGTTAAGTGTCTGCCTTCGGCTCAGGTCATGATCTTAGGGTCCTGGGATTGAGCCCTCATCAGGTAGTCAGCTTGTTCCCTTCCCACTGTCCCTCCCCCAACGTGTGCATGCACACACGTGAGAGCTCGAGAGCTCGCTCTCTCTGTCAAATAAAATCTTAAAAAAAATAAATACAACACAAATGTTTGTATTACAATGTGTCGTTTTTATTTCTCTTTCTGCCTGTTCTTCCTTGGATCTTGCCAGCAGACATCAAACCCACCTCTTCATTCCCCTCCTGCCAGAAACTCAACTGACCCTCCCTGGGAATTACATGTGGAGTCCTCTGACAGGAGAATCAGGTGTGGGGAAAAAAATGTGTTTCAATAGAAAATTATGTACCATCTGTAACACACCTTTATGGTTCATTAGATTCTAGCCCTGTTCATTGAATTTGAGTGACTTTGCAACTCTTCCTACCTTGTAAGTAACTGATACATAAACGCTATCCTGTCTGGTAGTGATTTTAATTGACTTCCTCCTCACTGTGGAAAAATCACTTTTGTCCTTTTTGTAATTCATTTCAACATTCCTTTACTCCCTATAAATTTGTGCTGTTTGGAGTTTTCCTTTGAATCGGTCATAATATCTGCTTGGTTTTTTCTCAGATGATATGAATAAAATAACTTCTTCAACATGGGTTCATTTTTTACATCTGTATGAAAGTCATGAGATCTTACCTTTTTCTGAAAATTATCTTTTAACACAGGCCAGCCTTTGGGAGGAGAAGTGGCAAGACTCAGCTTCTGAAGAGGGACTGGCTGAATCTCTGAGCCCCATGTCTTCTCCATCTTGGGTCATGGCCCCCCTCCTTCCAGTTGTTCAGGCCCTAAAACCTCGAGGTCATTCTTGACCCTTCCCTTGCTTGCATGCCCCCATCCAATCCTGTGGTTGGCTGAATAATGGCCCTCGAAGATGTTCACAGCCTAATCTCCGGAACCTGTGAATATGTTACCTTCTATGGCAAAGGGGACATTGTAGATGTGAGTAAATTAAAGATTCTGAGATGGGGAGAGCATCTGGATAATTTAGGTGGACCCAATCTAATCACAAGGAAGGCAGGAGGACAAGTCAGAAAAGGGGGTGTGAACACAGAAGCAGAAGCTGGAGTGATGTTCAGCCCCAGGGATTGTTCAGACAACTGCATTGCTGCAGCTTGTCAGGGGCCATGCATACTTAGAACAGCAAGATACTCAGCTCCAAAGTCCCATTTCAAGTTAGCTTTCTCAGAGCACTCCTGCTATGAGCTGTTGCAGGTCAGGTTCCCCGGGACTCAGACTCTGAGATGCAGATTCGCATGTATTTCTTGGGAGTGCTCCTAAGACCAAGAGCTGTGGGCAAGGGATGGGAGGAGATGGACTCCTGAGAGGAGTGGGGTACAGTTGAATTGGAAGGCAGCCACCATGAGGGCCACAGCTGGCGATCCTATAAACAGGTCTGCAGCTGGGGTACCCTTCCAGGTTGTCTGCACATGGGGCAAGAGGGCCGGCGTTTCCTGTTCCTTCACTGGTGCAAGTGGGTACCTCCAGACAGAGGGTACGACCGTGCGCAAGGGAGTTTTTCCCAGCCCTAGGCAATCCTTGGAGAGAGACTCACCTGAAAGCTTTTAGCCACCAACCTTCTCAGCAGCTGGGTGGATGAGTTCTGGCAGGGGTGAAGGGACAGGGCTGGATGCCACCTATCACAGTGACCTTTTATAAAAGCTATGGGATTTTATCACCATCCTGCCTAAAGCCTTCCAATGACATAAAATAAAAGTCATGTGCAATAGTCCCTACATTCTCCCTCTGGCTCACCGGGCTCTGTCTTTTTAGCCTTCTTCCTATTCATTTGCTCAACATTTGCTGAATATTTACTATGGACTACACAAGGTTCTAGATCATAGATCACAAACTGCTCATAGGCCAAATGTGAGGCTACTTGTTTTTATAAATAAAGTTTTATTGGAACAGAGCCACACCTATTTGTGTAAATATTGTCTGTGGCCGCTTTCACGCTACAATAGCAAAAGGCTGCACAGAGACCATATGGCCCACAAAGCCTAAAATATTTACTATTTGATCCTTTACAGAAAAAAGGTTTGCTAACATCTCTTCTAGTTTCAGTGCTGTCTGATATATATTGCAAACCTCAAATTTGAGCCACATATGTAATTTTAAATTTTCTAGTAGCCACATTAAATAAGTTTATAAAAAAGAAACAGGTGAATATGATCTCACTCATATGTGGAACTTAAGAAACAAAACAGATGAACATAAGGGAGGGAAGGAAAAATAAAATAAGATGAAAACAGAGGGAGGCAAACCATAAGAAACTCTTAACTATAGGAAACAAACTGAGGGTTGCTGGAGGGGAGGTGGGTGAGGGCATGGGGTAACTGGGTGATGGGCATTAAGGAGGGCACGTGATGTAACGAGCACTGGGTGTTACATACAACTGATGAATCATTGAACTCTACCTCTGAAACTAATTAAAAAAAGAAACAGGTGAAATAAATTTCAATAATATATTTTATACAACCCAATATGTCCCACTATCATTTCAACATATAACTAATATAAATTATCAATGAGATATTTTACATTCTTTTTAATATGAAGCCTTTAAAATTCAGTGTCTATTTCACCCTTATTGCAAATCTCGATTTGGGCTAGCCATTCTTCTGGTGCTCACTAGCCGTAAGTGGCTGGATGGTGCCATTCTAGAAGCAGGTGATGCAGGGGTGAATAAAGCAGAGAAAATTCCCTGCCTCCATGAGGCTTACATTTGTAATAGAGAAGAGAAACAATAAACAAACAGATAAAAATAAGAGATAAAATAGATTTTAGGCCTGATGGTGTATCACTGTGAGGGCAAGGGAAGGCTTCAACCCATCAGGAAAACATACAGATAGTAACAAGAAAATATTGATAACCCACACTAAGTGCCAGATGAATGAAGTCTGGCCGCAGGTGTTCAGAGGGTGCAGAGGGAGAAGGTCTGAGGCCTCCCGGGATCAAAAATATTTCTTCCAGGGCGCCTGGGTGGCTCAGTTGGTTAAGCGACTGCCTTCGGCTCAGGTCATGATCCTGGAGTCCCTGGATCGAGTCCTGCATCGGGCTCCCTGCTCGGCAGGGAGCCTGCTTCTCCCTCTGACCCTCCCCCCTCTCATGTGCTCTCTCTCTCTCTCATTCTCTCTGTCTCAAATAAATAAATAAAATCTTTTTTTTTTAAAGATTTTATTTATTTATTTGAGAGAGAGAGAATGAAAGACAGAGAGCACGAGAGGGAAGAGGGCAGAGGGAGAAGCAGACCCCCTGCCGAGCAGGGAGCCCGATGCAGGACTCGATCCAGGGACTCCAGGATCATGACCTGAGCCGAAGGCAGTCGCTTAACCAACTGAGCCACCCAGGCGCCCAATAAATAAAATCTTTAAAAAAAAAAAATTTCTTCCAGGATCCTGCACCTGACAGTCCAGACATTGCTGGTGGACTGGTTTTGCAATTTTATAGAAGTCTCTCCACCAAAGCCTATTCATAATCTGAGTCATCTCATTCGCCCACTCTATGGGTAAATGAATGCAAAAGCCAAAAAATGGGGTCTGCTAGGGAGCCAGGAAGAACCTAGTAGCCGTCTTGGGTTTCCCAAAGCCCTGACTGTTCGTCTGATTTACAGCCATTGTTTACTCACCTTAATTTCTGTGGTTCAGGAGCAGATCGTTGCCATGTTACAAGGACACCAAGATGGCAAATGACTGACAAAGAGGGGTCACTGTTCTGCAGAAGCAGAATAGACTGCATGCACGTGTGCCACAGTCTTTAGGGTCTGGAGCTGCTGCTTCTGTGTAGAAGTCAGCCGGGGCATTTTCCTGGCGCTCAGGTTCAGTCCTTTCAGCGTGAGTCTCAGTTGTGAGGACAGCAATTTTATTTTATTTTATTTTATTTTATTTATTTATTTTTAAAAGATTTTATTTATTTATTTGAGAGAGAGAGAATGAGAGACAGAAAGCATGAGAGGGAGGAGGGTCAGAGGGAGAAGCAGACTCCCTGCCGAGCAGGGAGCCCGATGCGGGACTCGATGCGGGACTCGATCCCGGACTCCAGGATCATGACCTGAGCCGAAGGCAGTCGCTTAACCAACTGAGCCACCCAGGCGCCCCGAGGACAGCAATTTTAGAAAGTAAGAGAATAGCAGGAAGAAAATCGTTTACTTGTTGCCCATTTTTGATTGGAGTCGGACAGGATGTGAGAAAATCCCCTTTGTTTCTAATACATCTTCAAACAATGGATGAGCCCAAAGGCATAGGGTTGTCAGTATAAATACGAACAGTTCGTCCTTCTGGTAGCTGGTACGCTTGGATAAAGGCATGGAGCTCTGGGGCACCTGGGTGGCTCAGTTGGTTAAGGATCTGCCTTTGGCTCAGGTCATGATCCCAGGGTCCTGGGATCGAGCCCCACATTGGGCTTCTGGCTCAGCGGGGAGCCTGCTTCTCCTTCTCCCTCTGCCTCTCTCCCCGCTCATGTTCTCTCTCTCTGTATCTCTGTGTCTCAAATGAATAAGTAAAAATCCTAAAAAAAAAAAAAAAGGCATGGAGCTCTGCTCTTTGGGCTGACGGAGCTTGCAGGTGCTCTCCCCTTTCAAGTAGGTCATACTGGGTAATAGCACAACCAGCTCAGCAATTCCCTTTTTCATTTCTACAGCAACGAACACAAGTCAATGAGGATAAGTTTAAGGAGTGTCTTGTAAGTCAGGATGCATTGTTAAAATGGGATGTTACTCCCTCAGTCATGGGGCTCACCTTCATCAGGTAGAGGTAGTAACCTTGAAACATTTAAGTAGTTAGGAGGTAAAAGCAGAAGGATCTCATAGGAAGTTAGTCTATTTGCAGAGAAATGTTGAGTCAATTAACTTGAAGAAGACTTCAGACAGTGTGTGAAGTTTGCAAATAAATGCCATTTTCTTTTTTAAAATTTTTAAATTTATTTATTTTTATTATGTTAATCACCATACATTACATCATTAGTTTTTGATGTAGTGTTCCACGATTCATTGTTTGCGTATAACACCCAGTGCTCCATTCAGCATGTGCCCTCTTTAATACCCATCACCAGGCTAACCCATTCCCCCCAACCCCCTCCCCTCTAGAATCCTCAATTTGTTTCTCAGAGTCCATAGTCTCTCATGGTTCTTCTCCACCTCCAATTTCTCCCCCTTCATTTTTCCCTTCCTGCTATCTTCTTCTTCTTTTTTTTTAAACATATAATGTATTATTTGTTTCAGAGGTACGGGTCTGTGATTCAACAGTCTTACACAATTCACAGTGCTCACCATAGCACATACCCTCCCCAATGTCTATCACCCAGCCACCCCATCCCTCCCACCCCACCCCCCACTCCAGCAACCTCAGTTTGTTTCCTGAGATTAAGAATTCCTCATATCAATGAGGTCATATGATACTAGCCTTTCTCTGATTGACTTATTTCGCTTAGCATAATACCCTCCAGTTCCATCCACGTCATTGTAAATGGCAAGATCTCATTCTTTTTGATGGCTGCATAATATTCCATTGTGTAGATATACCACTTCTTCTTTATCCATTCATCTGTCGATGGACATCTGGGCTCTTTCCACAGTTTGGCTATTGTGGACATTGCTGCTATAAACATTGGGGTGCACGTACCCCTTCGGATCCCTACATTTGTATCTTTGGGGTAAATACCTAGTAGTTAAATGCCATTTTCTAAGGTTAAATTTACTTGCAGATTTAGGCTTGCACTAACTTGTAGCTGGGGCTGTAGCCTTAAGGCAACTATGATATGCACGTGCAACACAGTCAAGTGTGCTGTGAAGGCCTTTGTCTATTACTGTGTTCTTGTGTGTGCGTTCCCAGGGCTTGATTATCCCTTTCATGCACAAATAAAGTAAAACAGTTTGAATACTTAGGTAGCTCTAAAGCAGGTGGTTCTTACAGAGCTTATTTTAGTCTGATAAAAACCTCCTCGGGGTGCCTGGGTGGCTCAGTTGGTTAAGCGACTGCCTTCGGCTCAGGTCATGATCCTGGAGTCACAGGATCGAGTCCCGCATCGGGCTCCCTGCTCGGCAGGGAGTCTGCTTCTCCCTCTGACCCTCCTCCCTCTCATGCTCTCTGTCTCTCATTCTCTCTCTCTCAAATAAATAAATAAAATCTTAAAAAAACAACAACAAAAAAAAAACCTCCTCATGTTTATCTTCCCAAGGGAGGGATTCAGGGTTGGAAATTTTAGTAAGTTCATAGAGTACAGAAGTTGATAGAGAAAAGTCAGAAACCCACAGTCTATAATATCCAGCCAGGCCTAAGAATCTGCAAAGCTGTGGTTTAGTCGTGAGTCTAGAAAATTCCTGGATTACTGGGATTCTTTTCAGAGACAACTGGTTTAGAATCTGACCTAGGTAATGAACAATGTCTAGAAATAATTGTAATTTTTCCTTAGAGACTTGGTGTCCTTTTTCAGCTAACTGTTACAGCAAATACATGGATTCTTTCATGGATGCCTCTTCGGTGACTGATCACAGCAAGAGGGTATCTCAGTATTGTAAAAGGGTGGATTTCCCAGAGAACAGGAGTACTTAAATCTTGAAGTTATAGGGGTCAAAGGCAGGCTACCCTAAAATGTGTCACTTTGGCATATTGATTATTTTAAATAAAAGTTACTTAAGAAAGAGCCAGTGGAAGAACACTCAGGCCCTCCTCTGTTCCTTAAAAGCAGGAAACAAATTTCTCATATAAAAATACCCTCCTTGTACTAAGGAGTGCAAAAGCATCCTTATCACCAGAGACAGGAACTTTAAAGCTGCAAAAACTGTAGAAACAAATCTCGTTAATTTTTTCCTAATCTGTTACCTCAACTTAACTTTTGGTTAGAATTCCCTGCTAATTAAAGCAGCCAAACACCTGTTTTCTTTATCCTGTCAATTACTCACAAATTTATTGCCCTTTTGTCTAAAATGTATGAAAACTGCCTGCTTTGGTAATTTCTTTGGGCCTCAATTTCATTATTGGGCCCCCCTGAGCATGTAATAAAACCTTGCGTTTTTTCTCTTGTTAATCTGTCTCATGTAAATTTAAGTCTTAGTCCAGCTGGAAGACCTTAAAGGGTAGAGGAAGAATTTTTCCTTCCCTACAAAGTACTTGAGAGAAATAAGAAGGGGCCTCAGGGAACTCCTGAGGCACGACTGTCCAGGTATATTGTTGGTTGTTCCAAGTGAAGGTAAAGAGATATAGGCTGTTGAAGTCCTCACGGATGCTGAAGAAGGCTGAGCAGAGGTTTACAACAGTGCATCATTTTGAGGCAAGTGGTGATGAAGGGTAGTCAGAAGAAAGGCAGGCAGGGATAAGGGGCCCCCTGCCCTAAGAGAAAACCACCCTTAAAAGAACTTTACAAGGAGCCCTCCACCCTTTCCCATGTGATAGGTAGATGGCAACTACCTGATTGGAGGGTTAATCAGATTAAAACAGCTCTCCAACAAGGCCATAAAAACCCCTAGATCTAAACACCAAATCAGCAACCCTCTCAGGTCTCCTCCCTCTTTGGGAACTTTGTACTATCGTTCAATAAACTTTGCTTTGCTGCCCACCACTCTTCATCTGGTCTACCTCTTCATTCTTTGAAGCGGCAGGACCAAGAACCGCGGGCACTAAAGGAAAAGAAATTCTGTAACAGTGGGACTTCTGACAAAAGGGGGTTTGGGTGCAGAACAACTGGGAAATGGGAAATGACTGTCTTGTTAATTGATCTTAAGTCCTGGACACACAGCCAACCTCGTGCATTGGATTTCTGAACCGGCAAGATCGGGTGTGTTGCAGGGACAGGTACAGGGAATGACAAGCCCCTGGGCGATTAGGCCTTCTACTCTGGGTGTGAGGCCTTGTGTGGCCTCAGGTTTGAATGGACATTGAGGTAATTTAGGTGGAGGTTTAGTTATATCTATCTGAATCTTTATAGGTTCTGCACTTTTTATTCTTCCAATGACAGTATTAGAAGTAGGCCACGGGGGCGTCTGGGTGGCACAGTCGGTTAAGTGTCTGACTATTGGCTTCAGCTCAGGTCGTGATCTCAGGATCATGGGGTTGAGCCCTGTGTCTGGCTCCATGCTGAGCATGGAGTCTTCTTGAGATTCTCTCTCTCCCTCTGCCCCTCCCATTTGTGCTTTCTCTCTCTCTGAAATAAATAAGTCTTTAAAAAAAAGTAGGCCACAGATTTTCAGGCACCTCAATTAAATTATGGAAATTTATGGGGAATTCTTCCTCTTCTGTGTCAAGGACGGACTATAAGGAACATAAAAGATCAGGTTCGACTTGGTCAGGAATTCTAAGGTGAGGTCTCCATTGGAGGCAAAACCTATTAGCCCTTTAATTTTTCATTTTTTTAAAGATTTGTTTATTTTTTGAGAGAGAGACAGAATGCACGTGTGAGCACATGGTGGGGGAGGGGCAGAGGGAGAGGGAAAGAGAGAATCTCTAGCAGACTCCCTGCTGAGCAAGGAACCCAATTCGGGGCTCAGTCCCATAACCGTGAGATCATGACCTGAGCCGAAATCAAGAGTTGAACGCTTAACCGACTGAGCCACCCAGGCGTCCCAACATATGCCCTTTTGATTTAGACAGAAGATCTTTGCCTGGGGATGGGCTGTATCACATAGTACCAGAAGGTACCAGAGCCATTTGTACTGATTGTGATAAATTCTCTCTGAACTCTGTTAGATAACCCCACCATGGACACTTCCTTTTTACTCTGAGGGATTTGTTGCTTTATGAGGGTGGCATTTGAAGTAGAAAGCATAGCTCAACTAGAATTTGACAAGGTATCCCATTAATTTTTATTTTAGTTTCCCCTTGGCTGTTTAGGAGAATTATTGGTAATAGTTCACTGGAGAACCCCTTAGAGCCCATCAACTATGGGTGAGGCCCCTATGGAGTCCCTCCTTTGAAGGTAGACATGAGGACGTTTGAGAATTTACATAGGACCGTTGAGGACAAGCTCTCTTCTAGTGTCCCAGTGTCTTATACCTGAGGCATTACTCTTTGGACCAGCGTTTTTTCTGATGATGGACCTGTAGGGGGGTGCATGGGAGAGGTGTTATTTTGAGTTTCTGGTCTTGAAGCTATTGGAGCCACGAGGCTATTAGTTTGGTGGATTTTTGTTTGTGATCTTGCTCAGGGTCCTTTCAAAATGCTCAGCTATGGTCACGAATTCAGTCAGGCAGTGGCCTCCCATCTTATTTTCAACCACTGATCTCAGGAGATGATCCACTTACAAAAAGCAGCTAAAGCAGGCTGGGTGACCTTATTTATTGTATGGAACCCCACATGCCATAGAAAAAGGCCTTCCAAATGGGCTTGAAAACCTGCCACAGATTTATCTTTATTTTGTCTGCATGTTTTTGTATCATATACCAATCAGTGCAAGCAGGAAAGACTCTAGGAATGGCTTATAAAAAGTTCAGTTGCTATTCTGCCTGTACTTTCTGGTCGAGGATCTCTAATTCATCGCTCTTGGGGTTTTGCCATCTTGCTTCCTGTATCCATCTGGGCTTCCCCAGGAGCTGCCAACAAGTGCACAAGCTGATAAAGATCTGGCAGCCCAGGGTCATGGGCCCAGATAATGACTCTACACTCTTTAAAAAGCTTTTGAGTTTCCTCCCGTAGTTGTAGGAAATTCTGTAACATTGGTCCTATCCTTCAGTCTTTGACCAAGGACTGAGGATACCTCAGCATTGTTTGTCAGCAACCTTGGGTAGTTTTATTTTAAAAGGTAACCATCTTGGGCCTCAGTAGCTCAGTTGGTTAAGGGCCGACTCTTGATTTCAGCTTGGTTCATGATCTCAGGGTTGTGAGATCCAGCCCCACCTGGGTGTCCTCGCTCAATGGGGAGTCTGCTTGAGCTTCTCTCTCCCTCTCCCTACATCCTTCCCTCTCTGTGCTCACTCACACACACACTCTCTCTCTCTAAAATAAATAAATAAAATCTTAAAATCCAAGAACTGTCTAATAGTCTCTTCAGGGGGAAAGGCAGTTCAGACAGAGAATTTGGTAAAATGTGAGCACTCAGGTGAAAAGAGACTGCAGGGAAGTGGTATCAGTCAGTCCTATCATCTTATGTTTTAGGTATCTCTTGCATCTTTAATTTTTCATTAGCCTTTTGTAATGAGTCTCTTAGTAAAGCTATTTTGGAATCTTGAAGCCTTTTGGAAGTTTCTGCATACCAGTTAAAGTAGGTATCCTATTTTTGTTTATTCAACTTGGAATACCTTGAGCATTTCTCAAGTGCATTTCTTAAATGAGCAATCTTGTTTAATTGGACTGTTTCTCATAATGGCCTTTGTAATACTACATGACTTTTAGGAAAATTTGCCATTTTGCCACGTATCTGCAGCTTCCAGGATTATAGTTCTTTTGTTGTTGTTGTTTTCTTGTTTGCTTTATTTTTGAGAGGGAAGATTTTTTTATATTAATTGAAGTTAAATTTATAAACTTTTTGTCATTAAGTTAAAGATGCAGAGCAAGAAGTTCTGTTTGATGGAGCAGGAGAGCCATGGGATGATAAAGTGAAGTCAGTTCATGTCCTATCCTCCTCGGTACCCGAATCTCCAGTGAGGTTACAGAGCCATATCTGTTTCATGCTCCCATTCCTAACAACACTCCAAGAATCCGCTTGGAAGAATCTGTATACTGCCAGTTCCTCCAGCTCCCCTCCGATGGGCTGGGACTCATTCTTCAGCACCCCAGTGCTCCCAGAGACCAGCTCCAACAGCTCATCCTTCTGTTCCAGATAGCCTGCTGCTCCTCGATGAAATGGGAGTTGGCTAACTGGGCCTCGTGGTCCAGGCGTCCTTATTTCTCTGTCAGCCGGCACTCCAGCTCTGACAACCACTGTCCCCTAGCAGTGCCTGTCTAGTTTTTCATTCAGTGAATGCCCGCATAGATGAAGCTGACATCTGATCCTTCATGTCCCTGACAACTTGCCAAGTACTTGGGACAAAGGTTTTTCTTATACTTAATTCAGTCGTATCGAGGTTGAATTTTCTAGCATTTGCTTCAACTATGCTGATGATCTCGCCAAGGTCCTCTAGATCCCACTCTATTTATTTATTTATTTAAATTAACATATGATGTATTATTTGTTTCAGGGGTACAGGTCTGTGATTCATCAGTCTTACATAATACACAGCACTCCCCACAACACATACCCTCCCCAATGTCCATCACCCAGCCACCCCATCCCTCCCACTCCCCACCACTCCAGCAACCCTCAGTTTGTTTCCTAAGATTAAGAGTCTCTTATGGTTTGTCTCCCTCTCTGGTTTCTTCTTGTTTCATTTTTCCCTCCCTTTCCCCATGATCCTCTGCCTTGTTTCTCAAATTCCACATATCAGTGAGATCATATGATAATTGTCTGTCTCTGATTGACTTATTTCACTTAGCATAATATCCTCTGGTTCCATCCACGTCATTGCAAATGGGAAGATTTCATTTTTTTTTTGATGCCTGCGTAATATTCCATTGTATATATATACCACTAGATCCCACTCTATACTCCCAGAGGTTGTTTCTCAGCTCATTGGTGGTCCAGTCGATTTCTTCCCTCCTTGCTAAGGAGGGGTCCTGGAAGAGCTCTGTCCATCTCTGAAATAATCCCTGGGTGGTGTTGACTGCTTTCTGTACCTCACCTTTCACCACAAAGAAGGGGTCCTCCACAGACATGGCCTCCCAACCCCAGGCTGCCTCATGCCAACTCTGCTCACAGGGCACCTGCACCCTCCCAGCCTCCCTCTGTTGACCCCATGGGCCTGCCACAGCCAGGGCCGCTTCCTTATCCTGGGGAACCCAGAGCAGCTGGTGCACATGGAACCGCTGTGGGTCCAGCACTCAATCACTCTGCAGACCGAATCCCAGACTCTGATGCCAGCCCCCTTGCCTGCCTCTTCCCCTGCCAGGACTATAGTTCTTAAGCATAAAAGAAGCACAAGTGATAGAAGATGGCACGCTCAACTCTTCAGATAGAAAGAATCCCATTTAAACAAATTTTATTCACCCGAGGCCTTCTGCTGGACCTGGTCCAGTTCTTAAACTGGATGCAGACCTACTCCAGCCATAACCACAAATAATTCCTAGCATGGCAACGGTTGGAATTTTCCACTCAGAAACCTGGGAATTGAGATCCAAAGGACTAGAAGCTTGGTTCCAGGCAGAACTGTCTGGCAGCTCACTTGGCTCTGGGAAGAATCCTCTGCCAGCTCAATCTGACCTGCCCTGTAAAGGAAAGCCAATCGGATTGGGAGCTCGGTGCAGAGGGCAGAGCTCAGAACTGAGAGGAACTTACCTATGACCCTCAGAAATGGCAAGAAAAATAGTGAACTCAAAGGCGTTGAGGGGTACCATGCCTGTGTTTCTCACTGACCCCCAAACGCCGCCAAAAGACTGCCTCAGATCTTGTCACTGTATCAAATCTGTTGAAGAACAAAAATTCGGTGTCACCTGGAATTTGAGTTGCTGCACGAGGGTGTCAAAGACAATAACCAACCACAAACTGAGAGGGCAGAAATCCAGAAATGCATTGCATATAGCCAGCCAAAAAAGCTTTAAGACTAAAGACAAAACAAAACCAATTACCACTACTCCTAAGAAGATAAACTTTGTGAATGATGAAGTGTTGATAAAGCTTTTGTAGATACACAAAAGGAACTTGCACATTTCTCAACAGCTGATTCCTCAGCAGAGTCATGAAAATGTTGATGAAGCAATTAATGGCTCAGTTGTGATACACTGGTGATACATCAAATATTTCAAAAAGACCAATAAATTAAATGTTTTATATAGTTTTATTTTTAAAAATTTTGTTAATATACAGGCTTTGGCACATTTAAAAAAAAGATTTATTTATTTATTTTAGAGAGAGAGAGAGAGAGAGAGAGAGGAGAGAGGGGCAGAGGGAGAGGGAAAGGAAAGAGAGAGAGAATCTCAAGCAGACTCCCCAGTGAGCTTGGAGCCCAATGCAGCGCTTGATTCCCATGACCCTGAGATCATGACCCGAGGTGAAATCAAGAGTCAGAAGCTTAACTGACTGAGCCACCCAGATGCCCTGGCATTGGTACATTTTTAAAACTAACTACATACACAGACCTTTCTTATAATCTAGGAAAGTGGAATGTCAGAAGTCATTAAAATGTGATAAACTTAAAGCATTAAAACAGAAGGCACTTCACAAAATCTGTTCACTGTAACAGCTGATATATCCTCATGTACATCCTTCACTTTATAAGTGGAGTGAATGTGTGTCTGGATCGGAGGACCCACAAATATGGACAGTTTCATGGAAGTAAAAAAATATAAGATAAATGAATAATGAGCCCTTGGCCAATTTTTTTTTTGGTTTTTGATGACCTTAAGTCTACTTTAACTTTTCTCTCATTAAGAGGGAAAAAAACAGAAGGATTCAGAATTGGAAGAAAAGGTGAAATCCCAGAATGTAATTACTTGTAGGTGGGGGGATTGGTGGGTATTAAATCACTTTTTCCCCTGGAAAAAAACAAAAACAAAAATTCAGCTGAGTTACATTGAGACCTGATTGACTTACCCAACAATCCCTGAACAGGGCAGCATCCTACCTAATAAATAGACAGGCTCTCTCCAAGGAGCTCTACAAAATGGAAGGCTTTTTTTTTTTTTTTTTTTTTTTTTTTAAAGATTTTATTCATTTATTTGAGAGACAGAATGAGAGAGAGAGCACATGAGAGGGGGGAGGGTCAGAGGGAGAAGCAGACTCCCTGCTGAGCAGGGAGCCCGATGTGGGACTCGATCCTGGGACTCCAGGATCATGACCTGAGCCGAAGGCAGTCGCTCAACCAACTGAGCCACCCAGGCGCCCTACAAAATGGAAGGCTTTTATAGGAAGGAGGGCAGAACAAGGAGCTTATTAGCAAAAGAAAAAAAAAAGGATTATTTCAGGCATGGTTACCTTCCCTTGGTGGGGAAGGCTGGGGTCTTATCAGGCAGATGACCTTACTAATGCTGCCCAGGAAATGCCAGACTGATTGGTTTAAAATTCCACTCCTGGGACAGGTTGAAACTTTAATTAAGTCTTGGTTTTCTATCCTGGGGGCAAATGACTCCACCTTGGGCCTATTATTTCTTTTGTCTTTTAACAGTTGTAAGAGTGATAAATGCACAAGGTAGACATTCAAATCTAAGAAAAGGTATGCAACCAGGAGTAATTAAAAGTAAACCTCCCTCCTAGAATTTCCCTTCCTTGCTCTCCTGAGATGGATTCATTATTTCTCGCCCCTTTCTTCCTTTGTTTATGCCCTTATTTTGTTGGGATACATCCCACTACTATGAAATGTGTGTTTATGCTACCCTCAAGTTGTATTGATAATTGAGCTGGGTCTAGAATTCTAGAATTTTTAAGGCTTGGTGTTTGGCTTCTAGCCCTCAGGGTTGCTGATGATGGTCTGATATTCCTTTCTTTGCAGGTGACATTTACTGCTGTTACAGTATATAGTTTCACACCAGAAGCTTTTTAGATTGCGTCTGGATGCCTAGTTCTGAGACCTGACCATCTGTGACTAGTTGTGGGTCTTTTTAAATTTAGTCTATGCAGCCTTTCTTTGGAGGGTCTTTCCAGTTGAAGATTGTATCTCCAGCCACCTTCACGAATTATCCTAGCCCTTCATATCAACCATGAATAGTCAATGACTAACCACCAGACATCTCTGCAAAATCAACAGCAAAATTGATGAAGGACCAAGATGAACAAACAGAAAAAAACAGATATAATTCAGGGAACTGAAAGTTTTAAAGTGCTGACTGGTCTCTTAAGTTCGTGACTACCAAAACCTCAAGGGGCCCAGCATGCTATTCAGTAACTGTCCTTTTCCTTATTCTACTCACTCCCCTCCTCCCCTAGACAATGATTTTATATTTTTATCTCTCTTTTCAGACTTCCAGTGTGGCCTCCCCCATCCTCATCTGCAGCTGACTACCTTGATTTCCCTGAGAATTAGAAGAGTCAGAAGAGAATTCCCATGAGCTCCCAACATCGGATCTACCCAACTACCTGATCCTCTATCTTCCTCTTACTATGAAGTCATCATCCCTGCTCTTAGATCAGCCAGCTCCTTCCCCTGTGCCCTGGATCCCATTCCTTCTCTCCATCGTAGGGACACAGCTTCACCACTGCCTCCCCTCTATCCTGCGTCATTTCCCCCTCTCTACTGTATCATTCCCATCAGCATGCACACAGGCAGGTATTTCCACACCTTAAAACACAACAAATAATCCTCTACTTTCCCCTCCAGGTACTGCCTTTCTCTCCTCTGCCCTTTGCAGGTGAACTTGAAAAACTTGTCTAAGCTAGTTGCCTCTGATTCTTCATCTCCCATTCTGTCTTTTTTTTTTTAAAGATTATTTATTTATTTGTTTATTTGACAGAGAGAGACAGCAAGAGAGGGAACACAAGTGGGGGGGGTGGGGGAGGGAGAAGCAGGCTTCCTGCCAAGCAGGGAGCCTGATGCGGGGCTTGATCCCAGGACCCTGGGATCATGACCTGAGCCGAAGGCAGATGCTTAACGACTGAGCCACCCAGGCACCCCCATCTCCCATTCTGTCTCAATCAAAGATTTTGCTCTCACTGTTCTGTCAAAATAAATCTTGTCAAGTTCAACAATGATCTCCTTATAACTAAATCTAATGTTCGATTCTCAGGTCCCATCTTATATTTGGACGCAGGCAATCATTCCTTCTTTGAACACTGTCATCACTTGGCTTCAAGGACTCGCATTCTCCTGGTTGATCTCTGACCTCACCGGCAGTTCCTCCTCACTCTCCATAGCTCATTCACCCTCCAATGTCTACCCTCTTAATCTTGGAGTCTCCAGACTAAGTTCTTGAACTCTTATTTACACTCTTCATGAACTTCTTTTTGAAGACCAACTATATCCAGTATCTACAGCCCTAACTTCTCTCCCCTGATCTCGACTCATGCATTTAACTGCCTATTTAATATCTCTTTTTGGATGTCAAATAGATACCTCATGCTCAGCAAGTCCAACATTGAGCTCCCCATCTCATCATCCCTCTTCCCAAATGGTTCCTCCCAAATTCCTCCTTCCTGTCACAGAAAACAGTGACCAGCTTTCCTAGTACTCTACCTAAGAAGATGAGAATCCTCTATTTTCCTCACATGACACATCTTATACATTATATATTATATAGCCATTTTATATCCAGAATATGACATCTAATAATCACCTCCACCTGGGCCATACTACAATCATTTCTCACCTGGGCCTTCTAGAATAATATCCTAACTAGAATAACCACTTCTTTCCAGTTTGCCTGGTACTTTCTTGATTTTCTCACTGCAAGTTCAGTCTCAGGAAACCCCCTCAGCCCCAGGGCAAACCAGGATAATTTTTCATCCTACTTCTACCTGGGTTCTGCTTCTTCCATGGCCTCCCTACAGTCTATTTTCAGCGGGGATAAGCTGATTCTTTTGAAAAGCAAATTTTATCATGTCACTTCTCTGCTCAAAACCCTTCAGTGGCTCCCCATGCCACTCAGAGAGAAAGCTGTTGCTTTCAGTGACCTCTGAGACGTCAGGATCCACAGGCTTGAAAGCAAAGATGGAGAGTTCCATTTTGATCAGGTCGGTATGGAAGTACTTGTGGCAGCGTCCAGAAATGGAGGGAAAATTGAGAACATATTCTGTTTGTAAAACAAGAGCAGATGGTTATGGAAAAAGTTGTAAGTAAGAATTCTAGAAAATTAAAAATATTTGTTAAATTGAAAAAAATATAATAGTAGGATTGAAAGACAAAATTACATAATCTATATTTGGGGATACTAATGATAAATGAATGTCATATACATGTAGTTTGCTTATATAGTATTTCAAATCCAAAATATAAAAGTTGTATAAATATATATCTTTGTAACACGATGCCCTAAACTCCCAGAATCTTTAGTGTGCCTCTTCCCAAACCAAGGACATATGACCCCCCAAATCAGGACATCAGAAGTCAGCATTGGTGTAACACTGACATCCTATCCAAGGACCATTCAAATTTCCTCAACGATTCAACAACGTCTCTCTCCTGTTTGGTTCATGCTTTTCACTTAATAATCACATGTCTTTTGTCTCCTTCAATCTAGAACAATTCTTTAGCCTCTCCTTGTCCTTACAACCTTAAAAGTTTTAAAGAGTACAAACCTTTCATTCTGCAGGATGTTGCTTGGTGTGGTTTCCTCAGGACAGGACTCAGACATGCATTCTTGCGAGGAATATACAGAAGTGATGCTGTTCTCTTCCCAATTCATCACATTGGGAAACTCCTGATACTGACTTGTTCGACCACTGGTGATGTTAATCTTGATTGCTTGGTTTATTTGATGTCTGCTAGGTTTGTCCACATTACATTATCATTTTTCTCTTTGTAATTGATAAGTATGTTGTGAAAAGATACTCTCAAACTATGGCAATATCCTCATCCCACTAAACCTACATTCATTTGACTTAGTATCCATTGATGATTCTTGTCTGAATTAATCACCATTGTGCTCGTTGTTTGTTCTTCTTTCTCATTCATGATTTTATTTATTTAGGTCCTTTCTCTTTTCTTTTTGATAAGTCTGACTAAGGGTTTATCAATTTTATTAATTTTTTCAGAGAACCAGCTCCTGGTTTCATTGATCTGTTCTATTGTTTTTTAGTTTCTGTATCATTTATTTCTGCTCTAATCTTTATTATTTCTGTCCTTCTGCTGGCTTTAGGCTACATTTGTTCTTTTTCTAGCTTGTTTAGGTATAAGACTAGGTTGTTTATTTGAGATTTTTCTTGCTACTTGAGGTAGGCTTGTATTATTATATACCAGCCTCTTAGGAATGCTTTTGCTGAATTCCCAGAGGTTTTGGACTGTTGTGTTTTCATTTTCATTTGTTTCCATGTATTCTTTTTTAAATTTCTTCTTTGATCCTGGTTGACCCATTCATTGTTTAGTAGCGTATTGTTTAATCTCCATGTATTTGTGGTCTTTCCAGACTTTTTCTTGTGGTTGACTTCAAGTTTCATAGTGTTGTGGTCAGAAAATATGCATTTATAATCTCAATCTTTTTGTATTTGTTGAGGCCTGATTTGTGACCCAGTATGTGATCTATTCTGGAGAGTGTCCCATGTGCACTTGAAAAGAATGTGTATTCTGCTGCTTTAGGATGGAACGTTCTGAATATATCTGTTTAAGTCCATCCGGTCCAGTGTGTCATTCAAAGCCATTGTTTCCTTGTTGATTTTCTGTTTAGATGATCTGTCGTCCATTGATGTAAGTGGGATATTAAAGTCCCCTATTATTATTGTATTATTATCAATGAACTCAAAAAACTTTATGTTTGTTATCAATTGTTTTATATATTTGGGAGCATAAATATTTACAATTGTTAGATCTTCTTGTTGGATAGACCCCTTAATTATGATATACTGTCCTTCTTCATCTCTTGTTACAGTCTTTGGTTCAAAGTCTAGTTTGTCTGATGTAAGAACGACTACTCCACTTTGTTTTGACATCCATTTGCATGATAAATGTTTCTCCAGCCATTCACTTTCAATCTGCAGATGTCTGTAGGTCTAAAATGAGTCTCTTGTGGGCAGCATAGAGATGGGTCTTGTTTGGGAATATGCATTTTTAAAATTCACTTCTTTAACATTATTTTTTAATCCTTCTGGAATTTTTTTCTTTACAGTATGAGGCAGGAATCTTTCTCAGTCTTTTTGCAAGTATAGCAATCAATTGTATTGTTGAAGAGTTTGTCCTTTCTTCTGCTTTAATCACAATTCCTTTGGCTGTGGTTTGTGTAAGGACTCAACTCAAGAATGCGAGGACAGTTCATGACTCATATTGGCACTATAACAGGAAAGTCAGAAACTGAGGATCCTCTACATCTTTCAAGAGCCAAGTAGTTTGTCATCTTTCATGGGCCACAGGATTTACTCATCACTGCTTCTCTCTGCCTCCTCCTTCTCATAAGCAGCTTCCTCTGCTTGCACATGTGCCTCATGGCTACCAACCTCAATCTGTCTGATTTGACCACTGGACTGCACACCATTATTGACTATGGGGTCTCTACAATGCCCATTTGAAAGGGATAATCTGCTTGACTCAGTCCAGGCTATAGATAGGTTCATCTTGGGTCTGGGGGGTCTATCTCTGGTCCAATTACATTGGGTCAGGGCAGGGAGCAAAGTTAGAATAGTTCCTGGGGAGACCCCCTCAGCTGTAGATAAGATGAAGCAGTTTCTTTAAGAAGGATGAGTCATATGGAGGACACAGAACTTATCTACTAAATCTATAGTCATACATTAAGTTCTCATAAGGCAAGTTTTTTAAAAATCAAGTTATGGGGCACCTAGGTGGTGTAGTTGGTTAAGAGTCTGACTCTTGGTTTCGGCTCAGGTCATGATCTCAGGGTCCTGGGATCAAGCCCTGCATCAGGCTCCCTGCTCAGTGTGGAGTCTGCTTAAGAGTCTCTCTCCTCTCTTCCTCTGCTCCTCCCCCACAAACAAATAAAATCTTTTAAGATTTTTTTTTTTAATTTATTTAGCAGAGAGAGAGAGCACAACAGGAGGAGCAGCAGAGGCAGATGGAGAAAGAAGCAGGCTCCCTGCTGAGCAAGGAGTCCGACGCAAGGCTCAATCCCAGGACCCTGAGATCATGACCCAAGCCAAAGGCAGATGCTCAACCGACTGAGCCACCCAGGTGCCCCAATAAAATCTTTTAAAAAATCAGTTTATAGATTTTAAGAAGTGAGGACATTTGGTAAAGGTTTTGTGAATCTGAAAATTAAGGATTAGTTTGAGTTCATGGGTCATCATTGAGAAACACTGACTTAAGTCCAGCACTTTAACTTCTCAGATGAGTAAACTGAGGGCCAGAGAGGACAAAGGATTTGTCCTGGTCCACATGGCCTGTCACTGGCAGACCTGGTATGAGAACCAGGGTTGGCAGTACAGTGAGGCAAACAAAGCACCGAGGATGTACAATTTAAGGAGGCCCTTGCTCTCAGAGTCATGCTAGTGCCTGAGGTGCCTCCCTGGCCTCACCCTAGGCCCCAGCCCCGATTAAAACTCTAGGATCCTGCCTACCAGGAAGGACAGATCAATCACATCTGATTTGAAGGGTTTAAGTGAGGGGGACTTATGGAGAATTTTCCTGCATTGCTCTCTTCAGGGAGAAGTTCCTGAGGAAGACTGGTTAACCTGGTTTCCCCAAGGTGAAGGATCTAATCATTTGGGGTGGCTGCTCACTGGAGAAGCCTGAAATATCCTCTATACCCAGAGCATTGAGGGCCCCCCAAGTCTGGGCACAGAGTTCCTTGCCTGGGCTATCTTTAGCTGGTTGCTGAGGGTTGCAGCATTTCTGAGACCTGATGATGGATACTTCTCTCTTCCCCCTTTCATAAAAATAGGACTTCAGTCCAACCAGTCTTATAGGATCTGTTCTTGCAGAAATGGAACATGTAGGGTTTGGGTTTCTCTTGTCTCCTGTCTGGTATCTGCTTCCTTTGTGCAGAATTGCTTACTAAGAATTTTACCACAGGAAGATTTTAAGAAAGTTAGTGCTGGCTTTGTTGTTGGTCAAGGCAAAAAATCACCAAGAAGGTCAGCAAGACAAAGAAGAAATAAAGGAGAGAAGATCAAAAGAAAAATGCCCTGAATCACTTTGTGACCCTTTCTCTGCTCCCGCCTGCTCCCACGCACAATCTTTTCCCACCTGGACTTCTGCTTTTCTCTCACCCTGATTTGGTGTATTCTCAATAAGGCAGCCAGAGGGATTTATTAAAATATGAACCAGGCAAGAAAATGAACTAAAAGGCATTCAGGTTGAAAAGGAAATGAAACTATTTCTATTTGCAGATGACATGATCTTGTATTCAGAAAATCCTAAGATATCCACTAAAAAACTATTAGAACTAATTAATGAGGTCACTGAAATGATAAGATACCAGTTATAAAATCAATTGCATTTCTATACACTTGTAGTGAGCAATCCAAAAATGAAATTATGAAAACTATTTATAAGAGCATCAACAAGAATAAAGCACTTAGGAATAAATTTAACAAAGGAAATGCAAAACATATTCTGAAAACTACAAAAAATAGTTGAAAGAAATTAAAGATCTACATAAATGGAAAACATCCCATGCTCTTAATACAGAAGACTGAATATTAGTAAGATGACAATACTCTCCAAATTCATCTATAGATTTAATGCAGTCTCTATCAAAATCCCAAAGGGTTTCTTTGTAGAAATTCACAATTGATCCTAAAATTCATATGGGAATTCAAGAGACCTAGAATAGCCAAAACAATCTTGATAAAAGAAGAAAAAGGTGGAGGACCCACACTTTCCAGTTTCAAAACTACAAAGGAGCAATAATCAAGACAGTGTGGTCCTGGCATAAGGATATACACATTTATATGGAGTAGAAGTGGGAATTCAGAAATAAATCCATATATCTCTGGTTCATTAATTAAGGATGCCAAGATCATTCAATAAGGAAAGAATAGTCTTTTTTTTTTTAAAGATTTTATTTATTTGAGAGAGAGAGAATGAGAGACAGAGAGCATGAGAGGGAGGAGGGTCAGAGGGAGAAGCAGACTCCCTGCCGAGCAGGGAGCCCGATGCGGGACTCGATCCCGGGACTCCAGGATCATGACCTGAGCCGAAGGCAGTCGCTTAACCAACTGAGCCACCCAGGCGCCCCAAGAATAGTCTTTTCAACAAATGGTGTTGGGACAACTGGATAGCTACATGCCAAAGAATGAAGCTGGACCTCTTACCTTGCACCATGCACAGAAATTAAATCAAAATGAATTAAAGACTTAAATGTAAAAGCCCAAATTCTTTGTGTGTGTTTTTATAGCCTTGCCAAGACAAGGCCTCAAAAAGTTGGTTTAAAGGTGAGTTAGGGGCGCCTGGGTAGCTCAGTTAGTTAAGCGTCTGACTTCAACTCAGGTCATGATCTCAGGGTCCTGAGATCGAGCCCACATCGAGCCCTGCATTGGTCTCTGCACTCAGCAGGGAGTCTGCTGTCCCTCTGCGCCCGCCCCCCACTTATATACTCTCTCTCTCTAATAAATAAATAAAATCTTAAAAAAAAAAAAGGAGGGGTGCCTGGGTGGCTCAGATAATTAAGCATCTGCCTTTGGCTAAGGTCATGATCCCTGGGTCCTGGGATCGAGCTGGGCTCCTGGCTCATCGGGGAGTCTGCTTCTCCCTCTCCCTCTGCCTCTCCCCCTGCTCATGCTCTCTCCCTCTGTCTCAAATGAGTAAATAAAATCTTAAAAAAAAAAAAAGGCTCCAAGTTGTTCCTCTCCATGGAAATCTTGAGTTTAAAAAAAGCCAAAACTCTTTAAAAAAATAGTTGTAAATCTTCATGACCTTGGATTTGGCAACTTATTCTTTGCTATGACACCAGAGGCATAAGCAACAAAAGAAAAAGATAAATTGCACTTCATCAAAATTAAAAATTTTGTGCTTCAAAGGACATCATCAAGAAAGCAAAAAGGCAAACCACAGAATGGGAGAAAATATTTGCAAATCTAGGATATATAAAGAACATTTGCAACTCAATAAAAAGACAAATAACCCAATTAAAAAATATGTGAAGTATCAGAATAGACATTTCTCTGAACAAGATAAATAAATGGCCACTAAGCACATGAAACGATGCTTAATATCATCAGTCATCAGGAAAATGCAAATCAAAACCACAGTGCAATAACACTTCACACCCACTATGATGACTAGTATAAAAATAAGATAAGTGTTAGCAACCATGTGAAGAAAGAACCCTCATACATTGCTGGTGGGTGTGTAAAATGCAGCCACTTTAGGAAGACAGTCTGGCAGTTTCATAAAAATTTAAACGTAGCTACCAGCTGACCTGGCAGCTCCACTCCTAGGTATACACCAAACACAAATGAAAACATAAGCCCAAATAAAAACTTATATATGAATGTTCATAGAACCATTATTCATAATAGCCAAAAAGTGGCAATCCCATTTATACCAAATGTCCAGAATAAGCAAATATTATAGAGATAGAAAGTAGATGGGTGATTACTGTGGTTGGGGGTGAAGGATGGTGAAAAGATTAGGAGGTGACATCTGAAAGGAAGGGGTTGCTTTCTGGGATGATGAAGATGTTCTAGAATTGCCCTTGGTGATGGCTACACAACTCTGTGAATACACTATAAAGCAGTAAAGTACACTTTACTGAGTGAATTATATGGTATATAAATTATATCTCATTAAAGTCATCCACACCTACATCCATATATATATATATATATATATATATATATATATATATATATATATATATATATATATATCTACAATCACATCCTGCCTCTGCCGAGCACCCTCCAAGGGCTCCCCATCTTGAGTCGGTTCAAAGCCCTTACAAAGTCCACCAGGATCTGGTCCCGCACTACTTCACTGCTCTCACCTCCTGCTCTTCTGCCCCCTTTGCTATTCCTCTAAATAGACTGTTTTCTCCCAGATAATTGCAAGGCTCATTCCCTTCCTTTCTCCAGATCTCTGCTCAAATGCCACCTTCTTGATGAGACTTACTCTGATCATTCAATTAAAAATCACGGTTCTTATCACACTGCCTTGCTCTGTTTTTCGTTTCTATGGCACTAACCATCTTTCTAGTGGGGAGGACATTCAAAATATTTAACAACCCACACTATAGGTATAGAAATACAGAGTGCAGAATAGGATATAGATCCTAGAGACCCCTGCTGGGCTGAGGATCAATCCTTTCGGATCATAGGAAGATGGCGGCAGGTGGTGTTCCTGGGAAGTCAGGAGGCTAGGAGGCACTTGGGCTTTAGGGCAGATGTACAGAAATATTTCAACTGCTCTGGCTTACTACTGTATACCTGATGAATATCAGCTGTGTTTGCATCATATTATATCAGTTTCTTATATTTACCATCAATGTCTCCCGTGCCAAATGTACCAGTTTGGCATACTGATTATTTTGCTTTAAAGTTACTTAAGAGGGTCACCTGGGTGGCTCAGTCAGTTAAACATCCAACTCTTGATTTTGGCTCAGGTGGTGATCTCAGGGTTGTGGGACAGGTTGGGCTCTGAGCTCAGTGGGGAGTCTGCTTGAGGATTCTCTCTCTCCCTCTCCCTGTGCCCAACCCCCCCACTTGTGTGTGCACGTTCTCATTCTCTCTCTCTCAAAAAAAAAAAAAGCAAATAAAAAAATAAAGTCATTTAAGAAATGGCAAGTGCAGGAAGAACGCTCTGACCCCTGCTTTGTCTCTAGAAAGCAGAAAATAAATCTCCCACATGAAAGGTACCCTCCCTTCACCAGCAGGTGTAGAGACATCCTTCTCATCAGAGACAGGGAATTTAGGGCTGAAGAGGCCTATATAAACAAACTTGTTACTTTTACTAATTTATTACGCCAGCCCAAAATCTGCTTACAATTCCTTGCTAATTAAAGCTCCCAAATGTAAGTTTTCTTTGTCCTGTTAATTCCTCTCTAAATTTATGTTTCTTTGTCTAAAAATTATAAAAGCTGCCTGCCTTGGTCATTTCTTTAGGTCTCAATGTCATGATTGGGCCTCTGTGTGCATGTAATTAAACTTTGTTCTTTTTTCCTGTCCATCAGTCTCGTTAATTTAATTCTTAGGCCAGCTAGAAGAAGCTTGAAGGGTGGAGTAAAAGACCTTGGTCAGAGCTCTTTTGGAGAAAAGTTTGATTGGAGTGCATTTAAGAGAGAATGGGAAGGAGACAAAGAGGAGTCAGGAAACAGAAAACTTTTTTTTTTTTTAAGAGTTTTTCTGCGAAGGAGAACACAGGGTAATTGGGCTTCCATCTTCCTGCTAGGCTGGGATCTGTTTGAATCCCAAGCTCCAGTCTGGGGTCTGTTTCCTGCTTCTAGATCCTTGCTGGCTTTGGTCTGCTGGCGCCAGGACCTGCCCACCTGGCTGTCGACCTCCTTCTGCCACCCCCTCTGTTCTTCTGGCTTTAGAGATGGGCTGTGGTATAGAACTGGGAAGTGGTGTCAAGAGGTGTTTTGAGAATTAATGCTTTATCATTTTTTCTGTCAGTTAAATATTTTTTTATTTTTTGATTAAAGTTTTTCTTTGGAGATTATAGTAGATCCACATGCAGTTGTAAAGAATAACACAGAAAGACTCCGTGTACCCTTTTCCCAGTTTCTCCAAATGGTAACATCTTACATACTATGGAAGAGTATCTTAACCAGGAGGTTGACATTGACCGTCGGGAGACAAAGCATTTTTGCCACCCCAAAGGTCCCTGCTATTGCCCATTAAGAGTGACACCCCATCCTTAACCTCTGGCAGCCACCAATCTGTTACCCATTTCTAGAATTTTGTAATTTCGAGAATGTTATATAAATGGAATTGTAGAGTATGGAAACTTTTGGGATTGGCTTTTTCCCACTCAGTGTAATTCTCTGGAGATTCATCCAGGTTGTCGCTTGTATCAAAAGGTCATTTCTTTTTATTGCTGAGTAGGACTCCATGGTATTGATATACCACAGTTTGTTTGTTTTTTAAACCATTTATCTGTTGAAGAATATCTGGGCTGTTTCCAGTTTTTGGCTTTTACAAATAAAGCTGTTATAAACATTTGTGCACAGGTTTTTGTTTTTTTTTTAATGTGTGTGTGTGAACATAAGTTTTCATTTCTCTAGGATAAATTCCTAGGAGTACAAATGCTGGGCCATATGGTAGCTGTACGTTTAGTTTTTAAAGACCTTGTGAACTGTTTTCCAGAATGTCTACACCACTGGCAATGCATGGGTAATCTAGTTTCTCCACATTCTTGCCAGTATTTGGTGCGTCACCGCTTTTTATTTTCACTATTCTGATAGATACATGGTAGTATCTTATTGTGGTTTTAATTTGCATTACCTTAATGGTGAACCTTGTAGAACGTCTTTTCATGTGCTCATTTGTCTTCTGTATATCTTTTTTAGTGAAATGTCCTTCACATGGTTTTCCTACTTTCTAATTGGATTGTTTACATTTTTTACTGTTAATTTTGAGAGTCTGAAAAAATATATTATTGCTCTTAGTCTCTTGTTGGCTATGCGATTTGCAAGTATTTTCTCCCACCATACAGCTTGTCTTCTTATCCTCTTCACAGTCTTTTACAGTGCAAAATTTTTACAGTTTGATGATGCCCAATATATTGATTTTTTGTTTTTTGGATTATACTTTTGGTGTCAAGTCTGAGAACTCTCTGCCTTGATCTTGAAGATATCATCTTAAGTTTTTGTTTTTGTTTTTTTTTCCCCTAAACATTTTATAGCTTTATGTTTTACATTTAGGTTTCCCATTTGGGGTTTATGGTGTCTTGAATCTGTAGGTTTATGTCCTTTGCCAAATTTGGGAAGTTTTCAGCCATTATTTCTTCAAGTACTTTTCTAGGCTGGCCCTCTTTCTTCTTTCCTTCCAAGGCTTCCATGACATGATTGTTAGATCTCTTATAGTCTTGCACATCCCCTAGTCTCTATTCTTTTCTTCAGTCTATTTTCTCTCTATTGTTCTATCTTCAAGTTCATGAATGCTTTACTTTGTCTCATCCATTCTGATGCTGAGCTCATCTGCTGTTTTTTTTTTTTTTTTAAATTTTGGTTATTGTATTTTCCAGTACTAAAATTTCCATTTGGTTCTTCTTTATATCTTTTATTTATTTACTGAAACTTTGTATTTCCTTGCTGAGCACTTCTACTTTTTTCCCATTTGTTTCAAGCGTGCTTGTAATTGTGTGTTGAAGCATTTTTATGATGGTTGCTTCAAAGTCTTTGTCAGATAATTCTAACATTTTTGACATCTGGGTGTTGGCATCTACTGACAGTCTTGATTCATTTTGAGACCATCCAGTAAGATGATTTCTTACTGGAACCTGGACATTTGGGGTACCATGTTATGAGACTCTATTTAAACCTTCTATTTCAGCTGGCTTCCATTTGATACCACTCAAGCAAGGGGAGGGGTGGTGTTGCAGCTGGTGAACATAGAAGTCCAGATGCCCTGCTTGGCCTTTGTTGGTACCTGAGGAGGGAAACTCTTTGTTGCTGTTGGCTATGCTTGTCGAGTTCTGCCTCCCACCTGCCTTCCACTGATATTTCTTTTGGCCACAAGAGGTGGGAGGGCCTTGATACTACTCCCCGTGTGAACTTCAATGACACCACAGTGAGTGGGCGGCCTCATTATCACCAGGCAGTGGCAGAAGTCCTGCCTCTCCAGGAGGCCTCCACCAACACCACCCCAGTAGGGAAGTGGAGGGGTGCCTCATTACTGCCTGGTGGGAGCAGCAGTCCAGGCTCCCAGATGGTCTCCACTAACACCACGGCATGTGGGGGTTGGAAGGTAAAGCTTGTTTCAGATGAGGAAGGTCAAAGTCTAGGATCCCCACCCTCATTTGCTGGCATGAGTAGGGGTGAGGCCAGTTTGTTTTCTGTGGTGTGGTGCTGAAGTAGAGTGGTTATTATTATTATTATAAGGTTTCTGTCTTGCTAGGCTGCCTCTTTCCTGGTCCTTAGGTTAGAGAGAGAAGTCTTTTCTTGGTTTTTGTTTGGTTTTATTTATTTATTTTTTGTCTGTGCCCTTTAATGTTTTGAGTTTTCAGTTTTCTAGGCTCTTGCTTAGGCTATATGAGGCAAAACACAAAGCTAAGGAACTCACTATCATGTCCTCCCTTGGGTCCTGAGGTCTCTTGACAGTCTGCCTTATTCTCTCACTGTTCAGAGTTTCTTGTATTTGTCTTATATATAATGTCCAGGATTTTTACTTGTGCTTAGGAGAAAGAATAGATAGATGTGTATCTACTCCATCTTCCGAGAAATGGCAGAGTTTCAGGGGAGGTTTTTAAAAATCTTCTTGAGATGTGAAATAATATGGGCATATCTGCATGCTGATAGGAATGGTAGGGAAAACAGGAATGGCATAGGGAATGAAGAGATAGTTGCTGGTAAGATATCTTGGAGGAAGAAAGGGGCATGACATCTAATGCCCAAGATTTAGCCTTAAATAGGAGAATGGACAGTTTATCTAGTAATGGATGTGAAGGCAGAGAACATGGGCACAAATGCAGTTAAATAAATTGAAGAATAGTAAAAGAAGGTAGAAGGAGGAAGTGTGGTGGTGAAGAATGCTATCTTACATGGACCATTTCTCTGAGCGGATAACTATTGATCACAAACCTGTATGAAGCCAGGGAATGGTTCAGGTAAAATCTGGGGGAAGAGTGGTCCAGGCAGAGGCACCACCAGGGAGAAGTGAATTTGTCTTGTCCAGAAACAGTAAGAAAACCTCATCTTCTGTGCAGCATTCCCAGACCTAATCTACCTTCCTTGTGGACCGCTTGGCTCATCTTTGTTATTTACATGGGAGATTCTCTCTGTATTGCCATACTTTTCTTTCAGCTCTCTAATGTCTGCCCCACTAGGAAGTGGACTGCATCTATTTCATTTTTGTAACCTCAGCATTTGCCACCATGCTTGAAACAGAGGAGGCACCTTGAAACATTCTTTCAGTGGACCACCACTGAAAAAGTTGCTCACTTCTAGAAGGTGGTGAGACGGGAACAGTGGAGAGAGCATAGACTTTTGTAGTACACAGATTTGTGTAGGAGTGCTGGCTTGAGCCAGGAGATTGTGAGGTGTGTGTGGATGGCCTGCTTTTCTGTCTCTGCCTAGAGAACTCATGCACGTGCACAGGACCACAGACTTTTATTCATTTTTCTTCCAGATCCCCAGCAATAGAATGGAAACCATATGGAGTGGGAATTGTCTCCTGGTCTAATCTCTCCTTGTCCTCCTGCTCAGATCTTTGTGATAACCATGTGGATGGTCTCTTTACTGGTGCAGATGGTCCCACACAGACCACCTCACCTTTTTTCACTCTACCACCTTTTCCTTACCTTCCAATGTCCTTTCAATCCTCTCCCCAAAGTACCCAGATTTCTTCTTTTCTTGTGTCATGACATTTTCTAAAAATCACAAGCCTTTGGACTCTTTTTTCTTCTTTGGAAATTGACACAGCCTTTGGCAGGTCTCATCATAGCTCCTCCTCTCCTTAGACCTTTGGGAAGTGGGGGAGTAGGGAGAGGCAAGGAGAAGGGAAGATTTTCTGCATTCCTCCCTTTTATCTTTAAACTTTGGACTCTGTCACCACTTGGATTGATCTTCTGCCACGACTCCTCAAAAAGATTCATATGTGGTTGTGGAGTGCTTGGTTGACTCAGTCAGTAGAGCATGTGACTCTGGATCTCAGGGTTGTGAGTTTAAGCCCCACATTGGGCATGGAGCCTACTTTTAAAAAAATCAGGTGAAAAAACTCATACGTGGTTGACAATCACTAAGGCTGGTATAATTTTTAGACCTTATGCTAAACTCTGTTTCCTATGCCCACTTTGATTCATCTTATCCCCTCTGTTAATTCTCCTTGGTGTTGTTCCATGGAGGACCCCTTCCCAATTCTGTTTCCTCCATCCCTGCCGTTAGGAGAGATTAAAAGCTGTCCACTGTGCACAGGCTGTTCCTTTGGATTCAGATGCTCCCTTTGATGTAAGAAAGACGTTAGGGTTCAAAGCCAATGGCCAAGAAAGAATTATTGAGACATCTTTGGTGCAAAAAGGTGATTTTATTAAAGCACAGGGACAGGACCCATGGGCAGAAAGAGCTGCACCAGGGTCATGAGGAGTGGCCCATTATATACTTCCAAGTTGGGAGGGGGTTAGGGATAGCTAAGTCTCTAAGGAATTTTGGAAGCAAGGTTTCCAGGACCCTGAGGGGGCTAGCTATTGTTGGGAAAAGGTCACTTATTACTGTCTAATAAAACTTGAGTCATGAGACCCTTCAGATGTATACTGGTGGGTCATATGCTTGGGGGATGCTTGCCAACATGTATCTTGGGGGATAGAGATAAAGGAAGTTTCCAAAGGAATTTTTATTTTTATTTTTTATTTTTTTAAAGATTTTATTTATTTATTTGAGAGACAGAGAATGAGAGAGAGAGCATGAGAGCGGGGAGGGCCAGAGGGAGAAGCAGATTCCTTGCTGAGCAGGGAGCCCGATGCGGGACTCGATCCTGGGACTCCAGGATCATGACCTGAGCCAAAGGCAGTCACTTAACTAACTGAGCCACCCAGGTGCCCCAAAGGAATTTTTATATATTAAAGTAGACTTACAAGATCCTGGGGATTGGGCTAAGATTACCTGTTGCCCTTAGCAAAGTATTAACATTGATGCAGCTGAGTCCCTAGAGGAATGTCACTCTGCCTGTTTCAAGGACTTGTCAGTGGGCTGTAAGTAGTAAGGGAATTTAATAATTTTTCTTTTGCCTTTGTTTCCCACATCACCTTTACTCTCCTTTCCCAACTTCTACTCAGCCTGTAATTTAGTTCTAGGTTCAGCTCTTAAAGGCCAGTACCTTTTTCCTTCTTGCTTTACAGCCTTCTTCCTAGAGAGGCTGGAGGCTTGGTCTCCTCTGCTGTGCGGACTTTGATGTAACCAGCACCACGGCAGATATAAGGTAGTTTATCATGCTGATTCTCCTCAGGAGATGGTGAACTCACTGAAGGCAGAATCTTTCTCAGGCTCTGCCTCCAGGCTTCAATCAAACTGCGTGGGAGGCATGGGAAGGATTACGTAAAATAAATGCTTTTTCCACTCCATCCAGGGAGGTTCACAGGTTGAGCTGAGAACTCTGATTTAGGATTTGAAGAATGGGCAGATCACTCTCTGCAAGGAGGGGGGCACTGGGGTGGGGAGGGGAACGCCTGTGTTCTCAGAGTTTTCCTGTCTCTCTATGAAGGAATGTAACCCACACAGACAAGTGATGGGCGTGTGCAGACCACAGAACTTGTGCTGGAGAGAATGAGCAAAAGTAAATGAGAAAACTGCTGACTTTAGAAGGTACTGAGAGCTTACTCAGTGATAATTCAGGACGCTGCCCTTTGCCTTGAACAGTCTGGGTTAACTTTTCTTTGAAAAGGGGCTGAGGTGGGTGCCTGGGTGGCTCAGTCAGTTGAGTGGCCAACTCTTGATTTCGGCTCAGGTCATGATCTCAGGGTGGTGGGATGGAGCCCTGGATTGGGCTCTTCACTCAGTGGGGAGTCTTCTTAAGACCCTCTCTCTTCTTCTCCCTCTCTCTTCACCCTTGGGCTCACGCTCGCTGTCTCTCTCTAAAATAAATAACTATATCTTTAAAAAGAGGGGGTGAAGGAGGGAGTGGTTCTATTTCCTGCCAAGAGCTGTATGCCTCCTGAGACCCTAGCAACAAGTGGGTGTCTCCTTCAGCTGAGAAGTGAGAATAACACACCCTATGGTAGGACCCTCCAGAGTTGCTGTGTGCCTCTCCTGTCCTGGGTGGGTGTGGCTGGCTGGGTAAGGCATCCTTGCATCTAGATGCAAAGACTCCTAGCTGCAAGGACTTGCACTGATGGTTACAGATGTACCATTTTGGATGAGGTTCCACAGCTCAGGAAAAAAGGCATCAGTAGTGACCAATAAATTAGAGAAACTGGACATTTAAGGATTTCTCGATAGACAACTGCGGGGGAATAGACTTGGGGAATTTTTTAAAAAAGATTTTAGAGAGTATTTGAGAGAGACCATGTGCAAGAGCACAAGTATGGGGGGGAAAGGCAGAGGGAGAGGGAGAAGCAGACTCCCCACTGAGTAGGGACACCGACTGGGCGGGGGCTCAACGTGGGGCTCAATGCAGGATTCAACCCCAGGACCCGGGATCACAACCTGAGCAGAAGGCAGCCGCCTAACCAACTGAGCCACCCAGATGCCCCATAGACTCGGGGCATTAAAAACATTGCTCATCCCAGAGAGGAAAGCAAGAACTGTTTAAGAAGTGAGGGCTAGTGGACACCAAATGGTGATGGAATTAATGACCTGCAATTAGGAATGTGGCAATCAGAGCAGAAAGTAGGGTCGGGCCTTGAGAATAGTGAGGAAGTAGCTGAAACATTCACAGATCCTGGGAGGAGAGTGGAAGATAAGGATCTGTTTATAAAAATCCATAACCATCTTCAGGGGTTAAGGAAGAGTATGAGATCTTTTGTAATTGTTTCCTGTCTTTAGAGGGGAACCAGATAAGAAGAGGTACATTTTTGTGCTTTCAGCAAAATTGAGGAAGAAACTAATGGAGTTAGCAGCTGACAGATCATTAGAAATCATTTTGATGAGGTGGGCTGAATGTTGCTGTGAGGTATTTTTTTTTTACATGTTATTAATATTTAAACCAGTAGACTTTGAATAAAACAGATTACCCTCCGAATGGTACACTTCATTTCGAGGATGAGACCCACTCTCATTCAATCAGTTCAAGGCCTTAAGAGAGAAGACTAAGATTCCCAGAGGAAAAAATAATTTTATCTCCAGACTGTCTTGCAGATTTCAGACTTGCCAGTTCCTACAATCACATTAAAATAAATCTCTCTCTCATATAAAACCAATAGGAGATCCATATTATATAAAATAGGTATATATATATTCTATTGATCGTGTTTCTCTTGAGAACTCTGACTAATACAAGTCTCAAACTAAAACATACTTTCACATAATATAATTTATCTCATTTGATGTTCACAACATTCTATCACAAGCTAAGTATTGTTGAGATGAGACCAAGGTGTGAGTAGAAGTGGGTATCTTTATTCCTCTGATCCTTCCATCCTGTCCTTTTCTGTTAGGCTGTCCTTGTTTATCCCCCTCCAAGTAACAGTCATCCAGAGACCATCAGGGAGCAGAGGGGAACTGGACAATGGCAGTGTCCCAAGCAGGTGGAGCCCCTTTAGGTGGGGTATGTGAGCAGCTTGGGCAAAGGTGCTTTGAGGCAGAGGTGGTTGGGAAAGTCCTGGTCTTTAAAAGAGCTATCTCAGGGTGAGATTCTGTTCCATGTTCTTCATTGCCCAATTCTTTAGGTTGCAAGCAATGAAAACCCCAATCATATTGAGGTAAATAAAAAAGGGAATTTACTGGCTTATGTAATGAAAAGGCCAAAGTTTGGGTGTGATGGGATGCAAGTTCTTAAGCTATGTCATCAGGACTTGGTCTCTTTTTCATCATGTTTTGGTTCTGCTTTTCTTTGTGTGGGCCTCATTCTATAGCAGATTTTTCCCAAATGGTAGCAAGACACTGAGGAACATGTTTAGATTTTCATTCCACCAGCTGAGGATTTGCAGCAGAGAGAGAGAACATCTGCTTTCCAGTGGTTCCCACAAATGTTCTGAAATGGACTCTCATTGGCCCATCTTGGAACAGGTGCTTACCCCTGACCAATCTCTGTGGTCGGAGGAGTGGAATATGATGGGTTTCCCATTGGGTTCCATCCAAGCTCTGGACAGCCTATCAAAATCCTTCCTGATTTTCTGACAAAAAAGAATTTACAAAGGAAGTAATTAGTAGATTTATCTAACGGAAAATTAAAAGTGTTTGGATGTCAACATCCATGATAAACAAAAGTGAACAGAAAATTGAACAAAAATATTTGCCTAATTCATGGTTAATAGTCTATAATAAGAGTACAGTGTGTGTACTCTATATTTTAATATAGAGTACACACACTGATGAGAAAAACACTGCCTCTGTGACTTAGAAAAATGGTCAATTGACAACACCACTAAGACATCCCACAAATACACCAAAATCAGATTGCAAAATGGACCCCCTCATTCGTATCAGTTACAAGCAACAAAAACAAGCAAGTAACAGAAAATGTTACACATACTAGTTTAAACTATAAATGTAAAGACGAGAGGTACATTGGCTTCAGGTATGGTTTGATCAGAGCTCTAGTTTTATTTCTCTGAGATCCCCTCTGCTCTTCCTTTTTTCCCATGTCCAACTTCTTCCTCAGGCTGGCTGCCCTCATGGTGACAAAAAGGCTGCAGCAGCTTCGGGGTTTCATAGATTGACATCATTCTCTCTGGTTTGAGAGTGTGTGATCAAGAATTCCAAACAAAACACTTGATCTTCACATTGATTGGATCATCCTTAAACCCATCCAGGGACAAGGAAATGCCACAGGCCTATTGGCTTAGACCTGGTTCTTGAAACAGTTTCCTTGGAAAGAGATGAAATTATCCTGTTTCGTCTAAGTCCATCAGAGCCCACCCCAGGAGCTGGGTGAGGTCAAACCCACCAAACTTCATAGCTGTTATAAAAATGAGGTGAGGGAGGAATAATTGTTGGGGAGATAGCCATAAAGTCCACAATATCATCAATGTTTTCAAATATGTCTATTCCTTTATGTTCCCTATCTCTCTGCATTGCAGCCAGAGTTATCTTTATAAATCTTGCATAATCACCCTGCTTAAAACTTTTTAATTGTCCCACGCCACTTGTATGATACAGTCCCATTCCTTCTGTATAACTTACAAAGTCCTCCAAGAACTAGCTGTTAGGCCTCAAGACTTGCCTTCCAAGTCTGTCTCGTTCCTCCCTTGCCCTACTCTCATCTTTTCCATCTACTTTCCAGGTACACTGATTTTTTTTTCTTTTCTTTTATCCTTCTTTATTTTTTCTTTCCTCCAGAGCTTTTCCTCCATAGTGTTTCTTTTACCTGGAGGACTCTTCCCTCACATCTCCACCTAAGAAAATTTATTTTTACCTCTTAATTCTCAGGTTAGGTGTTCCCTTCACCTGGGAAGACTATACTGATCTTTTCTACTCCAAGGCTAGGTTTGGTGTCTATGTGCTCACATGTGTCATCTATCTGTCCCCCTCTAGCTTGTCAGTTCTGCGATGACAAATTGGCCTTGTTCACTACTGCACCCCCAGTTTCTTCCATTGTTTCTTGACACATAGAGCATGTACACAAATATTTGTTGAATAAGTAAATGAAATTAAAAAGAAGAAAATATAGTATTTGGGGATCCTGGGTGGCTCAGTCAGTTAAGCATCTGACTCTTGATTTCAGCTCAGGTCATGATCTCGGGGTTGTGAGATTGGGCCCGGTGTTGGGCTCTACACTGAGCATGGAGCCTGCTTAAGATTCTCTCTCTCTCCCTCTCCCTCTGCCCCTCCCCCCACTGTCCTTAAAAAAATGAAAAAAAAAAAGAAAATATAATAGTTAATAAACCTATGTAAAATATTTATCTTTGGACAGTGTCCTCAAGGGTAATTCTTTTATATCTTTCTGTAATGTTCCAAATTTTCTTCCATAAGCCTTTATTACCTATATTACAAACAGTATAGAAAAAGGTAAGTTCTTTCAAACATTGATGGAGAGTTTATTTCTGGTAACCTCCCCCATTGATCCTGGTCCTGACCCTGGGAACACCACAGGGCATATCTGTGCCTTTTGGCACAGAGACATCCATGTTGTCAGTTACATGTCTTGAGGAGAAAAACAAACAAAAAGGAACAAGAGTGGTTCCCCTCCTTTTTTTTTTTTTTTCCTCACTCAGACATCCCTGGGCTGAGAGGAAAGGAGAACAAACAGAGCTGATTTTAGAATTTTTTTAAATCTTTTTAAAATTGTGAAACATACCCTATAGGCAGAACAGTTTATGAAGACATAGTTGAGTTTATAGAAAGACAATAAAAGGAGCACCCATGTAGTCATTACCCAGACTAAGAGATAAAACATTAGCTTATGTCAGAAGCCCCTGTGTATGCTCCTCAAATGCATTCTTTCTCCTGGTCCCAGAGCTAATGACATCCTGAGTTTTATAGCAGTCATTCCCTGTTTGGCTTTATTATTTTTTTACCACTTAGGTATGTGTCCCCAAACAAGGTTTATTGTAACTATTGGCATTTTGACTAATGTTTGTTATCATATTTTAAGCTTCTATATTTTTTATATCTATTATTTTTCTTGTTCTATTTTCTTTGCTTTTTTCTGGGTTGAATGTTTTAATCACTCAGTTTTCCCCTCTTTACTAATTTGGAGTCCAATTATATATGTCTTAGACAATTTGATAAGATTACATAGGTTGCTAGGCTCTCTCATTTTTCCTCATTTCCCCACCTCTCTCAAATTGGATAATTTTTATTGATTTGCCTTCAAGGTCATTGGCTTTTTCTTCTGATAACCTCCAATCTGCTGCTAACTTCATCAAATGAATTTTTAAAATTTGGGTATTATAATTTTCAGTTTTAGAATGTCCATATCTCTGTTTTTATAGTTTCTGTTTCTCTGTTAATATTCCTTATCTGTTCAGTCATTAAAACAAAATTTTCCTTTAATTCTTTGAACATAATTTTTTAAAAGAATTTATTTATTTATTTGAGAGAGACATAGTGAGAGAGAGACATAGTGAGCGGGGAGAGGAAGAAGCAGGTTCCTCACTGAGTAAGGAGCCTGATGCGGGACTCCATCCCAGGACCCTGGGATCATGACCTGAGCTGAAGGCAGACACTTAACTGACTGAGCCATCCAGGTGTCCCTGAAGGCAGATGCTTAACTGACAGCCACCCAGGTGCCCCTGAATATAATTTTTCCATCCAAATTTTGAAATATATTTTTTCTAGGTTTAGAAATATTAGTTGATATTAAAGATCCATTCATGCATTTATTCTTTCAACAAAGATTTGTTGTGTTTGTTAAATAGTGGGATAAATAATATATGGCTTCTCCCTTCATATGGGAACAATCTGGGCCATGTAAGGAAATTATTTCAAAGTAGTATAATAAGTACAAAAATAGAGTCATGAAAAGGTATATTAGTGGCACAGATGATCAATCTGACTGTCCATCAGGGAAGACTTCACAGAGAAAGGTAACGTTGAGTTGGGTCTTCTAGTATAAATACAAGTTTACTAGGTAGATAAGATTTGGGGAAAATTCGGGACATACAGAATGGCGTGTGAAAAGGCATAAAAGCATGAAACAGCATGCTACACAGCTTAAAATTGTACAATGTATTACTCTTTCAGATGAGGCTGGAGAGTAGATTTCATCTCTCTTGCACTCCCCTTCCTTAAGTAAGCTGGTCCATAGAACTGAGCCTCAATTACCAACCAGTGTTTCAAATGATCTTATTCTCCTTGTTTTCTTAAATCTCTCCTTAATGTTTTCGATCTCTGTCTCTGTGGCATGCATTTTGGTTAACTTCTTAAGTTCTATCTTCTAGCTTTCTAATTCTCTCTTTAGCTGTATTTATTCTACTGCTAACCCTGTCCTTTGAATTTTTAGCTTTAATTATTATAATTTTTATCTTTAGGAGATCTATTTGGTTTTATTCTAAAGCTGCTTTTCTTTAACTCACATTTTCAAGTTTCCCTACTGTTTCTTGAAACATATTAAATATATATTATTTTCTCATTTTGATAGTTCCAATATCTGAATTTCTTTAGAACTGATTCTTCTGTCAGTTTTCTTCCTGATAGCCTTTACTCATGGTGCATTTTTTCCTTGTATGTTTTGTTTGTTTATTTATTTTTACTTTTCTTGGGAATTTGTGGACATTCCGAACTAGGGTAGGAAAGTTTCCTCCAGAGATTTGAATTTGCTTTTACCTTGCACTAGAGTAACTGTCTTTCCAAAATCACTTTATGTCAAGTGATTATCTGAGGTTTTGCTGACCAGTGGGAAAGAGTAAATTTGGGCTTCAAATTCATATGAAGTAATGGCATGTGGTTAAAAAATTATGAGGGAGATAGTTCCTCTCTCTGTTCCACACTAAGGATCAAGACTTTCACTTTCCTGGGTTAGGAGTAAGCAGGTCTCTATTAGGTCACTGTTTTACTATGGATGCAGTCCTTTGGGGATCCAGCTTTAGGGCTATTATCCTCTTAGACTGTCTTTTTTTTTTAAGATTTTATTTATTTATCAGAGAGAGAGAGAGAGAGAGGGAACACAAGCAGTGGAGAGGCAGAAGGAGAGGGAGAAGCAGGCTCCCCGCTGAGCAAGGAGCCTGATATGGGACTCAATCCCAGGACCCTGGGATCATGACCTGAGCCAAAGGCAGACGCTTAACCCACTGAGCCACCCAGGCATCCCCCCTTAGACTGTCTTGGGCAAGTCATAAGTTTCTCTTCTGTCTCTTTGCTCCCTGACTAGAAAAAGTCATACTCAATTTCACAAAGTTTTATAATGCTGTTAAGACTGAACCTGGCATCAGGGCTCTATTTACCTATACTAAATAAGTCCCTGCATGAGTATTCCTCTTTTTTCAGATAATGTATGCCTTCAAGAAGGTGGATTTTGTATGTTATTCAGCACTTTTTTTGGTTTTGTTTTTACTATAAGAGAAGGGAAATACAAATATGGAATGGGGGACCTGTAATGGTGGCTTGAAGTCAGTATCAATATGGACTCTTGATTTTACATGTGTGCATGTGCATTTATGTGTGTGTGTTTATCCTACCTCTGTCCTTTGCAAGAGTCTAGAAGCAATTATATCCAGGAACACATAGGATGCTTAGCACCCAGATTTTGGTTTCTAAATTCCATTCCTCACTAAAAGAACTAGGACTCCTTGAAAAAAAAAAAAGACTAATTCCATGTCTGAGGATGTTAAGGACATTTGGAGCACTATTTGTGCCAGAAAGCAAGGAAGTTACTCAAATACTAATAGGGACCTGTGAAAAGGACATAGGAACCAGCCTGAAGAGCCTCCCACTGGCCAAATCTGGGAGAATTTGAGCCTCAGAAAAGAATAACATGGGAATGGATCATAATACACTGAATAACCGCTCCCCCCCCCCCAGACACCTGCCCCCATGAATCCATAGTTATACTCTGGATGGTGGGATGGAAGAAGGGAAGTTTGGGAGAAAGGCACCTTTTATGGAAGAATAAATGTCACAGATTAAGTTCCCCAGACTGGAGAATAGAGACTTGTATACAGAAAGTTCACTGTGGAAGGCTTCTACGATCAACACGCCGGGGCACTTCAGAAAGCAGGACTGGGCAGACTGAGGGGGTAAACTGTAATGTCACCATAGCTGAGCAATAGCTGTTTTTTTTTCTTTTTTAAAAAATTTTATTTATTTATTTGAGAGAGAGAGCACAAGCAGGGGGAGCGGCAGGCAGAGGGAGAAGCAGGCTTCCTGCAGAGCAGGGAGCCCGATGTGGGGCTCAATCCCAGATCCTGATATCATGACTTGAGCCAAAGGCAGATGCTTAACCCACTGAGCCATCCAGGCATCTCAAGAGCTGTTTTCAATAGGGATCTCTGGGGTTGGAATGACTCATCAGAGTTGTCCCAAGTTGGGGCAAGGGGCCAGCAGCTATATTCCCTCCCATACATTCTTAGAGATGAGGACCATCCTTGAGGAGCAGCAATAACCTTGGGGAAGGTAGTTTCTTTCCAAAGAGGGTGAATCTTGGGGAGGGTCTCAGCTGAGAGTTCGCAGCAGACAACACCGAGCAGCTGGAGGAGTGAGGGCCCGTCCTGAAGGGGGAACCAGGAAAGCACACCACCACATCCACTACAATGCCAGATAATAAATGTGGAGAAATGATAGAATTTGAAAACTACAACTTCGCAAATTTCGATGTATTCATCTATCTAGGCAAAGATTATCAATGCCTGGACCATCAATGCTAAAAAGATTTGTTGAAAAGTTTTGGGGGAACAAAATATTCACAAGGTTCTGAAATTTCTCCTCACTTTTTAATTATTTTAATTTAATTACTTTTTAATTATAAAGAAGGAAAAAGTACTTTTACAATGGAGAGACCTGACAGAGACCACTTTAGGAGATCAAACTTAATCTCACCAATAATGGGACAAACTGACCTTATGTGCCTCCTGGTGGGAAGTAATGTGAAGTCCACAGCTTCATCTGTCTTGAATTTTTGCCCACCATTCTAACCTTATCTTTTTTTTTTTTAAAGATTTTTAATTTATTTGAGAGAGAGAGAGAAAGAGCACTCATGGGGGGAAGGGCAGAGGGGGAGGGAGAAGCAGGCTCGACGCTGAGCAGGGAGCCAGGCATGGGGTTCAGTCCCAGGACTCCAGGATCATGACCTGAGCTGAAGACAGATGCTCAACTGACTGAGCCACCCAGGCACCCCCATTTTAACCTTATCTAATTATGAAGAAACAATCAAACAAACCGTGTATTGGATATTCTACAAGACAACAGGCTTGGACTCATCAAAAATGCTGATATCGTTATGGACAAAAAAGATGGGAGGAATGCCTTAGATGAGGGTTTGACAAACTATAATTCATAGGTCACATCTTGACACACATCCACACCCGTTTGTTTACATATGGTCTATGGCTTCTTCTGTGTTATAAGAGCAGAGTTGAGTGGTTGAAACAGACACCTATCTGGCCCTTCACAAAAAAGCTTGCCAACTCCTGCCTTAGATTAGTGATGACTAGAAACATGACAATCAACCATAAGTATAAGGCTGAACCTTGATTGGATTCTGGATTTTTTAAAAGACCATAAAAGAAAATCTGGGGAAAATTGGAGAAAATTTGAATATGAACTATATTGTTATATATTATATGTTAAATTATATTATTGGATTAATGTTAAATTTCTTGGGTGTGATAATGGTTCTGTGGTTATGTGGGAGGAGTCCGTCCTCTTTGAAGATATGTGCTGATACAATTAGGAGTTCAATATCAGGATGTCTGTAACTTATTCTTCAGCCAAAGAAAAATCTCTCTGTGTATGTCTATAAAGAAAGGCCAAACAAATGTAGCAGATTGTTAAAATTGGTGAATCCAGATAAAGGCTGGTGTTTGTTATAATAACTTGTTGGACTTTTTAGCTTTGAACTTCTTCAAAGTAAAAGTTGGAGAAAAAAGCGAAAGAAAACTTTCTTAATCTTAATTCTTAATCGGGTTAAATATTCCAGAAGTCATTTTTCAGGCTGCTTAAAATGATTCATTTAATTTTCTCAGAATGTAAAGATGAAAAAATTTGAAGTGAATATCCCCAGAATCCCTCTGACATTCTCTTCCTATTCCCATAGATAGAATGATGATTTCTGTCCGAGAGGAGGAGAACTGGGTGCTTTCAGCCTGGGGGAGGGCCAGGCAACATGAATCAGCAGGCTGAAAGAGAAGGCCACCATAACTTAAAAACATCTAGTTACACAGCAGTAACTAGAGAGAGCAGGTGGCTTCTCCTTTCAGTTCCTGATGTTTGGTTTTGAACTTTAAGGAATGGAAATTTCCAAGTTAAAAACAGCTTCATGGAAAAAAGTGGGACTGAGTAGAAACATGGTCCTGCGTTCAAATCCCAGCTTCTGCTAGCAGGGCATGTCTAATAAAGATGACCATCAGCACCGTAGCGAGTACTCAGGGGATGCTAGCTATGTGCCAGGCGTGGGTCTGAGAACTTCACAAATATTCATTCAATTCTTATAGCAGTATGAGGGGAGCTATTACTGTCATTCTCACTTTACAGAGGAAGAAACTGAGCCCCAGACTGTTAAAAGCTGGCCCCAAATCTCCCAACTGGTGGATGAAAGAGCTAGGATTTGCACCAGGCTGTGTCCCTCTGGAGCTCCCACTTGTCACCATGCCACCATACAATCTTTCAGATATGGTTGTTCGGGAGAAGAATCATGGTAAAAGTCAACTGGCTGGTTTGAGGAGGGCCAGTGCATGCGCATGGCCGTTAATGCTCTCAGATAAAGCCCGCACTAGATTCACCATAGAGGTCATCCTATGATTGGGCCATTCCAGATGAGGTCTCTGCAAGGATAGTTTTGAAGGGAACCAACTCCAATCCACAAAATGGGATATCTTTTATATGGAATGAAGTAAAAGTCCATCAAATTCAGTTCTGGGTGGCAGGTGGGTCAGCTAGCAAGTTCTAGAAAGTCAGCCTTTCCACGGGGGATATGTGCCTGAATGTTCTCCTTGTGGAAATCTGGATGCTTACTCCTCTTTGCCGCACACTTCTTCCCCCTCCACTGGTAATGGAAGAGAGCACGCAGAGTGGATTTCCCGTCAGCTTAGCCAGAGAGGCTCCCTCATGGGGGCTGGGGCAGGAACCAGTCACAGATATTCTCTGGGAATGAGAGAACGAGCTCCAGGAAAGATCATGCACTTGACCTTGTCAACTTGAAGCTGTACCCCAAACTTCCCTATTAGCCTCATGTAGGTGTACGATGGTGTGACTGACTTGGAGGGACTGAGTTCTCAGATTTTGGGGGCTGCCCTGTGGTTGGGTAACAATCAGGCCAGGGGCTGTGGAGGCTGCAGACACCCTCGGCATAGCGACCTAGCTCAGTGCCTCTGTGTGGCACACACACACCAAAGAGAGTTCCTTTCTGTGAGTTGGTTTATCCTGGGATGCTGACATTTCCCTGGATGACATGACGCTACCCTTTTGGGTGTGCGTAATTTCCAGACTACCCCACCCTGGCCAGGTGCCTTGAATTGGAAACACAAAGGAGGGAATCAGCTCATCCTGCAGAGTGCCTCGTGGCACCTCTCCTGTCCCGTCAAGCACAGAGGTGCCCCCGCTGGAGTAGCCTCTCTCAGTCCTCACTTCCTAGGGTCTTGGGTTCATTTCCAGATAAGTCGTGGCTTCTTCTGTCCATTTTTAGAAGGACGCTATTTAGATTGCGCACAGAGCTGTGAAAGCAAAAACAGGATTTCTAATACTGGGGGTTGAAGAAGACTTTTGCAATTCACACCCCAAAGGAGAAGTATGGGCTTCCTCAGCTTCCCCTTGACAATGGAGATGAATGTCATTACACTGGTGACCAAGAGAAGTGGGCAGTAAAATAGATTTGCATCATGCTGGGAGGAGAGTGAGGGCACCAAAAGTTCCCAGCTTCCCTCTGTCCTCGGCAGAGGCGCTGACCAGTGGAGGCTGGGTGCTGGGGGGGGCCGGGCTTCCCTGAGGGATATCAGCCAGCAGAGAGACCCAGGAGCACATCCTGCAAGCAGGAAGTGTGGCCACAGCTCTGGAGGCAGCCTCCAACTTGGACCACACTGCGCTCAAGTCCTACACGGGCAGGAGGAGGCATGTAGGGCAGTCCGTGCAAACCTTCCCTCCTCACACTAGGCCCTTCCAAGCCCTTCCCACCATTTCTCACCCACTGCCCCTCTGTGGCCTGCCTTTCTGGCTGGGGATTGTGGCTGGAGGGCACGTCTGGTAAGGGACTTTAAAAGAGAGAGAGAAGGAAGAAGAGAGGGGGGAAAGAATAAAAACAGGGGGGCCACTGAAGTCAAAGGAGCAGGGAGAGTGGGGAGAAGGAAAGCGGGCCCAGAGGGCTGGAAGTTGGAGACATTTCTGCAAACCTGACCCAGCTCCACACCAAGCACTCTGACCAGAACTAAGCAAATGCTTACATTTTCATGACAGCAGTGGTGTGAGAAGGCACCTGCAGACCTCCCTCAGACCTCTGGCTGTGGGGGTGTAATGGGCCACTGTGCCCCGAGGTGGCACCCCACACCGGGACTGGTCCATCTCCAGGAGACACGGGACTCCTCTGGCAGTGACTTTGGCTCCATGACACCCCAGTGGCCTTGCCCAACTGTCCTCCCTCTATCCAGCAGGGGACACACCTACCTGATGGTCTGAAGGCTGTCCTAGCTCCCCATGCTTCCCAACTTCCCCGCAGGTCCTCCTATGTGTCTCGTCCCTTCCCAGCCTGGCTCTTCCTCTCCGAGGACCAGAAGTAGCAGAAACCCTAACACTAGGTACTAGTGTTATGTTTACTTGACATTTGGGAAAACCAGGGCACAGAGAGCTACAGTGAATTGCCTCGAGTTTTGCAGCCGGTATGTGGCCACGCTGAGACTTGAACCCTCCTGCGTACCCGCCATCCGCTCTCAATACCCTTTCACACATGGGGTGACAGAGTCTGAGGTAAGGTCAGAGGTGAACCCGCTGTCACGTGGCTATTGTGGCCCAGATGCCCCAGGGTACATATTAACCCAGGGAACACCAACCCTCAGTGGTTTGGGGCCCTGAGCTCCTCCTGGGTGGGGATGACATCTCCCTATGCCTTTCCGGAGTCACAGGGGCAGTTCACAGGTGTCAGGGACAAGTCTGTGCTCTCGGATGGCATCCCCCATGTTTTGCCAGACATCAGCCGTCTCCTGCCTGGTGTCCATGGCTCCTGGGAAGCTGTGTGCCATGTACCTTGGATGCTCTGAGCAGCTGCAGGCTTGCTGGCTTCCATGTGCATCTGGGGAAATGGTCTTGCTCCTCAAATGGTCTGGCAAGGTCCCAGGAAGGGCTGGGGCCACATGCTTCCTGCTTCTCCTTCTCCTTTTGCATCACCAGGCCCAAATAGCTCTGCACGGGAGCAGCTCCCCGAGCTACACACCAGCACCCCCAAAAAGGCTGCATCCTGCTTACCAGGGAGCAGCGCATGTCTGGGTTCTGGAAGGGCTCGGACGGCACATCCTGCCTCAGCTGAGCTTCAAACTTGCATCTGCCTTGGTGTATGAAAGCCCTGCTCTTCTCTGAATCAGTGGTGGAAAGACCTGGAAGACGGGGAAGTAACAGCAGCTAGGATACAAAATGATAGGTGGATAGGGGGACGGCAATGCTCTGAAACAGGGAGAGAGAAAAAGACAAGAGGGAGGGTGCATCTCCGAAGATGTCAGGCCCCCACCAGGAGCAGGTCCTTTGGAGGGCAGCAGGCCCGGAGGATGTTTGCTTGGCTTGTCTGGACTGTGTGGGCGGCTGGGTGGGTTTGCCCACATGTCAACAGGACCTTCTGAGCCCCCAGGATCACTGTTCTTTCAACCATCGCTGACCTTCTCAGCTGGCTTGAGGCTCCTCTTAGTGGTCCCCTGGGTTCTCATGGGGATGCTTTCTTCTTCTGCCAACAGAAAATCCACACTTCCAGGTTATAAAGCCACTGCTGCTGTTCTGTACCAACTTGCCCCTTTTTCTGGCCCGAGGAAGGGGTGTGTGTGTGTGTATGTGTGTGTGCGTGCGCGCGCACGCATGCTTGTGTGTTGTACCCAGGGCTCAATGTGTGTGTGTGTGTGTGTGTGTGTGTGCGTGTGCGCGTGCGCACGCGTGTGTGGCGTACTCAGGGCTCGGCCTCTGCCCCACTCACTCCTGGCTGCAGAGCCCCCAGGACAGGAAGAGTGCCAGCCTCACAATGGTGACGGCGGGGTGAAGATCCCCAGTCAGTGCTGGTGGGCCTTTTGAAGAGCTGACACAGAGAAAATTGCACCCTGCAAAGGCGAGCCCCAGGTCCTCTCTGCGGGGTGGCCTCGGACTGGAGTGGCCTGGGCAGGAGCAGCCGGGAGGTCCAGCCTGGGCTGTGGGAAGCTGGAGGAGGAGATCACACCTTGCAGGAGGTCGGTGGGCAGCGCTGGGGAGGCTGAGGCCAGCCTGGCGGGCATCGGGTAGAGGAGGGTGCTGTGAGTGACAGCAGGGAGGGTCCCGGGGTGTGGGACAGTGGTGAGCAGGCCACTCTGAGGGCTGGCTGTGGAGGCGGGAGTTGGAGGACCCGAGGGGCCCCTTCAACCCCCAGTGTCCAGTGATTCTGGTTGCTCCTCCCGTTCTGTGAGACCACACTTAGCAAGTCAGCCGCTTCCTCACTAGGCTGAAAAATTGCCCGCCTCACTGGTTTCTAAGCCTGCCACCACAGTACCCACATTACCTAACTCCTCCTCACACCGCCTTCTTCCTCTGACCTTGGTCGGCCCTGAGGCTCCGCCACCCCAGGAGCACACTGTCCGTCGTTTCTCTCATTCCCTCTCTCCAGATACATGCATATCTACCCCATTTGGAATGTGTGCCAGGCCCTACAGGGCAGGAAAAGTCAGGGGATTTTCACCTAATATTTTTCTGATTACTTTTCTAACACCTAAATTCCATAAGCAGTGGGAAAGAGGGAAGTTTCCTCTTTTCTTTCCTTCTAGACTCTAAGAAGTTTCCTTGAGCAGGAGGAGGGCGCTGGGAATGTATGGACGTTGGTCCTGGCAGAAGCCTGGACATGCTGCAGGGCCCTCAATCATCCGTGAGGCCCTGGGGGCAAAGGGGTTTGTGCCCTGCTTCCTGGGCTGAGCCCTGGAAGGGAGCAGTCCCCCAGACAGGGAATAGATCTAGGCAGACAGGGCCATCACCAGCATACCCTGTGCTGAGTTGTGGCCTAGAAGCAGCACAGTGAATTCTGGGCCCACGGGTGGCACAGACAAGTGAGGACAGAAGCTGGACCGGAGGACCAAGGCAGACTGGAAGGGGAGCCAGTCCACTTGCATGGCTCCGTGGCTGGCATGTAGAGGGGACGGTGGCTGTCTGGTGGGCACGTGCATGGAGAGGGGGGATGAAGGGAAGGGTAGCTACCAGGTAGAATTGCATGGAGCTGCAAGCAGCAGAAAATCCAACGCCTCGTGGTGTGAACATCGGGAGGTTCTGTGACTTCTGCACTTAGGGCAGCCCAAGTGCATACAGCACTGTCACCGTGTCACCCGGCCACCGGCACCTCACCCCTTCCTTCTTTATCATCCTTTTACTCTGAAAAAGAAGGAGCAAGTTGTGGTTTTTGATTTAGGAAATAAATTTAGTCCATGCAAATGATCCACCCTTAAAAAATGAGTCATAATTATAGAAGTGCATTCTTCTTTAGTTATATTCAAATACAGCTCACAAATATCAGTGTGCTAACTAACTATAGCTACTCCTGTAACTTCAAGTTGCCTCCTACTCAGCCAAACGGCAGCATTTTACCAGTGGAAACTTAGTCACTATTTCCCCCCCTCCGCCCACCCCGCCCAGCTTTATTACTGAGATATAATTTACATGGAACATTGTATACGTTTAGGATGTACATCCTGGGGACGTCTGGGTGGCTCAGTGAGTTAAGCATCTGCCTTCAGCTCAGGTCATGATCTCAGGGTCTTGGGATCGAGTCCCGCATCGGGCTCCTTGCTCAGCTGAGAGTCTGCTTCTCCCTCTCCCTCTGCCACGCCCTCCTCTCTGCTCTCTCTCAAATAAATAAATAAAATCTTTGTACTGAAAAAAAAGGATGTACAGCCTGATGATTTGACACACATATATATTGCAAATTGATTACCACCATAAGTTTAGTTAACACATCCATTACAGCACATAATTATCTTTCTTCGTGTTTGGTGAGAAACATTTAAGATCTCTTCTCTTGACAAAGTCCAAGTATTGTTAACTATGGTCACCACGCTGCAATTAGATCCTCAGAGCTTATCAGTTTTATGGGTAGAAGTTTGTACTCTTTCACTAACTTCTCTCTATCCCCCCCCGCCCCCCACCTACCACCAGCGACCAGCCCCTGACAATCCCCATTCTACTCTCTGTTTCTATGAGTTTGGCTTTTTTAGACTTCACATATAAGTGAGATCATACAATTTTGGTCTTTGTCTGATTTATTTTATTAAACATAATGACCTCAAGTTTTATTCATATTGTCTCAAATGTCAGGATTTCCTTCTTTTTTATGGTTGAATAATATTCCATTGAATATATACATCACATCTTTTTTTATGCATTCATCCATCAGTGGACACCTAGGTTGTTTCCATATCTTGGCTATTGTGAGTAATGTTGCAGTGAACACGAAGGTGCAGATACCCGTTTAAGATAGCGATTTTATTTCTTTCAGGTAAATACTCAGAAGTGAGATTGCTGGGTCATACGGTAGTTATTTTTAAAAATTTTTTGTGGAACCTCCATACTGTTTTCTGCAGTGGCTGCATCAGTCTTTTATTTTTGATACTAGCTGTTCAAACAGGTGTGATGTGGCATCTCACAGTGGTTTTGATTTGCATTTCCTCAATGATGAGTGATGTTGAACACCTTTTCACATATCTGTTGGTCACCTGTATGTCTTCTTTGGAGAAAAATCTATTCATGTCCTTTGCCCATTTTTCGATTGGATAATCACTATTTTTTTTGCTCTATTAATTTTACCCCTGTAAATAAATAGCAGCTGTTGAATGTACCCAGCATATATCAGTAAACACAGAAGTCATATACCTCCAAGGGCCCACTCATGCTAACTGCAGAGCAGAATAATACCTCTTGCATTTCACCCTTCATATTCTGGTAAGCAAAACTGTGTTCATGAAAATGCATGTAAAACTTCGGGTCCTACCTGAGACCCGTGGTGGGCCCAAACCTGCATATGCAGCCCCGGCACTTCAGGATATCACCAAAGGTTACTCAGGATACCTGTGTACACGAGGTCTTGTGCTACACATTCTCACCCCCACTCTGCTCCTGAAGAGGGAAGAGAAGCCCACGGGAAGGGTCCTAAACACTGGAAATAAGGCCAGTAGGGCTTGAGGTAAGGGCAGCTAGACTGTGCCTTCTGTGGCAGCAGACAGAGGAAAGACGATGTGAACGTGTGTTAGCCCCTGCCTTGGGCTAGACGCTGTGGCAGCTGCTTGCACAGCGCTCTCTCATTTTCTCCTCTGAATATAGACATCAACACCCCATTGTTCTGATGAGTAAACTAAGGCCCAAGGCAGTTAAATAATTTCCAAAGACCAACACTGCCAGGGCAGGGATGCTTAACCTTCAAGTCCAGGCTCATCAGGAGGGGTGAGGGTAGATCTTCATGGACAAGACAATAACAAGATGGCCCTGGGCTCCTTCTGGTCTCACTGAAGGCTCTGTGGAGCAGAGGCGCTGGACCCAGGGGCTGGCACATCTGTAATACTTGGAAAGAGGAGGAAGTCCGTGTGGCAGGCGTTGCCTTAGCCTGGGAGTGGCCAAAGATTATCAGGGTGAGTGAAATAGAACTTCCTGAGAGACTAAGATTGATTACCTGGGCTCCTTATATCTCCTAGGGTTGCTCTGACAGTATATTTAGGGTCTGCACACAGTGCTTTCATTGTCCTCTGTGGCCAGTAAAGGTACAGGAGATTTCAGACATAGTCTCAGTTCTTCACTGTTGCAATTGCACTATCCCTAGACTGAGCATTTTCAAAAATCCTTCCTTCTGTAAGGTTCTGCTGCCATTTTACTGGTTCATGCCTCTTTAAGTAAAATACCTGGATGCCTTAAGGTGTGACAAACCGAGGGTGATAAATACTCCAAAGAACTGGCATCAGCATCCCATGCCCATTATTCCCCAGCCTGTGTACCTGCCCATGCTTTGAGTAACCATGAATTAATGCAGTGTAATTTCTGCTACCTCTGATGAACTTACATCCATGACTGCAATAACCAGGTTGTAGCTAAAAGTCATTTTCTTGACTTTCAGGTTTGAATAGCATCTGGCTAGCAGCCTCTGGGGCAGCCCCTTGCAATATTTCATTAAAATGCTAATGCACCCATAGGACAACCTGAAAATGCCAAGTAACACCACAGACTAAGACTAAACACAACCTTGACAGAATAGGGGAGGGATCTGCATTAACTACAAGGCAGGGTCATTTGAAAAGAGAAACCACTGTGACTTTTGCCTTATGAAACAGAAAAATAGTAAATGATATCAGGAAACAATATTTGTAACATATATGAAAGCAAAAGATTCCATTTCCTCTATAACAAGCTCTTAAAAATCAATTTTATGGACAGGCATGCAGAAGAACGAAACTGGATCACTTTCTTATACCATACACAAAAATAAACTCAAAATGGATGAAAGACCTAAATGTGAGACAGGAATCCATCGAAATCCTAGAGGAGAACACAAGCAGCAACTGTCTGACCTCCGCCACAGCAGCTTCTTGCTAGACCCGTCTCCAAAGGCAAGGGAAACAAAAGCAAAAATGAACATTGGAACTTCATCAGGATAAAAAGCTTTTGCACAGCAAAGGAAAACAATCAACAAAACTAAGAGGCAACCTATGGGATGGGAGAAGATATTTGCAAATGACATATCAGATAAAAGGCTAGTATCCAAAATCTATAAAGAACTTATCAAACTCAACACCCAAAGAACAAATAATCCAACCAAGAAATGGGCAGAAGACATGAACAGACATTTCTCCGAAGAAGACATACAATGGCCAACAGACACATGAAAAAATGCTCAACATCAGTTGGCATCAGGGAAATACAAATCAAAACCGCAATGAAATACCAACTCATACCCATCAGAATGGCTAAAACGAACAACACAGGAAACAACAGATGTTGGTGCGAATGCAGAGAAAGGGGAACCCTCTTACACTGTTGGTGGGAAAGCAAACTGGTGCAGCCACTCTGGAAATCAGTATGGAGTTTCCTCAAAAAGTTAAAAATAGAACTACCCTACAACCTAGCAATTGCACTACTAGGTATTTATCCAAAGGATACAAAAATGGTGATTCAAAGGGGCACATGCACCCTAATGTTTATAGCAGCAATAGCCAAACTCTGGAAAGAGCCCAGATGTCCATCGACAGATGATGGATAAAAAAGATGTGGTGTATATATACTCAATGGAATATTACTCAGTGATCAAAAAGAATGAAATTTTGTCATTTGCAATGACATGGAAGGAACTAGAGGGTATTGTGCTAAGTGAAATAAATCAGTCAGGGAAAGAGATTTCACTCATTTGTGGAATTTAAGAAACAAAACAGATGAACATTGGGGAAGGGAAGGAAAAATAAAGTAAGATAAAAACAGAGAGGGAGGTAAACCATAAGAGGATTCTTAATCATAGGAAATAAACTGAGGGTTGCTGGAGGGGAGGTGGGTGGGGGGATAGGGTAACTGGTGATGGGCATTAAGGAGGACACTTGAAGTAATGAGCACTGGGTGTTATATGCAACTGATGAATCACTGAACTCTACCCCTGAAACTAATAATACACTATATGTTAACTAAATTGAATTTAAATTTTAAAAAATTTAAAAAATCAATTTTAAAATGTCAAGCATACTAATAAACATGTGCAAAATCCACCAAGAGGCAAGTCACACAAAAATAGAAATTAATTCCCTCAGTAAATGTTTGTTGAGTTCCTACTATGTGTCAGGCATCTGGTCCTTCCATGCTAATGTGGAAGATAAATCAGAAATAGGCAAATATCTAATATAATGTCAGGTAGAGATAAGGGCAAGAAAACAAATAAAGGCAGGAATAGGGATAGAGAGTGAGGGTGGTGGTGGGGTCTAGGTTTTAGAAGGGGAGATTTGTGAAGGCCTATCTGCAGAGGTGACACTGAAGCAGAGACTGAGTGAAGCTAGGTGGTGAGCCATGCACAGATCTGGTAAAAGAGACTCCACCCTGCTCCCCAAAAAAGAAGTTTCCAGTAGAGAAAGGGGCAAGTATAAATGGCCTGTGGTAGAGAAGAGCTCAGCTTTTTTCAGGAAGAGCTCAGGGGCCTGAGTGACTAAACAGAGTGTGGGAGGAAAGTCTTGGGATGCGAGACTGGAAAGGAGATGCTTATTGTCTATCCAAGGGAAATGGTTAGGAAACTGAATAGACACGTCTGAACTTCAGAGAATTTTGGGCTGGAGAAAATTGTTTGGATGTTGTCAGTGCAGAGAGATGGTGTTTACAGATTTGCAACTGGCTGAGCTCTCCAGGGGAGTGAGTGTAGGTAGAAGAGATCTGGGGATGTAGCCTGAAAGCCCTTGATGCTTAGAGATCAGGGAGGCAGAAAGGAACCAGAGAAGACGCCTGGGAGGGCGGCCAGTGAGGGCGTCAGCGAAGCAGGAGGGAGAGTGTTATCTCCAGGGCCAAAAGGAAAAGGTGCTTCAAGAAGAAGAGAGAGATGAGCTTTGTCAAATTCTGCTGATGTGTTGGTGAGGTGGGCCTGATCGTGGACCCTCTGACCTAGCCACGTGGAGAACATCTGTGACTTTGCTAAGGGTGTCTGGGGGAGTGGTGAAGAGGAAGAGCAAGAGAGAATGGGGGCCAAGGGACTAGAGATGCCTCTTGGGTGTCTCCAAATGGAGAAGAGACAAGAGCAAGAATGGTGGGAGGTATGGAGTCCAGAGGAGGGTCTAAAAATGAGAGGCACTGTGGTGTGCTCGTGTGCTAACTGGGAATCCTCCAGCAGAGAGGGATACAATCCTTGGGGAGGTAAGATGGGGTGAATCTAGTGCATAAGTGAGGGTTTGGCTTTAGACAAGAGCAAAGAAAATCCTTCTATAGAACCCGGAGAGGAGGAGGAGCAAGTCTGCACAGCTGCAGGTTGGTGGGAGATGTGAGTTGGAGAGCCTGTAGAAATTCTTTTCCAGTTTCTTCTATTTCTCAGTGAAATAAGGTGCCTAGAAATGGACACTTATCCCTTATCAATAAAAGTGTATCTTAGTCTTTTGGCATTGGGCTTCCTAACTTAGCTGCTGGGCATCCTCTTGTCCCCAGACAGGGAAACCTGGATACGCCAGGGCTACCAGGTAGCCCTGGATTCTCAGAGTCGGCACAGATGGGAGTTCCCTGGCTCATTGGAGCATCGCACCTGCTAGCAGAAGCCCAAGATATAGGGTGTCCATAAGCCATTGTGGTTTGGATTTCTAATAAATTCACTTCCATGTAAGGTATAAACAATTTGTGAAATGCATTCTGAAGAGAATATACTAGAGATTTAAATAAAGTTGCCTGTGCTTCGGTTTTTCCTTTCTTTCATTTTGCAGGTAACAAGCTCCCCATGACACTGAGACGGCCATATCCAAGTATATCCAAAAGGATGGTGGATGCATTGAAAGTAGACTTCCCTGCAACCAAATGTGCTAAATCTTGAACAAATTTTCTCTTCTGTTGCCTTTTTCAGATTATTTGTGTTTTGTACAGTAGTGAATTTTTTACACCTTCAAATTGCACAAGGACTCTCTGAGTGCCCTGTTCATCCTTACTTCTCCCTCTAAGACACTCCCACCCTCACCCCCAGAGCAAATGTTGCCATTTCCTTCTCTTCCTTGATTTTGTTAGAGGTTTTTTTCCCCTAAATTTTTATTGTGGTAAAATATACATTAAATTTACTATCTTACCCATTTTTAAGCATACAATTCAGTGGTATTAAGTACATTCAATGCTGTGCAACCATCACCACCATCCATTTCCAGAACTCTTTCATCCTGCAAAACTGAAACTCTAATACTGTGATACAATAATCCCCCACTCCCCCTTCCCCAGATTTTTTTATGACTCAGGTGGCCTCTTCTGTGTCCCCTTAACCCAAGCACTAAGCAGTATCTTAAAACAACTTAAAACAACTACTTTTGTGATGATATTATTCACTTAAAAAAAAAATCCCCCATCTCTTTTTTCTTCTCTCTCTCCTAGATCACAGCCTTACTACCTTCTCTGAGGAATGGAAGTCTTTCTCTTTCTCTGGCTCTTGAAGTCAGTAGCTGGTATTTTATAAAATAACAAAAGTCTAGAATGAAGGGGGGGAAATTGGAAGGGGAGACGAACCATGAGAGACGATGGACTCTGAAAAACAAACTGAGGGTTCTAGAGGGGAGGGGAGTGGGGGGATGGGTTAGCCTGGTGATGGGTATTAAAGAGGGCACACTCTGCATGGGGCACTGGGTGTTATACACAAACAATGAATCATGGAATGAACGCTACATCAAAAACTAATGATGTAATGTATGGTGATTAACATAACAATAAAAATTAAAAAAAAATAAACAAGATATGGGAAAAAAATAACAAAAGTCTATAATGTCCAGATCCCAAAGCTTGGGAAGGTGGGGCTGGTATGTGTGTGCTAGAGTCAGGGAGTGGGGTTCTTAGAGCATTAGCTATACGGTGTCATCGTTCTGAAAAGCAATTTTGCAGTAGCTAGCAAAAGACACACAGATGCTTCAGTCCGTTGATCCAGTAATTCCTCTTAGACAATCAAAGAGATGCACAAAGATTTATGTTCAGCACATAATAATGAAAACCGGGTGTTGCCTCTATGTCCATTGTAGGGGCTAGGTAAAGTCTACATGCAATCATTAAAAACCATGTTTGAGTTTGATACATGGGGAAATGTTTATGCTATAATGTTAAATGAAAAATATAAGATTATATATATATGTTATGATCTCAAATCTTTTCTTAAATTTGTATCTGCAGAGAATAACATGGTAGAGAACCACCTCAGTGTTAAACAATTCTCAGGGAGATGGAATATTGTGTAATTTTAACTTTTTATACATTTATTTATTTTTTGTATTTCCTAGGACTGTACGCCTCTTTTACATCCAGAAAAAGACATAAAGAATATAAAACAAACACACTGAAAATGGAACAATCTTACCTAGTACCCAAAGAAATGCAAATTAAAATTTATTTTTGTTTCTACGAACTAAAGAAATGAGGAAATATGGAGTAAAAGAGTAATTTTCCTGCTGAGCACGTTTTGTGGTTTTTAGAGCTGTCTAGGGCGTGTCTGTGGAGGAACAGTGGCTGTTGCCTGACAACATGTCTTATTCAACAGAAATGGAGACATAGAGCCTGTATCCTTGAGAAAACGAGTTGGCCCTCCTATGGATGGAGGGTGTCTTGAAGAGAAACCAGATATTTCTAAATTTGCTAAGAACTACATTTGTCACTTGCTCTCAGATAATACTACTTTGGGGTAGCCCACCATGGGGTTGCCAACTTAGCTATATTTACAAGTCATGTTGAAACTGACGTGGTCCCCATGGACCCGGGGAATGGGTGTGGATGGAGAAGAAAATTAACTTCTGAGCTGGGACAGACTACCCTAATTTTGAGGGCACTAATAAGGCATCAACTCAGGGGCAGGTGGTACCCAAGGTGGACCTCTCAGTCAAGTTGCCATGTTCCCACATATAGTTGGCAGCCTTGTGGGGCCAGAGGTCAATTCTCTCCTTGGGTGCTCAGGGATAGACTCACAGAGAGAGAGACAATGGAAAGCCCACCAGACCTTATATACACTCCAGATGCAGTAGATTTGGGGGTAGTAGCTCTTCCCACCAATCCAAAGAGTGTATTCTTCAGCTTTCTTTGTGGCAACATCCTTGAGAAGCCGACTTCTCCCTCAGATGATCATTTGATGAGCATGAATAAGCCTAAAGTGGGTAGGATTATTTGGAAAGGGCTGGGCACTTCCCCCAGGGTGTGGCCATCCCTGGACAGTGGCCCTACTCGACTAAGACTCTGCCTACCAACCCATATCCTGTTTATAGATTTGCCTATGGTAATCCTGGTATCCTTGCTGATGAATGTCTGTTTACCCTCTTCATTAGAGATACTGATGTCACAGAATAGCTGTCGCCGAAAGCTGCCCCACCCAGGCTGCATCTGTCATTGTGAGTGGATTGATTCTGTTAAACTTGGCATTCTGGAGGGCAGACGTCCCCTCCCTGCCTGTCTTCCACCTGCAGACTTTCCTTCTGGATTTTTTTTCCATGCTCACCTGTGTTCTCTGCTCTTGGAGGCAGGGTTGGTCTGTATTTTTTTTCCAGCTTTATTGAGATATAATTGATATATGACATTGTGTAAGTTTAAGGTGTACAACGTAGTGATTTTATATATGTATATGTTACAAAATGATTACCACAAAAAGGTTAGTTTAGACATTTATCACCTCACATAGTTACAATTTTGTGTGTGCGTGATCAGAATTTTTTAAAATCTACTCTCTTAGCAACTTTTAAATATACAATACAACATTGTTAACTACAGTTATCACAGGATTGGTCTCTATTTTTATCAAGATGAGAAAAAAATCAGTAGATTGAGAGTCAAGGGATCTACCTCTTTCATTAATTTCCTGCGTGATCTTGGACCAGCCTCCAGCCCCATCTGGGTCTCCTGTCCCTCATCGGCACTACAGTTCTGTGACTCTGGGACTAAGGAGAATAAGAAGGCAAGGACAAGATAGTATGAGTTTCTTTGCTGGGAAAGGTTCAATTTAAGAAAAAGGAGAAGAAGAAGGGAAAAACCAAAAATAGTCACCACCATTTATTTGAGCTTGCTTTGCCAGGCCTACACTGTGAGCATTGTGAAGGTAATCTTACTAAATCCTCACAATAATCCTAGGAGGAGGGTACTACTTTTATTCTTATTTTTCAAATGAGGAAACTGAGCCTCAGAGATGTCAAGTAACTTGCCCAAGGTCACAGAGTTAATATGTTGGGACTCAATCACAGATCTCTCTCTGCTTTTGGAGTCCACCATTTCCCTCTGCTTTTGGGAAGCCCGGAACTCAGAAGCAGTACTGGGTCTGATCCAGCTGTGCTCTTAGGGCCAACTATCTTTTTCAAATGTGCCTTCCTTTATTTAGCCACCAACATCATTGCTTTTAGGGTTTTTCAGTGAACTTCCCTATTTCCTCCCTATTCTGTCTTATTCAGCAAAATGAATGAGTGAATGTTTCTTATGACACAAATTTAATTTTCATTTAGAAATGAAAGTGCTTTGTCTCTCTACTTTTATTTTTCAAGCCAAAAGAATTTTTCCCTCTTTTCTTGGGAGTCCAGAAATAAGTTAAAATTTAATTAAAAGTTTTATGATTCAACAGTTGCAATGAGGTTCAAGTGATAATGGAACAAACTTGTGGATAGCCTGAGGAGAATGTGCCACTCTGTTAGTTGTTTGAGCCAATGTTCCAGGAGAGTCTCCCCACCCACTCTGCTCCTAATGCCTTTCACTATTCACACACTTTTCCCAGATCTTAAGATCCCCATGCCCTCACACACCTCCTTTACGTATGACATTCACTGAGCCTAGAATGGCATCCCTTCCTTTACCTGGAGAGCTCCTTACCCTTAAAGACTCAGGTCCGACTGCTCTTGTGTGACCAATTAATGCAAAGTATGTTTATTTGTTTACTTCTCTGTTCTGCACTTGAATGTTAAATCAGTGAGGGCAGAGGCCTGGCCTCACTCATCTTTGGAACCACTCTGGATCTGAGTCCACATAACGCATATAATATATGCCCAATAACAATTTCATAATAATTTTGTGTGTATGTGTCCAAAGCCAAACGTTTCCTGTGCGCTTTGTCCCAGTTACCCCCATGATGAGGAATTTATCCAAAGGAAATCACTGAAGAGGAGACAGGGAATTACACAGACAGAAGTGCTGTAAATATGTATTTGCTAAATATTGGAAACAAGCTTATCAACAGGATAATGGTGAGTAAATTACAGTACACAATCTTGATGGAACATGATTCATTCTCTCATTGATTAAACCAACATACTGACTGCCAAGGGGGTGTCGGAAATACAGCAGTGAGTCAGATGCCTTCAATGAGTACACAACCTGGCAGAGACTTCTAGAGCCATCATAACAAAACTATACAGAAACAGAGAACTATTTGTGGCCTAATGTTAAGAGAAAAATAGCATATTACAAAACAGTCTGTACATGATGCTTTCAACTCTAAACATGTGAAAGTGTGAACAAGTTCTTGGTGGGCAAATGAAGGTATTGCATGTTTAGGTTATAGGTGACATTCTCTTTAGCTTTAATACAATTGTTTTTCAAGCTCTGAAGTATTAGACCAACCCAGAAGTCTACTGAAAAGGGGGAAAAATCTGCTCCTAGGGCCCTGGCTCTCCAGGTTGGCAATGGCATGAATGATGGGGGTTCTCTCCAGATGGGCAGGGGCTTGCCACGAAACAATTGGAAAGGCACATTCAAGGCAGTCTGGAGGGCTGGGTCAAGGAGGACTGGCAATCTGTATATGTAGGAGTGTCCACTGAGTGCCACTGTAAGAACCAGCCTCCTCTGTATCTGAGCTACATCAAACAGCAGAGCCAAGGCTCTGCCAACATTCCCCCTTAAGCACTGTGCCAAGTGGGGGGGCGGGAAGCTGAAGTCTGAGAATCAGATAAGAGGGTTGGGACCTGTAAGAATTGGTGGCTGGTTCCTCATGCTGGAAAGGATGCTCCTTATGTGAAAAATACCATTATCTCCATTCTATAGATGAGGAAGCTGGTCTGGCTCCAGGCTACCCAGCAGGCCAAGTGATGAACTGGGATTGGAAACCGTCTTTTCTCAGTTTGGGCCAGGGTTCTTTCTATTTATCTCCCTGGTCCTGGAAGTAGGTGATGATGCATAAGGCTGGATGGAAGAGACCTGGCTGGCTGAGAGGCTGGATTCTTTTGGGAAGGGGAATCTGCTGGTGGGACTGCATAATGGAGGGTCTCAAATTTGATGCAGTAGGCACTGGGCAACCATTGTAGGTTTGGGGGCAGATAGAAAGGGGTTTCAGGGAGAGGACGTTGGCAGTGTGTGCTGGCTGGTGTGATCAGTGAGGAGGCTGGCCCAGACACATGGTAAGGTTGGTGGGCAGCTCTTGTTCTGTCAGATCAAAACAGCACCCACCCCTCCAGCTTCTTGGAAATATGTCTTCCTGCACCTCTAACCATGAGATTGGAATGGAAGCTGCCATCTTATCTAGACTCCCCCCTTGGATATAACCTGGTCCAGGGATGGACATCTGATCCAAACACAGCCAATGAGAGCCCTTCCCTGGGAATTTTAACCTTGAGGCCAGAGAAGGATGGGTTTCAGTCCCTCACTATTGGCTAAGCTGTGTCTGGAAGCTCTGTCACCCCTCAGAGATTTGAGAGCCAGAGAGAGGAAATTCTAGCTGGACTCAAGCCCTAGTTTCTACTTTGAGGGAGGGCTTGGCCACCCTCTTGTTCATGCCACCATGTGAACAATACTTCCCACCTCCTCTTTAGCTAAGCTAGTCTGAGTTGAATTTTTATCATTTGTAAACAAAAAGTCCTGACATTTGCAGTTAGAGACGTGCCTCCCCTTTATCATTCAAATCTTGGCAGAATTCTCAAAAATGCTTTAGGGTTGTTTTGGAGCATTCAGTTCATCATTTCTTGCATGTAAGAAACAAAAGAGTCTGTCCTCATTATTCAGTGTCAAGCTCAGGAACTCCAGGCTCTCTGTGGGAATAAAGCTTTGGGTATCCCTTCAGAGAATGATGGACCCATCTCCATCACTGGTGTGGTGAGTAAAATTGCTGCTCAGAATGCTTTCCCGCCTGCTCGTTTGCGATTCAGTCGGGGAGAAACTGACGTGTCCAGGACGACCACACAGGACAGCCAGACATTTCCTATACAAGTGGTAAAGGTATCTTCTGAACTTCTCTCCAGCAAATGCGTATATAAAGGGATTGAGGCAACAGTGGATAAACGCAATTGTCTCGGTCACACTGAGGGCCAACCTCAGATCCCTCTTCATGTCACAACTGGGAAAGAAGTCATAGAGATTAAGTGTCTCTAAGAAAATCATGATGTTGTAGGGTGTCCAGAAGAGGAAAAACATGATGACCACCAGAAAGATCAGTTTAATGGCTTTGGCTTTCTTGTGGTTCTTACAGGAAAACAGTGTCTGCATGATTCTGATGTAACAGTAACTCATAATGAGCAGGGGGAGCAGGAAGCCAAGCAAATTTGCTTCCACGTTGCGGAGCACAGGCCAGAGTTCCTGCAGGACCTCAGGGTAGTCACCGAGGCATTCATTTTCTTTTTGTTTTGTGAACATGAACTGAGGTGCTGCCACCAAGATGGCTGCCGCCCAGACACCTAGGCTGATGGTGACGCCATGCTGCACAGTCCGGTTGTGCATGGAGTTGGCTGCCAGGACAATGGCCAGGTACCTATCAATGCTGATGACAGTGATGAAGAATATGCCTCCAAAAAAGCCGATGAAGAAGAAGGCGGTGGTGAGTTTGCACACAGCATTGTGAAGGCCTTGTTCACTTATCAGGTAGTGAGTCCAGAAGGGTAAGGTGGTTACAAAGAGCAGATCAGACAAGGCCAGATTCAGGAGGTAAATGTCGGTGATACTCTTGGGCTTCCGGCTGTTGGTGAGGGCAAACACCACCAGCAAATTTCCCAGCAGGCCAAAGGCAAAGACAAGGGAGTAGAGTATGGACAGGAAGACGGTCCCAAAGGCCACGATGTCCCCCATATCACAGGCTTCAGCAGACTCATCATACTCAAAGTATTCTAAAATTGATTCAGGGGAGTGGGTGGGCATGGTGAGGGCCTGGATCAGGAAGGAAAACAAGTAACAGCATTAGTTCTCAGAGAAACAAAGTTGGGATTGTATCTGGCCCCATACATAAGCAAGGCTGGAAGGAACAAATATTGGTTGGGTGCCTAACCAATACACTTCCCAATGTCACGCACTTCATCTTGTTTAATCTCCACAATAGACTCTTGATGGAGGCTATAACAGATTCCTCTGACAGAAGAGGAAACCAGGTCTCTGAGAGGTTCAGAGATTTGCCCAGAGCTACACAGTGAATGGCTCAGCTAGCATTTGAATCTAGACCTTTTGAAGCTTGAGACAGATCTTTTCTTTGATTTTCAAACATGTATCCAAAAGGTTGACCAGTGTGTGGATAGTGGGAGAGAGGACTATGGGTGTGGAGAAGAGGGGGTGGGATGGTAGGGGGGTGCAGCCATAATTCACATGTCTAGTCCAAACTTAGCTGAAGCAATTCTCCAACTCCTTCCTTATTCCCACCTCCTTTACCCTCTGGATCCCAGTTTCTCCTGCAGGAGGCTGAGACTGAAGAGAGAGGTCTCAGACACTCTTCAGACACACAGAGCCCTGAGCAGACCTGTACCCAGAAGTCCCTCATCTTTGTTTTTGAGAACCCTTTCTCTTTTTCTTGGAACCAACAGGTCCTTCTCTTCCTTAAGGGATAAGACACAGAGTCATACACTCTAAAGTGACCACCTTGTCTCGGTTTGCCCAAGACTTTCTGGTTTTAGCACCAAAAGTTGGAAACCCCTCAGTTCTAAGTAGACAGCCATGGATGGCCATCCCACAAATCCAAGTGAAGAGAGAGGAGTGTTGCCATTGCCATCATAGGGCCTCTGCTGTTATGAAAGGACTGATTGATTCTGTATGGGGGATCATGCTCAGTTAGCCTGCTGTACTGGGTCCAGGTGGCTAATTTATCCCATAATTACCAGCGCTGCACTCACTGTGGCCTGGCGATTCATAAGAATTTTGTTTCTTCGGAACAAAAATTGAAAGACAAGACATTTCTGCACAGGTAGAGAAGTAACACTTGTCCCCTTCTCCCTTGACCTCCCCAGCCAGGACTCGCTTGTCACTGCAGAGACTACAAGGGCAACCCTTTCACTCTGGCCCGCTGGGGCCTCCTCCTCTTCCTTGTGATGCCACGGACAGGCCCCCGAGAACCCCCAAGTATGTTCAGAGCACACCTCCTGGTTGTTGCTGCCTCCCTCCCACCACAACTAAAAACAAAGCACACACCTCTTTAACCAAGGGAGTTTTCACACCTCACTGCATCCTTTTCATTCTGGTTTTACCAAGACTGTGTCTCTGCCAAGGTGAGGGCCCACCCTTCCAGCCAGGGCTTTGCTTCTCCCTTCTCAGCCTCTGCTTTGTGTTCTGGCCCATCTCTGCATCTTCCCCAAATTCTTCCAGCATGAAGTTGGTTAAGCCTCTCTGACCTGGGCATCTCAGGCTGGGATGGAGTGCCCAACCCCCAGGGAGAGGGTATGCTTTCTTTGTTTTAAGCCGCACCCCCCCTTTCCTCAGAGATGAACCTCTGCTTGTGACCCTAATCAATAATATTTAGTTTAACCACATAAAATGGCTGATGTGCTATCCCTTTTGAGCTACACAAGTGTCAGTTTCAAATGGTTCAAGCTGAGATATGGGGAGACGGGGACATTCCTACTCCATGCATGTGGCTTATGGTAGCAGCCCATCTTCCCAGATGCGCAGTTGTGTGAGAGTGGAAATAGTCAAGACCTCAGTGATCATAAGTTAGGGAACCTGAGCTACCACCCTCTTCCTTCTGCATTTTCCCCCAGTGAAAGGAGCTGACACAGTTGGCCTTGAGAGGAGGTCAAGGGCAAGGAAGATTGCGTGGTATCTCTTCATACCTGTGCTCAGTCCTGTGGCCCAGGAACTTTGTGCTGGTGCATTGGCTTGATTTTGCCAAAGCTGCATGATGTAGGTTTAATTTCCACTCCTGGCACTGTGCCTTATACACAGGGACCTCCTCTAAATCTTCCAGCAGGTGTCCCTGGGTCACCGAGGAGGGAGAACAGGGAGGTGGGCAGACTCGGGCTGTCCCGTGGCTGAATCTCATGTCTGTTTCTCTGGCCAAGTGACCCTGGGTGAACTTGGAACCTCTGAGTCTGACATTCCTCATCTGCAAGACTGAGACTCATTCTCATGTCTGCCCACAGTGCTGTTCTGAGGACAGCACCTGGCACGGTGTGTTGCACACAGCAGGCACTTAATAAATGCTTTTGGTGAGGAAGCAGAAACATTTCAGACCTTTGCAATCATCCAGTTTGCCTGTGAACTCTTGTGTTGTTCACTCCCACCCGAGGTATTGGTCTGTAAAGTTGGTTTTATTTTTTTCCCTGAAATAAAAAATATTTTCTTTTCAGGTTTTTTTTTGGTGGGGGGAGGAGGGGGGGATGTAAGGGAGTAAAATGCATACCTTTACTGAGTTTTTACTCAGCTGTCAGGCTCATTGCTAAACACTTATCACCTATTTTGGGAAAAACATTCATGAATTGCCTTGAAGTTTTAAAAATAAAAATAAAAATATAATATGAGTTACATGAAAAATTAAAATAAATAAGTAAGTAAATAGTCTAATATGATAACCAGCACATAGTACATGCTCAAGAAATGGTGGCCAACACATAACAGGATACTTCTCTCTGCTTCATGGGCAAGTAGATGCACTCAGAGAGGGTGAGTAACTTGCTCAAGGCAACACAGCTGGCATGTGGCAGGGCTACTGTTTGGGCCCATGTGTGGCCAGGCTGTCTGCCCTGCCCAAGACTGGGAGTTCCTGAGAGAGGAACAGGGTCTCCTTCAGCTCTGCAGACCAGTGTTCAACAGAGGGAGAGCCTGGCCCCAAGCCAATGCCACAGGAATACTTGCAGGAGGATAAATATTGTCTCCTAGACTTTCATTCCAAATTGCTCTGTGGAAGGAATAGTGACAGTGGCCTTTCGATTGTCCGGTTCCCAGAGGTGCCCATAGGGCACCCGGATGTCCTTCCTGATCCCGGGCCAGGGGCCCTTGCTTGAACTCTGGATGCTCAGTGGATGCCTAGCGTGTTGAATGAAGGAATGAATGAGTGAGCGAATGAACGAATGGAGGGCATACAGAAACAGAAGTGCCGCTTTGGCCACCCTTGGAGAGCCCTTGGAGACAAGCCCAGACCCACCAGCTCTCCAGGCTCAGAAATCACAGCTGCCTGCGGCCGCAGACTCTTCTGTGCTGGTGTCAGGGCCCAGCCCTGCCTCACTGCGGCGCAGCTCGGGGTGGCCCAGGTTTCTATGCAATCTGAGCCCGCGGGCCAGTCTGAACCCAGCTTTGCTGGCTGAGAAGCCCAGAGCATGCGAGGGCACCATTTACATCAGAAACCTGACAGCCAGGAAGGACGTCACTGAATTAGGCCGCTGAACTTGACAGCCTGATCAAAGGAGGGACCTTTTTAGGAACGGTGGGTCTGAGCTCGATGGTCCTCTTATTATTTCTAGGTCCTCTGAGATGTCCCACGATTGGGAGACAAGCCTAACAATGGGGCCTCCTGGCAGCAGATGGGAGCAGGGCCAGTCCTTGAGGGCGGTCTTCCGGGCAGGCTGAAGGGCCACCAGGGATCTGATTGGCTGGACACCGGCTTTCCTGGCCCCTGAGGACAGCGGGAACCAAGCGCAGGAATCCGAGGAGATAAGCCTTCTTTGCAGGGCCTCCTCGGCTGAGTCTCATACAGATGGGGATTCCAGAGGAGAGATGCATGCCGGATGAGCTGAGGGCTGTGGCAAGAACAGAAACCGCTCCAGGCTGTTCTCAGTTCTCCTCAGCCTCTTGTCCCCTCAGTCAAGGTTTACCAAATGCTGTTGAACTGCAAGAGTTTGAGCTGAGCCCAGAAGCAGAGCTTTGAGTGCACATGGGTTGCGTACTCCAGTAGAAACAAACCTGCTCGATCAACTCACTCGCTCGCCTCCCATCTCCGATCCTGCTCTGCTTCCTCCGGCCCACTTCCTTTTCTCAGTCCTGCTCATTTATATTTCAACTTTTTGGGGGTCATCATTTACCCATTGTTTCCAATCAGCTTCCCTGTTCTCTACTTCCCTTTTCATTTAAACGGCCCGGGGCCACTTTCCTATTCTGTCCCACATCCTTTTTGGGCTGCTTCCCCCATCTTTGGCTTCACATCCTGCTTATTGTCTGCTAGACCCAGTGTGTCCTTTTTTGTTTTCTCTTGGTTTGTTTTTCCCTCTTTGCTCTCTGCTTATGGCTTTTTAGACCCCTGAGTGAAGACCGGGTTTGAGGTTCTGTTGGTTTCTAATGCCAAGAAAAGTGTGGTTGAATGCTTTTCCTTTGCAAAGGTAATTAGAGGATGGTAAAGATTGCTTGAGCCCTGACCCCAACGTTCTGCATGGGGGTGCCACCATGCTGAAAATGTCCCAGAGCCTGAAGCTGTCCTCGGAAAGCCCAGTGTGGAAGGAGAGGAAGCTATCATTCTCGGGTGCCCCCTGAGCGCCCCGCTCCATACACAAGACCCTATTTCATTCCTTTGACAACCCCCCATGAGAATGGTTGTCCTTCCTGTACGACTGAACCAACAGCAGCTCTGAGAGATCCGGGAAACTCGTCCAAGGAGCAACAGAGCCAGGATTTCAGCCCACATGAGCCTCTCCACAGAACCACGCTCCCTGCACGGCACCAGGCTCTCCCTCTTGGAGCAGAAGTCTGCACCTTATCGCACACCACTTCTCTAGATCTAGAACTGAGAAATAGCAGACTCAGCACCCCCTGGAAAGAATATGACCCACGATGCCAGCCTGAACACTTGTCCTGCATTTTTCCCCTCTGGACTCAGAACCCACAAGGCTGACCCTGAGGGGAAAGGTAGGAAGTCGGGAGATGAAGGTGTGGGGGGGATATTCACCCCTCCAGCCACCACTAGGGGGTCCTCACTACCAGACCCCCGGAATCTAGCTCTCATCAATGCTGGTGAAGAAATTTGGAATCCTTTTCTCTGGAGAAGAAGAGGCTGAAGGCTGTAGGGTCGGCTTATTTCCTGCCTTCAAATATATGGTGATGCAGTACCCTTCTCATGATGAGTACGGAGAAAAGTACGCAATTGTTGAGTCACTGTATGGTACACCTGAAATTCATATAACACTGTATGGTAACCATACTGGAATTAAAATAAAAAGTTAACAAAAAACAGGGTGATGCTCTTCTGAGTCGTGTGCTTCACAGAGACCCACACATCCCACAGACGGCTGGGAGACCCTGGGCAGCTCACTCTGGCTCTGCCTCAGTTTCCTCATATGTGAAATGAAAGCATCAGACCGGACAGACCCTAAGGGCCTGGCCAGCTCTGGCACACTTAAGTTTCCAACAAGAACCAAACTCAAGCACAACATGAGTCCTGAGTCAGGGAGAGCATGGCCTAGTGTCAAGAGAAGTGGCTGCTCATGAACATGAATCTTCTGGGCTCACAGCCTGCCAGCATCCAGGTGGGGTTCTGTTTGGAGACAGAGAGCTGGGTCAGTTGACTGTGGTCCTAACAAGTCTTGGGCTTCACTTTGCCCTGGATAGGAGGCTTTTGGGTCTGGGCCCAAGCCTACACCCCCAGCTGTTTGGGCGCCGGAGTCTTACCAGGTCCTGATGGTTTTCCCATTTACAGGGACAGCTAACTTTCTGAGACACCCTGTGGGATGCAGGGAGAGGTGAGGATGTGAAGGCAAAAGAGGGGCAGATGGAGGGGACCCGAACTGCACGCAGAGGAGCTCTAAGGGCACATTTTACACCTTGTAGCCCCTACCCTGTGCAGGTGACCCGAGTGGCCCTCTCTACGTCAGCAAGCAGCCCACCTGAAACAACACAGCCTCACCCAACCACCAGCATTTGGACCGGCCACACGGACGCCCCTCCAAGACCAGCAGCGGGAGAAAACAACCCTGAGGCTGCTCGGTGAGCCGCCCTTTCACCGAAGCCGCCGTGGTCCTGGTTTGACGCGTCTCCCTCTCGTTTCCTCTTCCAAGTACACTATGCCATTTTCTTATCTCCGCCGCACTGTGAGGCTCTGAAAGGAAATGCTTTAGGACTTTTGTCTAGTAACTGAGGAAGAGGTGGATTTTAAATTAATTATTAACTAAGCCAATATCTGTTATGTATATTAACCATATGCTTGTGTAAGGACAAAAAAAATTGTGCGTAAGAGGTTTACTTCTCCCCCTTGAAAGTAAGGGATGAGATTCTCCTTTGCCTCCTCCTTCCTAGGATGCTTGCTTTAGAAAACTTGTCACTGGAAGTACATTCTCCTCTCTGAAATGTAGGTATGTGTCCTTTTGAAAATGTGATCACCTCTTTTGTCAGCTTTATGACCCAGGAATCTTTCTCAAGGACCTGGGGGCCTTCTCTTTGAAAAGTAAACATCAAGAATCAGCGCCCTTGGGGCACCTGGGTGGCTCAGTCGGTTACGCATCTGCCTTCAGCTCAGGTCATGATCCTGGGGCCCTGGGATTGAGCCCCATGTCAGGCTCCCTGATCAGCGGGGAGTCTGCCTCTCCCTCTCCCTCTCCCACTCCCCCTCCTTGCGTTCTCTCTCTCTCTCAAATAAATAAAATCCAAAAAAAAAAAAAAGAATTAGTGCCCCTGTCACCCAGTTTCTGTGGAAGAGTAGGTGGGTGCCTTGCTCCAAGTTACAAAAATACTTCCCGTCATAAAGATATGAGTCTATTTCTTCTCAGGATGAAGCCAATCAGCTAACACAGATGGTCACCCCAGTTACCATGGTAAAGTTAGGATGTGTGTGACTGTTGAGTTCTCTCGAGTGAGGACTAGGTATGTGTCTCTCACGTTAGGGACTGTATCTGCTTGGCTGTGTAAAGAGGTAGGATTTTTTCCCCCCATCTCTGCAATCTCTTAGCAGATTGCCCGAGATGGGCATCACATTCTGGTTTCATGCCTAGTTAATAATAAAGGTGTCTTCTTTCTCTATTATCTCTGTGAGAGGTTTTTCTGGGTTGGAGATCTTATTTTTAATTTTATTTCCGCAACACTAGGCTCTGTGCTCCATTTGGTGGAGGTAAAAATGGCTAAGATACAGTCTTTAAGTTGCTGTTAATGTTCAGTAACAGAATATAAGAAAAGTTAGGGGAAACCCAAGGATTGGATCATTTAAGCTGAGTCTTAAAGCTGGGGGTTTCTTCCAGGTAGACAAATGTGGAGGTGGGAAGTGGGGGTGGGGGTATTGAAGCCAAAGGCACTGGAGGGTCTGAGCACAGGGATGTTTTCCAGGGTCAAGACTCCGCAGAGGGGGTGTGAGGGAATATACTAGAAACAGATGGAAGTGAGGATGGTGGGGTTAGAAGGGGCCGGCATGCTCCTGGAGCCTTCATGGAAGTCGAGTTTAGTCTGTGTGGAGGGTTCAGGAAAAGATGCAGAGAGAGCAAGGGCCGAGAAGACAGAAGAGAGGTGAACAGAGGGTCCTCAAATTCCATGCTAAGGAACTGTAGGAGAATTATAAGACTTTGAAAGAGAGGGGTAATTCCTGGGTGCCCTAGCTAGCACACCCTTCTGGGCTACCTCCCCCTTTCATTTTCTGGCCTATATACAGCTCTGTAAGTTCAGGATACTGATAGCAATGCAATAATCTTGTTTGCAGAAATAGAAACTGTGTCTGGTGGAGACGTGCTTGATAACCGCCCTTGTGGTTAGGGACCAATTTTGCATGTATCTGTATGTTCTCCCAGTGTTTCTGGAAGTAACTCATCCACGCTACTGCGGTGGCTGGTGTCTGCTCATTGCCATCGCTGAACAGATGGGCACCGTGTGAGCGTTCCACGGTGATCTCTTCCACTGTTGATGCACACCTGGGTGGCTTTCGGCCCGGGGCCACTGTGGACAACACCGTCACGAACAGTGTGTGTGTGCATTTACATCTCCCACAGCATGGATGCATTTTAAAAATGCAGACCCAAAAGCAGACCTACTGTGTGAATGCATGCCTATGAAGGTCAAAAACCGGCAACGATGATGCATATTATTTGGGGACGCATATCTAAGGGGTAGAACTCTAAGGATGAGTAAGGAAGCAGTGACTTCTGGGAGGGCGGGGTGGCAGTCAGGAAGGGACATAAGGGAGGCTGCTGGGGGCCGGCCTGGGTTTCTCCTGCTGTCTGGCTGGTGGTTGGGTGGCAGGTTGATTTATAAGTTGTTAATCTGCCCACTGTTCTTTGAGTGTGCCATATTTCACAATGAACATAGGTTTAAGGAAAGGGATAAAGAGGGCCTGCAAAATTTCTTTTTTGATATTTAAAGAGGGGTGCCTGGGTGGCTCAGTCAGTTGATTTTGGCTCAGGTCATGATCTCGGGGTCGTGAGATCGAGCCCCACGTCAGGCTCTGCACTCAGTGCGGAGTCTGCTTGAGATTCTCTCTCTCTCTCAAATAAATAATAAATAAATAAAATCTTAAAAAATATATAAAAATCTATATATAATATATTATTATATAATATATAATATAAAAAATATATTTATAGAGATGTGATATAGGTTTTCTTCCCTACAAAGATGCATAACCCCAAAGAGTTGCTCTTTGGCCAGATCAGAAGAGGGGGTAGTTGAAGCCCGATTGGGGCAGCCCCCGGGGCAGCCGGTGCATTCTGAGCCCCCACGGCGGGCGCGCAGCATCAGGACTCAGCTGGAAGCCCCAGCTTTGGTGCTCCTGGGCAGGGTGGGTGAGGCCAACCCTTGAAACCCCTGGATTGTGCCTCTGGGACTTGGAGCCAGTGCCCGGAAAAGCCAGCAGAGACCGGGCCTGTGCGCCCCCTCCTCGTCCCTGGGACCCGCTGTGGGACCGCAAGGGTTGCTGTCCCTGTCCAGCTCAGCCGCTGTGGGTGCTGACTCTGGCCCTTTCCGAGGGGGAATTTGTGCACCTGAGTGAAACAGGGGTAGCCGAGGACTCTGTTCTGGGTCAGAGGTCTGGCCAGGGAGGGGAGGGGGTAGCTGAATGTCCCAGACCCTGAGAAGGAGGGTCTTTGAGGCCAGGGTCTCTGGAGTGGGACCATACCTGATATTGCTGCCCTTCCACAGCCCGGCCACGGTGGAAGGGGGTGGGTGGGGAATGGAAGATGGTTTTGACTTGGGTGGGCTCTGGCAGACCCCTTCTCCCTGCCCCTCCCAACCTCATTTGAACATGGTTAGTGGTTTTAAGGTGCACAAACCTTCCGATCTTCAGCTTCCCACAATGACAACACATATTGTTTATTAAGCACCAAACATGGCCAGACAGTGCGGTCAGAACTTTATCTACCTTGCCCGTAATTCTCACAGATATTCAACCTATACCCATCACTCGGCTTCAGCGATGATCTACTCATGGCTAGTATTTATTTTACAGCAGGACCTGAGGCGTAGCAAGGTCAAGTGCAGAGCCAAGCCTTCATTCCAAAGCCAAGCTCCCTCTCCCACCCACTGTGAAGCGGAGACAGTGACCCTCGTGGAGCCTGGCTTAGGGTACGGTCAGCATGTGGCTGACACACAGTCCCGGCTCCCTTCTGGGGGGTGTGGGCAAGAGCCACATCCTGCCCTGCATCCCTGTGTGAAAATGAAGCCAAGCCAAGAGGCAGGCAAAGGTTGTAAATCCGAACCAGCTCGCATGCACACGGACACACACACACACACACACACACACACCCACACGCAGTGGTGCCCAGCGGCCGCCTACCTCCTCTCGTAGAACCCAGTCCCCTCCAGGCACCCCTGGGCATGGGATGACCTGCCCCTGAGCAGACCCTGGAAGCTCCGCAGAAGCTTCACCAGGAAGCTAACTTCCTTCCTTCCTTCAGATTTTATTTATTTATTTGAAAGAGGGAAGAGAGAGAGCACGCTGAGTAGGGGCAGGAACAGAGGGGGAGGGAGAGGGACAATCAGACTGTACTGAGCGTGGAGCCCGCCACGGGGCTGGATCTCACGACCCTGAGATCATGACCTGGGCCCAAACCAAGAGGCTCAACCGACTGAGCCACCCGGGGGGCCCCGCCAGGAAGCTTTCTTGTATGCTTCTCACACAATCCAGTCTTCTTTTCTCCTTTAGGTTCAACTTTTTTCTACCTTGAGTTATCTATCTAAAGTATTTGAAAAAGAAAATGAGCTTTTTTGGGGGAGGGGAAATCCTAAAACTCCCTGGCTTTTCTCTGAGCTCAGCTGAGAACCTACAGAGCAGAGACTGTGGAATCTGTCAGGCTGAGATGGCCAGATAAAGGTCAAGCAAGGAGAAATGAGAGGCCCGGTCAGTCCTTGCCTGGGTCCTCCATGTAGTTCCTCCTCTCATGCATCCACGCGTGTGTCCTCTCTGAATTCCTGAGACTGTTTTCCCATGACACAAACCTTCTGAGCCCGTGTCCTCACAATGATTATAACAGCATATATTAATAGTGGACATCGAATTTATGTTGGCAATTTATTCATTAAAATAGTTGTCATTGTAAATGCAATAGGTGCTCTTTGTAACAAATGTAGGTGGCACCAAAAAAGCATGGAAAGAAAAGGAAAAACAACATAGAAGCGAACGATCTACCATCCAACTTCCCAGAATCAACCACAGCTAGCTTTCTGCCTTTTCCCGTGCAATCACTCTGCGTGTTTTTATATTTATATTAAGTGTAGTTATATTTACATTTAAGATGCAAGTGTTATATTAAACCATTTTTATTATAAAATTTTCAAACATAAATAAAAGCAGAGAGCACCACCAGGCGCGCACCACATAGCTTCAATTAGCAACTAATGGTCACGATTTCATCTATTCCCCACTCTGTGTCTTACTAGATTATTTCAAAATAAATCCAGGTGTCATACCATTTCACCCATAAACAGGTAAGTATGAGTCTCCAAAAGAATAAGAACTCTTTTTAAACAAAATAGTAACTTTGATACTATTTCTCACTTTAAGAAGTTACTAAATCCTCACGGTCATCCAGATGCACTTTCAAATGATGATTCTTTCAGGTAATACCTACCCATGAACATTCTCCATGCCCCTAACATGTAATTACTGTTGCTTCTAATCGTATCCCATGTCGAGTGCATCAAAGATGGTCTAATCACCCACCGCCCGGCACCCCTCAAGCCCCTTGGACATTAGGCTGCAACAGCTTTGGGAAAACGGTCTCTCTTGTTAGCGTGGAAAGCAAACCAGCATCTGCATCCACCATGACCTCTGACCATGGTGCCCCGCCCCGCAAGCCCACAGGTGCTGGCAAGTTCCCTGCTCCTACCTGGGCCGGGCCTGGGAAGGAAACCTCCGGACGTGACAATCAGCCACCCTGTCCCACTGTCTCTGTCTCTGTCACAGAGTATTTCCCTCTCCCTCCCTCTGAGAGCATCTTTATTTGCCAAGTTAGCCAATAGTAGTGGGTTTCCTGTGAGGTCGACTATCTTTAGATGTTGGCGCAGTCAAGCACAGAAGCTCCAGGCTGGAGGCAATCGGATGGCAGGAGGGTTTGAATGCACAAACCTGGAGGACAGAGCCAGGGTGGGGGTAGGGGGTGTGGGTCTGCCCCCCACAGCTTGGAGGAAGTGAGGATGTGGAGGCTGTGTTTTTGCCCCCTTCGGGGGAGGCCAGGGAACAGTGCAGTTCTCAGGAACCACTAACGCCCACTGAACCTCAGTTTTCCTGCCTGTAAAAAGGGGCCCACAGCACTCACCGGGCTGCATTGGCGTGCAGATGAGATGAACTACAGCTTCTCTCTTCAAAGGACAGTCCCAGGTACTGGGAGCTTACTATAAATGCAGCCCCTGGGGCTCCGCCACTGAACGAGACTCTGCATTTTGATGAAATTCTTAGGAGATTGATCAGTACATGGATTTTGAGATGCGTTGGCACAAAAAGCACTTAGTGAGTACCGGGCACCTGGTAGGTGCTTCCAAACTTTTTACTCCTCGCCTCCCTCCTCCAAGGCGTTTGGCGACTCCCCTATACCCTCCGGTCAAGCCTAAGGTCCGTGTCTCCTGGGCACAGGCTTCACCCACAAACTGGCTCAGACTCGTTCCCCGCTGTCTCCCCCAGGCCACGCTGCTCCTGACTCCTCCAGGCCGAGTCCTGCTCCCTGCCCCGGCCAGCCTGCTCCCTCTCTGCAGCTCGAACCTCCACCGCCGTGGTCTCACTGCCTTCCCACCACTTCCTTGCCTGCCTGGCTCACCCACAAGGCAAACACTACTTCTGATGGCTCCCTCTCCTGGGGCCTACCCTGGGTCTAGCACCCCTGGCACACGTTTATCAGAGGGTCAGGGACTCCTCCAAGGCCTTCCTGGCTCCCCGCTGCCCGTCTTGCAGCCTGCTCCCCGGCACCACTGTGGCTCCCGTAGCTGTGTCTTCCCGCGGGCAGGGCTGTCCTGCATGCTCCCCACCGGCTCTCCTCCTACGTCCTGGAGGCCAGGACAGAGCTGTGGGTGGGACTGCAGTGTCCCGGGCTGGGCGACCTGCTGACATTTGAGGAAGTCCGCGGTCGGTTTCCCTTCTTCTGGCCGGGAGCCTGCAGCACCCCTTCCTCATCTTTACCCCACAGCCACCTGTCCCAGGGCCCACCCAGTGGGGCCAGCTGCTTCAGCTTCCCTTTGCCTGCTCAAGACCCCCTCCTGCTTCTCTGAGTGCTCCTCTCTGGGATCCTGCCAAGACGCTCTCTCTTCCAGTCACACAGTCTTCCTGGACAACCTCATCCACTGCCCTGTTATCCTCATCAGCCGTCCTGTCTTCCTGGACAACCTCGCCCACTGCTCATCAGTGACCACCTCTGTGCTCTGATTCCCCATCTTTGTCTCCAGCCAGGGCCTGAGTAACCTCCAGTGCCCATCTGTGTCCTTCATACCTCTTGCCGTTTACCCCATTGACAATTCTTCTCCATCTGGAAGCCAGAGAGCTCTTTCCAAAGTGCGAACTGCCCACCTAAACCCTCCAGGGTTTCTCCTCACTGTGAGTTTCAGTCCCAGGCTTGTGAACATGGCCTTGGCATGATCCCACCCCTTTGGACATCCCAACCTGTTCTAACCAGCCCCCCCCACCCCACCCCAAGTGCATGTGTGGGCTGCTTTTCCCTTCCCACCTCACCAGGCTGGCGGGCCTGGCTTTGATTTCACTTCCTTGAAGCTAACGAGCCGGCTTCCACTGTCCCATAGGAGCTGGAAGCAGACAGGACTGTGACTCGCAGCCCAGCAAGTGCCACGCTGGTGCCAGTTCCCTGGCCTCCCAAATTCCAGAACGACGTGCATGGTGGACCCAGATGGACGCTTGCACACGAAGGAGGCTGCGTGATGAGAGAGGAACCCTGAGCTTGAGGAACACACCATTTTATAGCCAGCAGTGAGCAAGCCTGCTCAATGGCCCCGAGGGAGACATTACCTCATCCCTCAGGCTGCAAACACCACCCTGAGAAATGGGCCAAGGAAAGGGCAGCTCCGAGAGATGGCGGAGCGCAGCAACCTTCCCACTTGGGCCCCACCTCTGCGGACCTCGGATGAGGCCCCTCAGGTTCTGCCCAGGGGACCTTCTCCTCCCTGGACCCCTGTTCTTCCCTCCCCATTGCTCCCATGCTGTGCTGCCTTGGGCCGGTCTCCATCCCTCATTTTCACAGCCCTTTGTGAAATCCAGGTGTCATACCATTTCACCCATAAACAGGTAAGTATGAGTCTCCAAAAGAATAAGAACTCTTATTCAGGGCTTCACCCTTTGTCTGAGCTGTTCCTAATGAAGGGTAACGGAATACGCCAGCACCAAATATGTCACTTGGGTATATCCATTATTTTGAGCTGCAAGCTCTCAAGAAATAGCAAATACAGGGGGAGGTTTCTCTGAACTCTTCCTATCTGCCTCAAGACAGAGCCTCCAAAAGGAGCTTGGTTGTCACAGATCTTCCCCCCAGGAGTTTCAAGAACCAGGGAGCATTGATGTTTGTCACGAGAGAAGGAACTAGAAGTCCCCACCACACCTAGGCACACTTGGTCACAAACCAACATACTTCCCATCTGTACTTCTAAGGACCTGTTCATCTTTCCTACAAATCATTTACTCTCTAAGAAGAACACCCTCCCCACACTTTCCCTACGAGGCTGGTATTTAAGCCTGAATTCTAATCCACCCTGAGGAGGCACTTATTTTTCTCTACGTACCTCCCATGTATATATAATACATACGTGTCAATAATCTTTTTGTGTTTCTTTTGGCAATCTGTCTTTACGACAACAGCCTCAGCCTAGAACTTAGAAGGGTAGAGGGAAAATTATTTTTCCTCCCTGACAGTTTCTGGTGACCCAGACAGGACCTCTGAGACGCCTTACAGATGAGAGTTGGGAACACAGGCAAAAGCCAGTGAAGGATAAGAATTATTTGTCTTCCCCACACTTGCTCGTAAGTCCTTGTCGCCCTCGGTTTCTCTTCCAGTTGAGCCAGTAACTGCCTACCATAGCCTGGTTTCTGTTGGGTGGAGGGGTAAGGGGGGCTGGGCGGGCTTCCAGGCAAGAGAGGCCGTGGGGATGGTGGGGACAGCTTGGCAGTGATGTGCACAGACACACAAGGCAGGGGAGAACTGGAGACTTGGTTTGAATAAAGCTCTGTGGGAGGGACACAGCAAAGGGAAATGAGGATACGATTATGCCTTGAAGGCCAGGCTAGTGTGTTCCCACTTTACACTACAGGCTGAGGGGGCACTGGGGGTAAGCACAGCAAACCTTTACTCTGCACAGCAGATGTGCTAGGCAGTGAGCTAAGTCCTCTGTGCATGTGAACTCACATAACCCAGTGACCCCAGAAGCACCTTGACATGGACAGTTGAGGACACTGAGAGGAGGAGAGGTGATGGGACTTGCTCAAGACCACACAGCTTATACGTGGCAGAGCCAGAATCTGAATTTAGCCTTTCGGTTTCCTGGTCTATGCCATGCATTCTTGGGGGGGGGGGGGGGTGTGTGTGTGACATTGTTTCCCAGGGGGTGACAATTGATTCTTGTGCTTTGTGTCTACTGTGCAGATACACACACATAAACAGATAACGTATCTATGTTGTAGAAATTTCATGGCAGGTGATTAAGAATATAATGTTTAAAAAGACCTCCGTGGAGGATGATAATGGAAAAAAGGTTGAGAAACCGTTGTCTCTGCTCTTAATCAGACCACGGAGCTGTGTCTCGTGCTTAAAACCTGGGGTCAGGGCGTAATAGGACAAGAGTGACATCTTCAGGGCGCCTGGGTGGCTCAGTCGGTTAAGCGACTGCCTTCGGCTCAGGTCATGATCCCAGGGTCCTGGGATCGAGTCCCACATCGGGCTCCCGGCTCAGCGGGGAGCCTGCTTCTCCCTCTGACCCTCTCCTCTCTCATGCTGTTTCTCTCTCGCTCGCTCTTTAATAAATAAATAAATAAAATCTTAAAAAAAAATGTTAAAAAAAAAAAAGAGTGACATCTTCAGAAAAATACACCGATGGTTGAGGGCACATGAGGGAAAGCTGCCGGAATACAAGGGAAGGAGCAGAGGCATGTCAGGTGCTTCTCCGTGCCAGGCACTGGGCCAGGGTACACCGCCTATAAGGTCTCCTTTTGATGTTCACCTTCACGCTTTCAGATGAGGAGATGAGGAGACAGGAGCAACAGGTCCTTGGCCACCAGCTGGAAAAGGGCCGGGGCAGGACTTGAACTCCCTGATTCTGAATGTAGGCAGGGAGAAGGCAATGGAGGGGGTGGACAGCAGGAGAGAGAGGGTGATTTGGCTAATGGAGAGTGCACAGAATCGGTGAAAGATTGGGCTGATTTAGGAACAAGCAAGGAGCCAGGGACCATTTTGCTACCAACAAGTCAGTACCATTATACCAGAAGGTTTCAGAAGCAGAAGGAGGTTCCTCATTCTTCTTCTTCCCCAAAAGAGAAGTACCAGACATAGAAAATTAAGAAGTTAGAAAGGAGTAAAGTTAGACAAAATAAATACTAATTACTTGTTCCCTCTGCCCTAATGTTTACATTTTAACACCACTGGTTGCAATTTCTTAGGCTTGTTTCATAATTTCTGCTCAACAGGGACAAAAAACATTCCTCTTTGGTACACAGGTAATGACCTGGCAAAGAGCTCCAGGAGCATTTTGGATAAAATATTTTTAGGCATCATTAAGTTATTTTCTTGGAAATATTAAAAAATTCCACTTTGCTCCCTCCAAACATGGTGTGTGTTCCCAATCATGTAGGACTTACTAACGGAGAATAATAGAAAATGAACAAATAGGGCGCCTGGGTGGCTCAGTTGGTTAAGCGACTGCCTTCGGCTCAGGTCATGATCCTGGAGTCCCGGGATCAAGTGCCGCATTGGGCTACCTGCTCAGCAGGGAGTCTGCTTCTCCTTCTCCCTCTCCCCCCTCTTGTGCTCTCTCTCTCTCTCTCTCACTCTCTCTCTCAAATAAATAAATAAAATCTTAAAAAAAAAAAAAAGAAAATGAACAAATGAACTGCCAACTGGAGTTATAAAAATATTTCCATTTTAGCCCTTTGAACTACATAAGGAATTCAAATTAATTCCCAGAATGTCTTTATATTGCTTTCTAATGTTCTGGAGGGTCTGCTTTAGGAAAAAAAAAATATATCTATATATATATAATAGCTGTCTTTCACAAGCAATGCGCTTAAAGCAGTTTTTTCTATTGCTGCCTTAGAGATGATCTAGTGCTCAATACCCAGGGGCAATAAAGTAGAGCTCCTGGGTCCCCATCATTGAGGAGCTCTTGAAAATAAGCTGTTGGGGCGCCTGGGTGGCTCAGTTGGTTAAGCGTCTGCCTTCGGCTCAGGTCATGATCCCAGGGTCCTGGGATCGAGTCCCGAGTCAGGTTCCTTGCTCAGCGGGGAGTCTGCTTCTCCTTCTCCCTCTGTTGCTCTCCCTGCGTGTTCTTGCTCTCTCCATCAAATAAATAAATAAAATCTTTAAAAAAAAATAAGCTGTCAGGTCCGCCAGTTGCCTGTGTATATGCTCACCTACAGGATAACCTTGTATGTGGCATCAGTAACTATAGCAGTGACAGACAAACTCATGTGTCCAGGAGGATCTTCTTTATTTCGAACACTGTCATTCAAAACATAACAAAAGCTTCATAGTGAAGTACAAATGTAGAGGGGCAAATCCAGTGGTAGGCTTGCACTAGTTTGCACGACTGCGTCAGCTCCCCTTGACCCTAAGAAATGGATGCCAGGGTGTTATGAGGTCCTATTGTGCTTTGGGGGCTGGAGTAGATACTGTTTAATGTAAGACTGTAATTGGACCACAAAACAGAAGGTGGATTTGGCGTCCGGTGCTTCCAGATTAGCTCCTGATGAACTTCCTTGGTCAGATGGACTTGAACCAAGATTTTAGGCACCTCAGGTACACTTTGTAATCCTTCAGGACCAATAATGTCACCTGAAGTGACTGAAATTTGTTTCAAAGGTATGTTATAAGGTACAAAGATAGAAAAGGCTGTGAAAGAAATCTTTGGCCATCTAATTTCTTAGCATGCGGAGCATCTGAAACGGCAGCACTTGTCATTGCAAACTTGGACACCGTGAAGTTATGGCTGTGGCCACAGGTGAATACAGGCAAACCAGATTGCAGAGTTTCTGCACAACAATCATCTTGTTGTTACAGTGAGATGCTTTCTTCTTAGGTACTTTTATAGGCTTTTACTCTTATAGCAAAAAAAAAAAAATCTTGTTATAATAGATCGATCTGTATTTTATTCAGAGCCAGCTTCGAATCTCAATTCTAAAACAGAATATCCATATTTATTTCTGTTTGAACCAGCTGCCCAAAGAATCAGTTCTGAGTAAATCCCAGTTACATTTCGATCCACCTTTGTAGGTAACGAAGGCTTGGGCTCACATGCAGCTGCTGAGGACATCTCTGACTGTTTGCTATCCTGTAGACATGCTGATGGGTCCTCAAGGGACAGCTGCAAGAAGGGCATGCTTGGTGGCCAGGGAGCGATGGTGAGTCATTTTACTCAGTTGGTACACTTCTTCGTGATGGAATCTGCAGTAACACTTCAGCTTAAAAAGAGCCACATGCTGACGCCAGGCTTCCTTCAAAGGCTTCAACATTCTACTTGGTGACTAGACCTCAGGCTGTTTCAGTACCGTGAGCACTTTGACTTCTGACAAATTTGGAATATCCTCAAATCTGAATTGGCCACAAGGAGGCATATCTTTCAACACTGTGAGTGGATTAGATGGAAAATTCACTTAAAAATCCCCTTTTCAAAAATGTTTTTCGATCAATGACCAAGATTTTGTAAACCTCCGATGTCAAGTCAATTTAACTTGCTTGCAAAAGAGGCCAAAGAGGTATATTTCCTCAAAGCCAGGACATGTCCTGCAGCTTAAGTGTATGTCTGGGCTCTTGTAAAGAAGCCAACATTGGGTGAAATCGTATATCCAGCAATGTAACTATAATTCCTGGATTATGACATTTCTCCATATGGAGCATTTAAGACTCAGATTAGGCAACATTTTTTATATTCCAAAGCTCACGTGTGTGTGTGTGTGTGATGATTAGTGCGCTTTTGTATTTATTTATTTTTATTTTTTATTTATTTATTTTTTTAAAGATTTTATTTATTTATTTGACAGAGAGAGAGAGACAGAGAGAGAGCACAAGTAGGCAGAGTGACAGGCAGATGGAGAGGGAGAAACAGGCTCTCCGCTGAGCAGGGAGCCCGATGTGGGACTCGATCCCGGGACTCCAGGATCATGACCTGAGCCGAAAGCAGCTGCTTAACGGACTGAGCCACCCAGGCGCCCCTATTTATTTATTTTGAAAGATTTTATTTATTTGTCAGAGAGGGCACAAGCAGGGGGATCAGAAGGCAGAGGGAGAAGCAGGCTCCCCACTGAGCAAGGAGTCCGAGGCGGGACTCTATCCCAGGACCCTGGGATCATGACCTGAGCTCAAGGCAGTCACTTAACCGACTGAGCCACCCAGGCGTCCCTAGTACGCTTTTTAAAAATAAATGAAATCCATCTGTGATTCATATGTGGAAATGTGTCTGTCCAAGAAAGATAAATACTTGTATGATCTCATTTATGTGTGGAATCTAAAAATATCAAACTCAGAGAAACAGAGAGTAGAATGGTGTTTACCGGGGGTTGAGGGGTGAGGAAAATGGGGTGATGTGGGCCAGAAGGTACAAACTTTCAATTATAAGATGAGTAAGTTCATCCACAGCATGGTGACTGTAGTTAACAATACTGTGTCATATACTTGAAAGTTGCTTCTTAATGTTCCATCATAACAACAACAACAAAATGGTAATTATGTGAGGCAAAGGATGTATCACCTAACCTTACTATGGTAAACATTTTGCAATATATGTGTATCGAATCATCACATTGTACGCCTTAGATTTATACTATGTTGTATGTCAATAACACTATAAAGCCGGAAAAAATACTGGAAATTTTAAAATTTTTATTATTTTATTTTTAAAATAATTTATTTATTTATTTGAGAGAGTGAGAGACAGCACGCGGGAGAGAGCACAGCAGGGGGAGCAGCAGAGGGAGAGGGAGAAGCAGGCTCGACCCCAGGACCCTGGGATCATGACCTGAGCCAAAGCAGATGCTTAACAGGCTGAGCCACCCAGGCGTCCCTGGAAATTTTTTTTAAAAAGAAAATATGGGGGCGCCTGGGTGGCTCAGTTGTTTGGTCGTCTGCCTTCAGCTTGGGTCATGATTCCGGAGTCCCAGGATCAAGGCCCGCGTTCGGGCTTTCTGCTCAGTGGGGACTCTGCTTCTCCCTCTGCCCCGCACCCCACTCGTGCTCACTCTCTCTCTTAAATGAATAAATAAAATCTTTTTTAAAAAAAGGAAAGAAAAGAAAAGAAAATGTGTGTCGTTCTTCTCCCTTGCATTGAATTATTTCTCAATCTCAGTAGGTGGAGGCAGAAGTCTTAAAGGTTCATTGCAAACTAAAGCAAAAGTGCCCCTTTATTCCCAAACAAGTAATCATTTGCACGTTAACTGTTCAGCAGTCTTTAGTAAGCCCTGTTGTCTGCATTACACTTTTGTTCACAGGCCATGCATCATCTGCCTGACTCTGCTCGCTCATTCACTTGTCAGGTATTTATTGATGCCATAGCTCATTCTCAGGGCTGGTTGTGTGCACCACAAAGATGAACAGGGCAGCCTTCCACTGTCCAAGGCTGCAAAAAGAGACAGCTCAGGGAATGTTACGTAACAGGTAGGGATCAGGATGCAGGAATGCTCTGTCTTGCCTCTGCCCAACCACCTCTTTTGTTTCCCTCCCCATCCTGGCTCCACTTCTCCATAGCACTCCCCAGGGTCAGGAGCATCTGGCTGGGCTGCCCATCAGCAGACACGGCCCAGCCTCGGGGACAACTTTTGTCTGCAGGACTCTTCCCAGTTTACTGGTTTCATTCAAAGCTCATGGCTTTGTGTCCCAAAACATCTGCCACAGCTGCATTTCCCAGGAAGGAGTGGTATGTGTGGGTGACACTGCGAGGTTTTGGATGACGATTTTATATAGAACCTGCAGACCTACAATTATCTGGAGTCACGTTGTGCTGGTTAAAAGGCGGACCCTGCCACTTTCAAGCTGCGTGGCCTCGAACAAGTTATTTCTCTGAGCCTACTTGCCTTCCTGTGCAAGTCAAGATAATAAAACCCACGTGGCAGGGTGGCATGAGGATTAGCAACAACACAGGTCAAGTACTTCACACGGTGCCTGGAACATGGTGGGCCTTCAGCAAATCAAGGATTATTCAAAGCAAGAAGGTCCCAAATGGGGTCATGAGTACTAGAAATCTGAATGCTGGGGACACGTGGAGGAAGGAATAATCTCTTCCTAAGAGGGCTTGGTGGATGTGTGCCTCTCGTGAGGACACGCCAGCAGACGGACCGAGCTGTACAGAGGGTCAGAGGCCTCACACCGGGGAAGCCGTTCAATGTGCCCCTTCTCCTGGGGTCTCCAGGGCTTAGGATTTCTGAGTGACAGTGACTCTTCTACTTCGAACTCTCCGACAGTCTTCTCCAGGTCCTCCCCCAAATGACCTTTGTACTGTGCTTAGAGAAAAATTAAAATCCAAGTGTTATGGACTGAATGTTTGCGTCCCCCCATAATTCATGTTACAGCCCTAAACTCTAATGTGACTGTATTTGGAGATACGATCTTTAAGGAGGTAATTAAGGTTCAGTGAGTTCATAAGAGTGGGGCCCGGATCCAACAGGACCAGTGTCCATACAAGAAGGGGAAGAGACACCAGGGATGTGAATGTCAAAGACAGGCCATGCAAGGGCACAGCATGAAGGTTACCATCGACACCAGAGAAACGAACCCCGCCAATACCTTGATCTGGGATTTCTAGCCTCCAGAAATGTAAGAAATAAATTCCGTTGATTAAGCCACCCAGTCTATGGTATTTTGTTCTCGCAGCTGTAGCAAACAAATACCCCCAGTTTGATGTCAGTCCGAATGGAATTCTTTCTCAGTGTTTGCAGACTGAAGACTGTGAGCAACAGTGAGGAGCCAGAGGAATGAGGGAGCATCTCCGTAAGGGGCAGTTGGGAAGGACATAGAGGATCTGGGCTCCTGATGGATGAGGCTCAGGAGGGATGCAGGAGACAGGGTCAGTTCTGGGTCAGAGGCTGTGAGGACACAGAGGCATTCAGTGACGGGTATCTTATGAAATTCTGCCTGGGCGGTTGGGGGCGGGAGGATTGGAGTTGGCTGAGAGACTTCACTGGTAAAGAGGCAGGGATTACTGATGCTGGTCAGGGATGATGGGTGTTTTGGTAATTTTGCAGTTGTGGGGTGGTCCTGTCTGAGCATCGGTGATGTTCGGGGGGAACTTCTTGGTCAGGCCACTGACAGGCAAGTTTTCCTTCTCTTTTCTTATATGAGGGATTCCCACATGGTACAGCCCACAGAATGGGAACGATGCACAGGCCAGCCACGACGTGCATGGGCAGCTCAGACACGGTTTACGAAGCATGCCCACGGGCTCCGGTCCCCTTTCAAGTGAGGAGGTTAGAGGAGTAACCTACCTGGGGCCACTTGGCATGTAGGTTGGTGGGTGGGCAGGGAGTCCCCCGAGGTCAGGAATTTCCCTACATGCAGTGTCTGGCTGTTTCTCTTGAGCTTACAGAACACAACACAGATGCCTTCCAGGCATGCTCAAGGTGGGCAACCACAGCTCCTTCCTAAAGGGCTTTCCTCCTGGCTCTGGGAGAGCAGCTGGGGTTGCTGGTGGGTGGAAACATGTTCGAAATGGAAGTCTTGGCGCTCCCCCTAGTGGTTATCACATGAACTGCGGGCCAAGGCCAGGGCTGAGCCCGTTGAAGGCAGCAAGGTCCCCTCGGTGGCCCTGTGCCAGGCGCGCCATAGCCAGGGGCTCATTTGATCCTTAGCCTGTTGACCTGAACACCCTGAGCTGGGTGTTCGTAGCACATCACAAAAATGAGAAGACGGAACTGAAGCCAGAGTTTATTCAGGAAAAGGGTGCTGAAGCTTGGGCTTTAGACTTCGTCGGGGGAGGGAGCTCCTGGTCTAACACAGACTCCCCTTCCCAACTGTGAGTTTGTAATGGCCTTTTAGAGGCAGGGCCTGGCGAGGCTGTGGAACCCAGGAGTTGTTTCTGGCTTTACAAAGGGCTTCTCGGTTTCACAAGACATTTCCACATTTGTCATTTCTCGGAGTCCTCACAGAACCCTATAAAGCAGGGTTTACTAATCACCATTTATCGATGTCTGGTAAAAGATGGGCAGGAACTGGGACCTGTCTTCTCTGACACACTGGATCATGTTCTTTCTCCCACCTCACACTGGCCCTGACATCCGGTTGCAGTATCTGCAGGTAACACTACAGGTGAAAGCTTAGAGAGAGAAAAAAAAGATCAGGTACAGTCAGTTCTTTGGGGAGAAAGAACAAGTTGGAAAGATGCATGAGAGCAGACTCCTGGGGAGGGGGGCACTGCAAGAGGGGACGGAGGTCGAGGCTCCTCTCCGGGCCTGACTGTATGTCCCTGGAGGAGGGAGTGCCTTGTCATTCCACACAAGTTGCTGTAAGTGCTGGCTGCCCCCCGCCCCCGCCCCCAGTATGGTTCTAGAGCAGCTCTGGCAGGTGACCAAAGCCTGTGCTGATGGGTCCGTGTCTCCTGGAAGCAGTGGTTTCAATATTACAAGGTCTAGCACTGGCCACGTGTTAGTGATCAAGTACTTAAAATTTGGCTAGTCTCAATTACAATGTGCTATAAATGTAAAATATTTTACCAGATTTTTTGAAGACTTAGTATGAAAAAGAATATATGTAATGTGTAATATATATAATGTGATATAATGTATAATATATATGTGTCATATATATTACATTATATATAATATAATGTAGCATTATATTTGTATAATAATACAATGTAATATAATATGTAGAATATATTATATATGATATATATGCAATAATTTTGCGTTAGTTACCTGTTGAAATACGATTTTGGAGGTATTTGGTTTAAAAAGTATTTATTAAAATTAGGGTGGGGTGGGAGGGATGGGGTGACTGGGTGATAGACACTGGGGAGGGTATGTGCTCTGGTAAGCGCTGTGAATTGTGCAAGACTGTTGAATCTCAGATCTGTACCTCTGAAACAAATAATGCAATATATGTTAAGAAAAAAAAAAAGAAGAAGAAGAAGGTAGCGGGAGGGGAAGAATGAAGCGGGGGAAATCGGAGGGGTAGATGAACCATGAGAGACGATGGACTCTGAAAAACAAACAGGGTTCTAGAGGGGAGGGGGGTGGGAGGATGGGTTAGCCTGGTGGTGGGTATTGAGGAGGGCATGTTCTGCATGGAGCACTGGGTGTTATGCACAAACAATGAATCATGGAACACTACATCTAAAACTAATGATGTAATGTATGGGGATTAACATAAGAATAAAAATAAATAAATAAATAAAAAGTATTTATTAAAATTAATTTTAGCTTTTTCTCTTTACTTTTAAAGTCACTACCAGAAAATTTTAAATTACCCTATGTGGCTTGCATTATGTTTCTACTGGATATCACTGATCTAGAGTTTTGGTCTTGGTGAATTTGCTTATGTGAAAGGTGAAGTAAAATGAGGCCAAGGGTTTTAAAATGGAGCCAGAAGGCCATTAAAGAGATGAGCCATATGTGCATCCTCTATTCACGTCCTCATCATGTGGAACCCTGAACTTTTGAATTAAGCCAAAGCACAAATACTCCAAGGACTCTGCATGAACACCTGAAGCTTGTTACAATGATGGACTTTTGCTTAGTGATAACCTTAGCAACGAATTACGTTTGGTGAAGATCAGCTTTCTGCCACCAGCACCAGTCACAATTCTTTGTAAACAACATATATAAGCATTCCCTTTTGCTCTGCAAACCTGGGACATTTGCTCCCTACTGGGACACAATTTGGTTGCTGCCTGTACCTCTGTATGCTGAATTGCAATTCTTTGATCCCAAATCAATGCTTTTGCTTAATTATTGCCTCCTGACAGATTTAGGTTGACCCTTAGTAAAAGCAAAATTCAACCAAGTGGATTTGAAGATCTGATTGGCTTTCTGAAGCGATTCTTGAACGGGGCAGCAGGCTGTCCAGCAAACTGAGCGATGCTCTGAGGAGTTGTACAAAGTGGAAGGTTTTTATAGGAAGGAGGGTGGGGCAAGAAGTTATTAGGAAAAGAAAAGAAAGATTGTTCCAGGCAAAGTCACCTTAGTTTAGGGATAAGGGCAGAGGGTCTTATCATGCAGATTATGTCATCTTCCTTTGGGGAGTGGGGGGCCCAGGTGACGGATTACCTCACTCATGCTGACCAGAAAATTCCTGACTGACCGGTTTAGACTTTATTTCTCAGGGAGCTTGAAACTGCAATTAAGTTAGGTATTAAGCCCTAGTTTGGTGACTTGCCTAGCCTAAGTCCCCATCTTGGGGCTTATGGTTTTCTTTTCTTTCTTTCTTTTTTTTTTAATGATTTTTTTTTAAGATTTATTTATTTAAGAGAAATAGAGCATGCACACATGTGCTTGTGGGGGGGAGGGGCAGAGGGCAAGGGAGAGAGAATCTCAAGCAGGCTCCCTGCTGAGCACGGAGCCTGATGCAGGGCTCCATCCCACAACCCTGAGATCATGACCTGAGCTGAAATCAAGAATCGGACACTCAACTGACTGAGCCACCCAGGTGCCTGTGGTTTTCTTTTTAACACACTCATGACATACTGGAAGCCCTGGAGATGTCCCACAATGCAGGCCTGCTTGTCTGCTGAAGTATTTAGGGGTGGCTTGTGGGGTTGGGGGAGAGATGACCTTAAAGTCTTGTCTCTCTGCCAGATGGGCACACTGAAGTGTTCCTCTAGCCAGGAGACAGGGGAGCAGAGAACAGGATGCTCTACTTGGCTGCCCTTCTAGATGGCAAGTTGGTTCTGTATAGAGAACTCCCTGTCCCTCTAAGCTGTATTAGGTTTCCCACACTGTTGATTGTCTCAGTCCATCATTTCCTCTTCACAGAGCTAAGCACACTTCATCACTACCCCCTTGTGTATGGAATGTGTTTAATGTCTGTCTGCTCACTAAACAGGAGCATCATGGGTGCAGGGATCTGTCCACTGCTGTAAGCAGTACCAACATGGTCAACTCTTGGCAAGGATTTGTCATTGACTCTTGGCACAATTAGGGGAGAAGTGGTTCTTTGCCAGGGACCCACTCTGCGGTAGGCACTGTGTCACCTTGTCATCACTTCCCATGGCAGCCCCCGCCACTGTCACAATTAAGTTATGGGGTGGAACACCAGCTTGGGAGGGAAAGCCACCTACCCAAAGTCACCGTGGGGTGAGAGCAGGAACAGGACTAGAAGCCAGGCCTGGCAGGTTCCCACACCAGTGCTTTCCACCTCACCAGGGGGTGGCCCCTGCTTTCAGTTTCCATCTCAGAGGAACCTGCTCATCCCTTCAAGCTTGGCTCTACTCTGTTCTTTAGGAGATAGCATGCTTCCCAGGGTGGGCAGTATCCAAGCCCTGAAATCTCAGAGGGTTTGTGCTTATCTTGGCACAACAGAACCAAGGGGAGAAGACCACAGGGTCCTGATGGCTTGTGGGTGCAGGCAAAAGGGAGCAGAATTTGCCAACCCAAAAATATGTCTCTTTGGCATGAGGAAACTGCAAACACTGGAGAACCTCTAAAAACCAGATAAAAGTTACTCTTTTGTGAGAGACATTGACATTTATAAGGGAAATCTCAACTTGTAAGTGTATGTCCCTCACTGTACCATGAAGAGGGGGATGACTCTAAATCTCTAGAACTCTTCTCAGTGGAGAAGCAAGGACTTAAATGTACATAACGACCTTACTCATGTTCACTGTGCTTTTCCTGGTAAGTTCCCCAAACTGAACCCCCACCCTCAACATCTTCTTTTGTCCTTAGCTGAAGATGGTGTTTAAGGTGATGGTTTCTGCCATTTCAGAGAGTTACTCAGTGTTCCTGGGTCTCTTCCGTGTATACAGGAAGTATACATGTTATTAAACTTTTGTTTCTCTCCTGTTAATCTGTCTCATATCAATTTAATTTTTAGATCAGCTCAAAGAACCTAGAGTGGAAGGAGGATTAAATTTTCTCCCCTACACAGGCAACAAGTTGATGGTAATGTGATTTGAAGTTTGGGTCTGAGAGCAAACAGTCAAGAAAGAATTCTCAAGACATTTATGGTACAAAAAGGTGTTTTTGTTATTGCACAGGGACAGGACCCATGGGCAGAAAGAACTGCATCTGTGATTGTGAAGAGTGACTGATTATATACATTTAAGTTTGTGGAGGGGCGGAGGTAGAGATAAGGTAAGTTTCTAAGGAATATCTGTACGCAGAAAGCAAGGTCTACAAGACCTTGGAGGTCTGGCTATTGTCAAGATAAGGTTGCTGCAAAACATCAACATGAAGGCAGCCATGAGTTCCTTGAGGAACGTCACGCTCTGCCTGTCTCAAGTATTTATCAGTGGGCTACAGGTTGTAAGGAGATTTAATTTAAGCTACAGTTTTCTTGACTTTGTTCTCATCATTTTTCCCCCTGAGCAATTTTGACCTTTACATCTGTAAGGTTGCTGAGTGTGGAAGGTCTTATCTTCTGTAACTTCTTCCTGCTAAATAGGGGTGTAGAGATGTCCCTACTTATGGGTCAACATTGGTCAGCTGGGGAACTTACATATAGGAGTTACCAAAGCCAGGCAGCCGAATCCAATGTAGACAACATATTTGAGCCTCCTTGAGTAGAAAGGACCATCTGTTGGCTTGAAGGAGTCTTGGCACCAGGTAGGGAGACACCAGAAAAGACAATAAAATAAGGTTAATATTATTATGAGAAAAAGAAGCCTAATAAAAAAGACTTCCGATAGTTGGCCAAAATTCTCCTCCAGTCCTTCGTTGTCATTTGAAGAGAAGTTTGAGGTCTTCCACAGGTTCACAGGAAAAAGAACGTGTGTTAGCTGGTAACACAGGATTTCTGTGAGGAATGTACAGGTTTAATTCTTGATATATGAGCCCATGAGGAATGTCCTTCTAATTTTCTGACCGTGGGAGTACATAATATGACCCAGTAGGGGCCCTTGCATTTTGGAGTTAAAATCCCCTGTTGTATTAGACTTCTAATCCTTTAAATAAACCTTGTCTCCTGGGTTTATATGGGGTAGGTTGCTAGTAACTGTCAGATCAGGTTTAGGGAGCATGTGGTCTTGTTACAGAATTTTTCTCTGTTGGTGCTTGCGGTTCTTGGTCACACGGCTTCGAGGAATGAAGAGGTAGACCAGACGGAGTGGTGGGCAGCAAAGCAAGGTTCATTGAGCGATAGCAAAGTGATAGTAGAAAGCTCCAGAGGAGGGAGGGGACCCAAGTGGGTTGCCACCAGAGTTTCTAAGTCTAGGAGTTTTATGGGTTCTCTGGTGTGGGCTGTTTTAATATGATTAACCCTCCCTGCACCTGTCATCCAATCAGGTTTTTGTCACCTATCATATGGGAAAGGGTGGAGGGCTCCTTCCCGGGCAGTGTAAAATCCTTTTAAGGGTGGTTTCCTCTTAGGGGGGGGGGGGGGCGGGGGGCTTGTCCCTGCCTGCCTGTCTTCCAACTATTCTTCATCAGTCTGAGTATTCATTAGCTAGATATTTGAGGAAACCAGAAAAATTCAGAATCTAGTCTAGTTTATGAGAAATAGTATTAAAATATACTATCTATAAAGATAAGTTATTGAGATACTTTCTCTCTATAATCACCCTCATTTTATCAAAGATAGGCAGCCAAATCAAGACTAATTCATTTGGGAAAAAGAAAAGCCCAATTTTAACAAACTTGGCCTAAGGATTTACATAAGCTCACCAAGAATAGTGATTGATCATATAAATCTTTCAGAATCTGCTTTGTTGGAACTTCTGTACGGAATCTCAATTGAACTTTTAGTAGCCTCTCTAGGCCAGAAGCCAAGCCAAGTGCTTGCTATCAGACAAGCCTGCAATATCTGTAGATTTGGGTGAATTCCTCTGCTTGAGGTCTCAAATATATCCTGAGTTGCCTGCACCTGCCAGGAAGTGACATTCTTTGCTCATCAGGTAAGGCTGCAGGGAATTCTGTAAGCAAGGTATCAGGCCAGCATTCCTAAGGGGCTCTATTGCCTTCATGCTTCATAAAGTCAGTCTTAGTTCCTTAAAGCTGTATAGTCATATCTGAGTCCATGCATGTCTCTCAAATATGGCATTCTAGTAAAAAGCTTTGGTAAAATAACCAATGTTTCCAATGTGAACTATCTGTTACACCAGAATTCTTTAGTTGGCAAATTTATGAATATATTTCATAATTTTAAAGACCTGTTTCTCCATGGTGCAGCATTTTAAGAAAGCACAAAACATGTTTATCAATAGACCCAAGCATCCTCGGCTTCCCTGCAATAAGAAGTCAAAAGCACAAACCTATGTTCAGTAATCAATGCTTTAGTATTTTGTTTTATTTGGAAAAAACCTAGGTGTCCAATGAATTCAATCCAATTTATCATCCAAGCAAAACTTTAAGGTTTCAGGTTACCAAAGACTTTGAAAGCTATCTTAATAATTACCCATGAAAACTTTGAGACTGACAAAATGAACCACCATTTTAAGTCTTTTTGTTGACAAATTGCAATAAAGATCATGAGCTTATTTGACCTTCAACAAATCTTGGTAGAATAAAAGTTTTATATTTAATGCTGACAACTCTAAAGACATGTCTATCTTGGGTGCCTGGGTGGCTCAGTTGGTTAGGCGACTGCCTTTGGCTCAGGTCATGATCCTGGAGTCCCGGGATCGAGTCCCACATCAGGGTCCCTGCTCAGCAGGGAGTCTGCTTCTCCCTCTGACCTTCCTCCCTCTCATGCTCTCTGTCTCTCATTCTCTCTCTCGCAAATAAATAAAATCCTAAAAAAATAAAAAAAAAAAATAAAGAGACATGTCTATCTTAATTAAACCAACAAACTTAAATTAGTTTAAAGATCGAATATGTTTCACCTGGGTTCACTTAAATGTCAATCAATTTGTTCCCCAGTGTCAATTTTTACCTGGGGCACTGGTGGGGAAATCTGAAGTGGGTGGTGTAAGTCCAAAGGGGTGCTCTTTGCTCCTTGACAGTGAGGGGAGGAGGAGCAGGGGCCAATGGTGCCAGAGGCACCCAGGATGGTAGGAGCCAGTTATGCAAGCTGCACCCAAGGAAGTGAAGAAACAGAAGGAGGGGGAGGGGAAGGCAGGAGAGGTGAGGTGCTGCCAGCAAGTCCGGAGGTGGATAAAAGCCCAGAGGGCAGAGAATGAGGATTCCTTAGTCTTAAAGCTCATCAGCTAGGACAGATGAAAAGACAGGTTTTCTTTCTACCAACAAGTGGAAATAGGCAGTCCATGTGGGGCTGGAGAAGACAGGGAACTTCCCCGAAACAAAAGGAGTTTCAGCAGCTGCTTGGGAATATTCCTTAAAGTCCCCATCCCAAGGTAGACTAACCACAGTTGGCTCCAGTCATCACAGTCATTAACCTGGGAAATGAATGAGAAAGAAGACCATAGGTACAGTAAGAGTAATCTGGGTCTACTAGGAGGAACAGTGAAAGAGAGTCAGTGTCCCCTTTGTCAGGGATTCCTCCAGCAACCTGGGTTTATTTGAAAGAAGCCTGTTCAGTCATCATCCAATATATTAGGATGGGGTTTTCTAGCCTGGTTAGTGGCCAAACACATTCTGTAAAAGGCCCTTAGGTCCTGATTTAGGGCCATGAAGGTCTGAACGTAGGGTATCTCAATCCATTTGCACTGTTTCCTGCAGAAGAGATCTAATGGATACATCGTATTGAGGCTTAATGTCCCATTAACAGGCCATTTTCCCTCATCTCCTAAGGAGTACTGAGGCCATGCAGTGTTACAGAAGACCAGAAGATTTCTTAAATCTTGCAATCTGAATTATTTCCAGTGGGTTAAAAGTCCTTGGGAAGTGAAAAAGAAACAAAGAAGTTCCATTACCAAGAAAATTCCTCACCCCCCCCCCCCCCCCCCCCCCCCCCCCCCGCCAACTCCCAGATGGCATTCCACACAGGAAATGTCAGAGGTTCCTGGTGCCAAAGTGACTAGCGGTGTCCCTCTAAGGAGCTGCTATGAACACCACCTTGCCTTGTAGGAGGGATGCTGGCATTCCCCCACTTCCACATTGCATCCTAGGCTACAAATGGGTGCTGGTGAATGGACTGAGATGCCGTGCCATGAAGAACCCACTGTTTTTAACCCAACGAAAATGCTAAAAAAGTTTTACAAGGGGGAATTACCCAATTTTGTAATTTAAGTAGTTAGTAGGGGACATTGATGGAAAATAGTAAAGGCAGAAATCCACCATGATCTAACTGACATTCCCACACATACAGTCCTTATAACCAACTTCCCTAGGAAATGGTCCCTAGTTGGATTTTAATTCAGTTGGGTACTGGTTTTGGCCCTCTCCGTGCAGAGGTCTCATGGCCAGAATTGGCTAGACCAGAGACATGAAGGGGATCACATTAGACCAATGAGGAGGAAACCTCATATGGAAGTCTTAAGGTTGGCAGCCATCCTAGTGACTTAGGTGGCTGTCCCCTGCCCAAGAAAGACAACTTTGTATGAGAATAGGAATAGAGAGAGGGCATCAAGTTTCTGGGTCTAATTACCATGCTGGCCAGGGTACTAACTTCCAGGCAAAAGGCAGGCTTTCTCCTCCCCATAGAGTAGCCATGGGCTAGAGCATTGCACCCTGAGCAATAGACATGAAAGTTTTTCAGTAAGACGGTACTCCTTGAAAAGCCCCTGAAATGAGAGTAAAGGAAGAGAAGAGAAAGTACTCACCAAGGCTCAGAGTCCAGATGAGAAAACTCAGGCCCCACGCTGGGTACCAAAATGATGTGATTTGAAGTTTGGGTCTGAGAGCAAATGGTCAAAAAAGAATTCCTGAGACATTTTTGGTGCAAAAAGTTGTTTTTATATAGCACGGGGCAGACCCATGGGCAGAAAAAGCTGCATATGTGATTGTGAGGAGTGACTGATTATATACTTTTAAGTTTGTGGAGGGAGGGGAGGTAAAAATAACAAGTTTCTAAGGAATTTCTGTATGCTGAAAGCAGGGTCTACAGGACCTTGCAGGTCTGGCTATTGTCAAGATAAGGTTGCTTTTACTCTCTAGCAAAATATCAACATTAAGGCTGCCATGAGTTCCTTGAGGAGTGTCACGCTCTGCATGTCTCAAGTATTTATCAGTGGGCTACAGGCCGTAAGGAGATTTAATTTAAGCTACATTTTTCTTACCTTTGTTCTCCTCATCAATGGGGTTCAGGGCAGGCCATCAGAATATCCCACTTTGGTGTATTGATTATTTTGAATTAAAGTTACTTCAGAGGGCGCCTGGGTGGCTCAGTCGTTAAGCGTCTGCCTTCGGCTCAGGTCATGATCCCAGGGTCCTGGGATCGAGTCCCACATCGGGCTCCCTGCTCAGCGGGAAGCCTGCTTCTCCCTCCCCCACTCCCCCTGCTTGTGTTCCTGCTCTCGCTATGTCTCTCTCTGTCAAATAAATAAATAAAAAATCTTTAAAAAAAAAAAAAAGTTACTTCAGAAATACCCCTTGCAAGAAGGACAATCTTTGTCCCCCTGAAGGCAGGAAATACATTTCCCGTGTGAAAGGCACCCTCCCTGCACCAAGAAGTAGAAAAACATTCTTATCACCAGAGTCAGGGAATTCAGGGCAAGAAAGGCTATGCAAACACTGTGCTTGGTTTTCTCACTAATTAGTACCCAAAACTCAGTTTCTTCATCTTCTCAGTTCTTCATAAATTTATTGTTTCTTTGTCTAAAAGCTCCCTGCTTTGGTGTCCTCTTTGAGTCTCATATTCTTAGGGGCCCCCGTATATACTTAATTAAATATTTTTTCTCCTGTCAATCTGTGTTAATTTAATTATTAGACCAGCCAAAGAACTAAGAGGGGTAGAGGAAAATTTTCTCCCTGACAGAGTAGAGAGGCAAGGGGCCCTGATCCTCAAGCATGGGGTGGTTCCAGCAGCCAGATGGAAGAGTGGGAGCAGGCAGAAGTTGTGCTCAGAAGCAAGGCCAGGAAAACTCCATAAAGCAGCAGCCTAGTAGGTGTCATCCCTCCTATCCAGGCTGAGGAAACTGGAGGGGAGGGGGGCCCACAAAGCGTTCTGAGGCACCTGTCCTCACCTTTCCCTCTCCCAGGTGGACTGAACTGGTGAGGAGAGTTCTTAGGTGCACAAACAGACCAGGTTGGCAGAAAACAAGTCTGACAAGCAGGAGTGTGAATAAGAACAAAACAATCCTAGCCTCAGAAGGGGGAAGCCTGAGGTGGAAGGACTTTTGTGAGAGAGGGCTGAGGAGACGATGCTCTAATTAGGGCGGGAGGTGAGAACAACAAAGTGACGCTCTGACACACCCCTCCTGCCCTCCTCACAACAGGGAGCCCTAGTAGGCAGACCTGAATATGCACACCTCTTGCAACCTCATGGGCACATATCACAAGACCTACTTTGCTAGGCTTCTGCCTTGCACAGAAACACGCAGAGATGTTACTAACATTGACTTATCAAGTTTGCCAAAGACACTGAAAATGGTAAAGTGCAAGAGTAGACAAAGGATCTGCTGAAGACTGAGGGAGGCAGAGAATGGAGGAGGGGAGATACAGAAGTTAAAATATCAGAGGATCTTGTAGGGAGGGGAAGCCTGCACATGCAGGCTGTCCAATGTCCCAGGGAATATCCATGGAGCCCATGTGTATTCAGCCAGGCAAGAGAGCCAAGAGTTGAGTCTGTACTGTGTGGATTTTCCACTGGAGGCCCAGGTGGAAAAACTGCTTGAACCATCTTTTTTTTTTTGTTATGTCAGTCACCATCCAATACATCATTAGTTTTCGATGCAGTGATCCACGATTCATTGTTTTTGATTAACACCCAGTGCTCCATGCAGTACATGCCCTCCTTAATACTCATCAGTGGGCTAAACCATCTCCCCTCTGAAACCCTCAGTTTGTTTCTCAGAGTCCACAGTCTCTCATGGTTCATCTCTCCCTCCGATTTCCCCCCCTTCATTTTTCCCTTCCTTCTCCTAATGATCTCCATGCTATTCCTTATGTTCCACAAATAAGTGAAACCATATGATAATTGGCTTTCTCTGCTTGACTTATTTCACTTAGCATAATCTCCTTCAGTCCCATCCATATTGATGTAAAAGTTGGGTATTCATCTTTTCTGATGGCTGCGTAATATTCCATTGTATATATGGACCACATCTTCATCCATTCATCTGTTGAAGGGCATCTCGGCTCTTTCCACAGTTTGGCTATTGTGGACATTGCCACTATGAACATTGGGGTGCATATAGCCTTTTTTTTCACTACATTTGTGTCTTTGGGGTAAATACCCAGTAGTGCAATTGCTGGGTCATAGGGTAGCTCTATTTTTAATTTTTTGAGGCACCTCCACACTGTTTTCCAAAGTGGCTGTACCAACTTGCATTCCCACCAACAGTGTAAGAGGGTTCCCCTTTCTCCACAACCTCTCCAACAGTTGTTGTTTCTTGCCTTGTCAATTTTTGCCATTCTAACTGGTGTAAGGTGGTATCTCAATGTGGTTTTGATTTGAATTTCCCTGATGACTAATGATGATGAACATTTTTTCATGTGTCTGTTAGCCATTTGTATGTCTTCTTTGGAGAAGTGTCTGTTCATGTCTTCTGCCCATTTTTTGACTTGATTATTTGTTTTTTGGGGGTTGAGTTTGAGAAGTTCTTTATAGATCTTGGATACCAGCCCTTTATCTGTAGTGTCATTTGCAAATATCTTCTCCCTTTCTGTGAGTTGCCTCTTTGTTTTGTTGACTGTTTCCTTTGCTGTGCAGAAACTTATCTTTTTTTTTTTGCATTTTTTAAATTTTATTATGTTACGTTAATCACCATACATTACATCATTAGTTTTTTTAAATTTTTTAAATTTTTTAAATTTTTAAATTTTTTTATTATGTTATGTTAGTGACCATACATTACATCGTTAGTTTTTGATGTAGTGTTCCATGATTCATTGTTTGCATATAACACCCAGTGCTCCATTCAGTACGTGTCCTCTTTAATACCCATCACCAGGCTAACCCATCCCCCCACCCCCCTCCCCTCTAAACCCTCAGTTTGTTTCTCAGAGTCCATAGTCTCTCATGGTTCATCTCCCCCTCCAATTTTCCCGCCTTCATTTTTCCCTTCCTACTATCTTCTTTTTTTTAACGTATAATGTATTATTTGTTTCAGAGGTACAGGGTATGTGCTATGGTGAACGCTGTGAATTATGTAAGACTGTTGAATCACAGACCTGTACCTCAGAAGCTTTTTATCTTGATGAAGTCCCCAAAGTTCATTTTTGCTTTTGTTTCACTAGCCTTTGGCGATGTATCTTGAAAGAAGTTGCTGTGGCCAACCTCAAAGAGGTTACTGCCTATGTTTTCCTCTAGGATTTTGATGGATTCCTGTCTCACATTGAGGTCTTTCATCCATTTTGAATTTATCTTTGTGTATGGTGTTAGAGAATGGTCGAGTTTCATTCTTCTGCATGTGGCTGTCCAATTTTCCCAGCACCATTGATTGAAGCGACTGTCTTTTTTCCATTGCATATTTTTTCCTGCTTTGTCGAAGATTGTTTGACCATAGAGTTGAGGGTCCATATCTGGGCTCTCTATTCTGTTCCATTGGTCTATATGTCTGTTTTTGTGCCAGTACCATGCTCTCTTGGTGATCACTGCTTTGTAATATAGCTTGAAATCAGGCAACGTGATGCCCCCAGCTTTGTTTTTCTTTTTCATCATTTCCTTGATGATTCAGGGTCTTTTCTGATTCCATACAAATTTTAGGATTGTTTGTTCCAGCACTTTGAAAAATGTAATTGGAATTTTGATTGGAATGGCATTGAAGGCATAGATTGCTCTGGGTAGTATAGACATGTTAACAATGTTAATTCTTCCGATCCATGAGCGTGGAATGTTTTTCCATCTTTTTGTGTCTTCTTCAATTTCTTTCACGAGTGTTCCGTAGTTCCTAGAATATAGATCCTTTACCTCTTTGGTTAGGTTTATTCCGAGGTATCTTAAGGTTTTTGGTGCTATTGTAAATGGAATCATTTCTCTAATTTCTCTTTCTACAGTTGCATTGTTAGTGTATAAGAAAGCAACCGATTTCTGTGCATTGATTTTGTATCCTGCCACATTACTGAATTGCTGTATGAGTTCTAGTAATTTGGGGGTAGAGTCTTTTGGATTTTCTACATAAAGTATCATGTCATCTGCGAAGAAAGAGGGTTTGACTTCTTCTTTGCCAATTTGAATACATTTTATTTCTTTTTGTTGTCTGATTGCTGTTACTAGGACTTCTAGTACTATGTTGAACAATAGTGGCGAGAGTGGGCATCCTTGTCGTATTCCTGATCTTAAGGGAAAAGCTCTCAGCTTTTTCCCACTGAGGATATTTGTTGTGTGTTTTTCATAGATGGATTTTATGAGCTTGAGGAATGTTCCCTCTATCCCTATACTCTGAAGAGTTTTAATCAGGAAAGGATGCTGTATTTTGTCAAATGCTTTCTCTGCATATGGTTCTCTCAATTGATGCAGAAAAAGCATTTGACCATACCACCCCGAACGCTCCTGATCTTGTCTGCTTGAACCATCTTGAAAGTTCCTTTAATTTGGCTTTGCCCCCATTCCAAAAGTAGGCTTTGGAGACACTGCACTGTGGGTGGCCAGGTCACAAAGGAATTCCCACTCAGGTGACAACAGAGCTGAAGAAACAGTCAGGAAACCTTCAGAAATTCCCCACACCAGCAGACAGCAGACAGCAGACAGCAGACACACAGAGGATTCATGCAATTGCTCATTCCTCTCCTGTCTTTATTAGTACCTGCTAATTTCCTAACCCTCCATTTGTTCAGGGTAATTGATTCTGAACTTAGGTATCGAGGACATACAGGCTGACACTGGGTCTCAGTGGATGACTTCATGTGGAGTGTCACTATGAGCAAATGGCTCAGTGTATGTTTTTTCTTCACAGTGAATAAGACCTCTATGTAGGTTGACTGGTAATGGTTGCTGACAGCTATTTAAAAAGTGCTTTTCAGTCATTCTTTCCACCCTCTCTACAACTGTGTGTGAGAAGCAAGTGTTGGCTGGCTGGATGCTGAGCCCACATGCTGTGCCTCTGTTTCCCATTCTGCACGATGAGGAGTGACCATGTCCTCCCCTAGGACCTCTCCAGCTCTATATAGTGTCCTTGCCATTCTTTGCCAGTTCTAATAAATTTACTAAATTTGCTTGTAGATACACTACATGGAGCTGGGTCTGGGGTGTGGGTTGCAGAAATTTGAATCCCAAAGATTTAGTGTGGAGCTTCCCAGAGACACACCTATATCATATTCTGGAAGGCATGGGAGACTGGAGACCAGGGGAAAAACAAAGAGGGAGAGAGAAAAACTAAGGAGAAAAGAAGCAATTTCCAGGTATTATAGGTAGCAAGAATGTCTAGAGACATGCTTTTGGTACAGAACACCTAAGATGCTGGAAAATTATTTGAAAACACCTTTTAAAATAAATGACTGATATGGCAGAAAGGTAAGGGAAATCCCCTGAGCCCAGAATGCAAATCTAGAGAGATGAGGACAGCTAGAGCCTACATAGCCCTGGGCCCCTGCAGTCCTTCAGGGCCAGGAGCCTGGTCTTCGAGGGTCATGCCCTTGCAAATGACAAGGTCTGGGCCGGGAAGGCTGGGAGTTTTGTGTGTGGCCCACACAAAGCCAGTATCCCCAAAGGGCAGCCTCCTCGATGCCTGTCTTAGCTCCTTCCCTAGAAGATGGAGACTGAGGCAGAGCTTGTGCGGTAATGCCATAATAGGGTACAAGATTCAAGGGAACAAAGGGAAGGAAAAGGGAAGTGCAGTGGGAGATAAAAAACAAATACAAAGCAGTGCATGACTGAGCTGCTACAGCTTCATGAAAAAGCATAGGTGGTCACCTACTCCTGTGTGACCTCTGGTAAAGACCCACAGAACCACCATTTCTTAGAACAGTGGGTTGCAGGGACAAGCAATTTTATTCTCAGTTCTTTCTCTTCTCCTGTCTCTTTGGTCAACATGTCCTCCATGGAGCATTCACTTCCTTGCACTTCCAGCTTGTATAAACTGGACTTTCTGGAGAGCTGCTGGGAAAGCCAGAGGCTCCATAGGTGCAGCCAGATCAGACCTAGAACCAGAGCTGCCATGTCTCCTGGTGCTGTGGGCATGATGGATTCTGCCCTAAAGCCTTGACACAGGCACTATTAGGAACTGAGGTTAGGGAGGTGGAGGCCCACACTTCACAATGGTGGTGAGTGCATAAGCCACCACAGAGGTGCTCTGGCCAGAAAGCAGCCAGTGTTCAGAAGGCCCCACTACGTCTTGGGGAGGCACATAAGCTCAGTCCAGTGTGGGATCTCAACAAGAAATAGATGGTTTATTTATAAAGGCTACTTCCAAATGTGTGGGCTAGTAGGGGCACCCCAGGGACTAGTGCAGTAACCTGGTCTTCACAGTATGATGGCAATATGAACTGCTCCCACCTTTAGGCTTAAAAGGACAAAGGGAAGAAGAGGTTTCCAGAACCGGAAGGAGAGGGTCATGTACAGCAGATTACCTTGAGAGGAGAAGGAATCTTTGGCGAAGGAAACCAGTCAAGGTGAGGCAACCTCACAGGGAGAGATCCAGAGAATTAAATACCTGATGTGGTCCAGGAGGTGGTTAGGGGATGGGGAAAATAGGGGATGATGATTAAAGAGTACTCTTATCACCATGAAAAAAAAGGCATTTTCACTCTACTGAAAGGATATAAAATAAAATGGATATATTAATATATTTAAAGAAATAAAGGAAGATACTGAAATATGACGAAGAAATAAAGGGCCATCAGAAATAGCTTGGGTAAAATGAAAAACAACAGACATTCTAGAAATAAAAAAAAATACAGAATGACTAAAAATATGAAATACAACAGATGAGCCAAGATTCAATACAGGAGAAAAAGAATTGATGAAGTTGAAGAAAGATCTAAAGATATTACCAGAATGCAGTGCAGAAAGACAAAAAGTTAGAAAATATAAAGGAGACATGGAGCATGGAGTGAGGAGGTGTGAGCATACATGTAATCGAGGTCTCAGAGGAAACTGTGGCAGACAGACCCTATGATCCCCTTGCTGTTATTCACACCCTTATGTGATCCCTTCTTCTTGAGTGTGGGCAGGACCTGTGAGTTGCTTCTAGCCAATGGCATGTGGATGTGGCAAATGTGATGGAATGTCAGTTCTGTGATTTATGTCACATTAAGATTGTCACATTTGCCTTGCCAAAAGACTCTGGATAGACTCTTTCCCCACAGGGTCTGATAAGGGATGGCAGCTGGGGCATCTTGGAAACTCATCATATTTTGTGCTTGAGAGAAGTGTCCTCTGACAGGAGAAGGTGAAAACTACCTCAGTTTCAAGTTGTGAAGAAGAGCTGTTTACCAGTGGGGAGAAGACGAGGCAAGAAAGGAGCAAGACATCTGGTGGCATCTCTAAAGTTTGGGGGCCATGAAACAGACACAAAACTTAAAAGGATGAAGCTGCTCTACTTTGAAAGATGGTCTGAAGAGCAGCAGGGTGGGAGGCTAAGCCATGGGATTTCCAAGGCCAGGTGCACACACAAACTTGTGCTCTCTGGTATGAAAAACTCTT